>NC_140203.1:11709400-12309400 GCF_965226575.1 Pagrus pagrus
GGGACAGCAAGCAGGGTGGAGGCAAAAGGGGAGTAAGGAGGCTACAACAAGAGTGGCCCATGTCAAACCTTTCGGAGGCCATGCAGTGAAATGCAGGAGCCTGACTGTTTTATACTGCATGTGCTTCTTCAATAGAAGTGGAGGAGTGATCAAAAATCCAGGTACCAATATACTTTCCAGCTGCTGTTCTCTCGATCTACTCTCAAGTTATCTCCCCAACTATCTCCTGATGTAGCCACTTGTATCCATACACTGTTTAGTTTCCTCTCAAGTAGCTTTTTTTTAGGATTTTTTGGGTCCAGCGCTCCACTAACTGTTGATGCGCAGCCTCCTTTTTCAATTGAATTTTATTTATATTACACAAAAATAAAATGATAAAAAGAGTAATGACTACACACTGACCCCAAACCATAGATTTATTTGAAGATAAAACATTTCAAGTGTCTGTATCTGACGGAGATATTATATAAGAAATGTGGGTTTGGAGTCAGTGTACAGGCTTATCTCTTCTCATCGGTGGCGTTAGCATGAAGGGCTTTACAATCTGGATCTACAATCTACATCTCTCTTTATTGTTAGAACCTCAACTTGGATGCGGAAATATCTAATATATCTGCACATCTGTACTCCTGCACATCTGTTATTCAGCGTATTCTGTATAAATGGTATCTTTAGAGAGATAAGTCCATAAAAGTGAGTTTTAAAGGCTCCTTCAGTTTTCAGTATGGAGGTCAGATGGTTGTTTAATCAGGAGAACAGAAGCTGCGGGGCCGACTACATCCATCTGTAAACAGGAAGTGAAGATCACCGCTTTGTTTACAATGTGCCCCTAACCTTTGACCTCAACCTGGGTGGTTGTTATGACAACTGACAACTATGGAGGTGACATATGTCTGGCACACTGCAGGTCATCATCTCCCCGGGCCTTCTGCTACTTTGGGGGAATAAAAGAAGCAGACGGAGGGAAGAAGTCTAGTGACGCGTAGATAAAAATGTTTGGTTTAACCTCTTTGAGCTCTCCCTTTCTCCTTTTCTGTGCGAGGCAACTCAAGAACACACAGAGGGACTTTCTCTTTATCTAGTTCAGACTAAAACTGCTGGGGGGCGTCTCTTCACTGCCAAAGCAAACTGGCCTCAGTGTCGGAGACACAGCGAGCATCTAAAAACTGAGCCTTTCAACAAGACTGAGAGATGACAGGAAAATGACATAACACGGAGGCAAATCTCGACCGGACTCTGTTATGATCTCTCAGCCCTCCTTTACTGTAAGTGTGTGTATGAGCGTCAGTGTGTGTGTGTGCCTGCAGGGAGGATACAGCTGAAAAAGAGAGTAAAGGGAAGCAGCCAAGCATTCCCCATGACAGCCACCTGCCCACTTACTGTTAGTTACTAGAAAGCTCGTTTCATACAATCACACACGCGCTCAGGAATCTCTCAACTACAATCCAGCACATATAAAAGACATAAAAGGTTAAAGATATATAGATTCGTGTATCCTGACGAATAAAATGATGAGCACATACGCATGAAAGCTCACTTCCAGACATGCACAGAGTCTCACACACTCACACTTCCAGCACACACACTACTCACCATGATCTCATCCTGAAGCAGAAAAGCCACAGAGAGGAGGACAACACAGCAAAGAGAGAAACGAGACACAGCAAAAAAGAGAATCACTCAGAGGAAAGAAGAGGGAAACAAAAACAGATAGACACCAGAAATGAAGAGCTGAAGAGAGAAATATCAACGAGTCAAACGTGGGAAAAGCAGACGAGGATTGAGATGCTTTCAGAAGGCAAGAGCAGAGTGTAAATCATGATAAATGTGTTTGTTTAATCCCCATTATGTCGCCATGAATGTGATATTGTGACATATCTATTGTAACTTTTTTTTATTTATTATTTCTGCTTTCTCCACTTTCACTGCTGCACTAAATAAATGAAAAACCCGTCACACTTGGTTACATAATTGTCTCCCACTGTGACGCACTTCGAGATCCAGATAGAGATTTAAAATTTCCAACCATTTTCTGTGATTAAAATGACAGATTTTGAGGATTGTGCAACCCTGGCAGAGGTATTCTAGTGCTTTCTATTTGATATTGATATTATGATCATTGCTTTTAAAGCCATAAACTGCAGGGACTCCTCCACATCTCGATTAAACTAAGGTCTGGTATTTTGCTGACGTCACCGTGACTCTCACCGAAAAGACAAGTTATTTCAAGATTCGACAACTGTTGTCCATTAGTGTGTAGCATGTACAAAGGCTATACAGGGCTGCATTGTGTTGTATATGGACTGTTGCCCAGGGTAACAAGATACTGTATAGCTGTGCTACATTAAACATGGGCAAAACAGAGAGCTGAGTGCTAACAGAACAACGCCTGAGGCCGAGACCATATGAAGTTCAGATGTCATGTTGCTGGCCAACAGATGAAACGCGCTGGATGAGTTCAGTCTGGAGTCATTTTCCTGTAGCTTTACGGGAGATGGGTCCGCACTATAACCTGTAAAATGTCAAATAAAAGTCTGCACTGGACATGACAGTATGTTAAGTTGGGTCAGAGTACCTGGTTGCCAGCTGTCTTCTTCTTGTTCATTTGGCTGATCCTCTGCTGAGCGCTGCACAACAAAAACACATCAGAGCATTTTGGCCTTTAATTGCACACGAACCGATGAATCTCTGAGCACTGAACGCTGCACTGATTGTCGATATATGTGCGATATAATGAAGGAAACAAACAGAAGCTCACTTGGCAAATCCAATGAAGTCCTCATGGTTGGTGTTCATGTAGGACAGCTCGATGTCTATCAACAGCAACACCTGGAAAAAGACAGAGAGAGAGAGCTGTAACCAATGATTTATTTATTGATTTTGATTGATTTTTTTAATTTTTCATGCATTTATTTCTGCTCGGCTCGACAACTGTCACTCTCTTTTCACCTGTCTTAGCAAAACTTCCACAATCTGGTTCAGATAGATAGATAGATAGATAGACAGTGTGTAGTTTTGTTTTTATGTTACCTGTCCCTTCGTGCGATTTTCTCGATCCCTGATGTGCTGGGTGACGATTCTCTCCATCTCCTCTCTCAACATGGGATACTGAGCCAGCTGTGAGCACAGAAAACAGTAGGTAGGTAGCAAAAACAAGGAAAAACACACATGCAAGGGCATCCACACACACTCTCAAGTCTACATTCAAGCTTCAGTACACCACAACTTTACTTATCGCACTAAATCACAACACACGGTTCCACTAATACAACAAAACACGTTACAGAAACAAAATCAAACAGGTTATGTTTTAAGGAGTTCATCGCAGACTCTGCTCTGGTCTCTGCACACCCTGACCAGTGGGTGGATTTTATGTGCAAAAAGTCCATTTGTTGCCAAAATGGAACAAACGCAGAAGAATAGAGCAAAGTCTGTGATATTACCACACAAACACAGAATAAACAATGTTCCTGGCAGAAAGGATTCTTTTTCCCAGCACACTGTGGGTCTTTTTCCATGAGCTCATTGTAAACCCACGAACGCAGACATTGGTGGGCCTCCAATGTGACACAAACACATTTGGAGAAGTGTGAGGAAAGAAGAAAAATCAAAACCAAAAAAATCACAGCGCGAGGAAGAAAAATACACGCTGTTTTCTTGCAAGTTACAATGCATCTTTCATGTCTGCCAGACAGTTTGGTGATAGACCTCTTTCTGGTTCCCAAGTTGATTTACTGCTTCCTGGGTATGGTCCAATTACAAAACAGAGAACATCCATAAACACTAGATGCTTTATAATAATGGGCCACGCTAAGATGAACATTACTCACATTGCTATTGTTATTGTTATCACTATATTGCTAGCAATATAGCAAACTGAAACAGAACTGAAAAGCAATTAACCAATCATAGCTGAGCAACCGTGACGAGGCAAAGCAGGTGTTGAATGGGGCCGTAAGAGGAATAACTCTACATTAAAGAAACTGAGAGTTTGGAAGGTCACGTCTTCCGTTATTGCAAAATGAGCAAAAGTTTAAGGCCGGGTTTAAATATGGAGTTTCAATATGGAGTTAGCTAAATTAGCTAACTAGCTAGCTAAAATGAGAGTCAGACTGAAACGTTAAATGGACAGCCGAAGTTTTCAATACGGAGTTAGCTCAATTAGCTAGCTTGCTAACATTTGCTACAGAGAGAGTCAGCTTGAAACATAAAAAAGGCAGCTGAAGTTTTCAATATGGAGTTAGTTTAATTAGCAAGCTAGCCAGCTAGAATAACAATTGTCATTGTAGTTGTCAAAAAAGCCTACTTTTGTTTGCTTCTGTATGAAATTGAAGAAAAAAAATCGCTATAGCTTTTATATATGCCACCACTATCACTGTTAACTTCATAGAGCCACGCTAGAATGGAAAGTTTGACATTCGTAGAAACAGTAGGGCCTAACCTCTTTGAAATATGTCAATTTTACAACTTTTTATGGTTTTCACATCTTGTGAATTCACCCAAATCCTAGAAAGTTGTGAAACCCATGACAAGAAAACATTTATAATCAAAACTGGACAAACTGTGGATGTATTCAATGTCCAAGCAACTGAAAGCAACAGAATTTCTTGAAAGGTGCATAGAAACTTGAAGACAGACTGTCAAAATTTGATGAAATGTTCAGTGTCTTAAAAAAGGGACACAGAAACACAACAGACAGCTGAAAGAAATGTTTTTTTTTTATAACCAAGGCAGCAGGCAGAGGCACTCAAACTGATTCAGACTGACATGCAATGCGAAGGAGCAGGGAGGGAGGGATGGGAGAGAGGGTGATGGAGAAGGACTTCAAACTGACCCCTTTGTGGATTTTCCCAACCACTGTATATTACAATACAGTATCTTTAAATATAGTATGTCTCTGAAAGTGAAATCGAGATAAAAGTGTGACAGAGAAGAGAAATCCAAAGGAGGTCACGCTTTTTTTTTTTTTTTGGTCATTTGCTTTGCGAGGAAGCAGCCGGTTCAAAGGGTTAGAGGAAAACAGGATGGGGAGGACGAAAGAGAAATAAAACGAGAAATAAAGAGATGTTCGAAGTACGTAAATTAGTCAGCGAGTGGAACGACACAATCAGTCACCATACTGACAAAGACAAGAAAAAAGACTTTAACCAACTTAAACCAGAATATTTTTAGACATCATGAGGTCAAATATGAAAGAAAATTATCTAACATGCAGGTTGAGAATGTGTTCAATTGTCAATATAAGGCCAATAATTAACAGAAGACAAAGAAAGTTTAATTAAGATGCAGATTATATGGTTATACTAGTAAGATTAAAAGTAAGGATAGACCGATATCTGCTGGCTGAAGTCATATTGTCAAGGAAAGATATAGTGTTTTTTTATCTACACCTGCTCTGAATATGCATGTAACAGTGGTTTCTAATCATGAAGTTTATCCAAAAATATCACAGTGAGTATTGAATTTGATTCACTTTACATTAATAAAATAATCTCAATACACTGAACATCGGCAGGGTGATGCTTTATAGCCACACGAATGCCTCGTGGCTCTAGGTATTGCTCGGCCCGCCACTTAAGTCCAGACCGATCTTTTAATTAAACGGTTATAAAACTGATAAAAACAAATATCGCTATGACAATTTTTTTATGTAAGACTGGGTTGTTAAAAATCACTGTATGTCATGATGACGATGTTGGCATTTATCTCAAAGCACGCTGTGCTGTGAGTACAGCTTAACAGCGCTAGCCTTGCTGCTAGTTTTACTGAAGCTAGATTATTGTTTATGGGCAAAAAAAAGTCCTGATTAAATTATGTGTTAATTTTTTTGGGGAATAGCATTCTCAAAAAACACAAAAATATAAGTTTTTAATCTCTTTTTATGTGCAAACGTTTAAAATTAACATTACCCCTATCTTTAGAAGCGTTGCTAATCATAAATGGTCGCTCAAACCTTCGTCATGGATAGTTAAATTCAATTTGGCTCTTTATGCGAACAATCTGTCTGGCGTATTAATGCTTTGATAAATTGTATTTATGTCAAACATAGCATTTAGGGGGGATTACCTCTGTAGGCTAAATCAATAAAACCAGTTCCACATTAACGTAGAATGGAAATCTTGCTCATTTTCCCCGCCGTAAAGACATTTTTTAAAATAAATAATGTAATATTTAACTCTCATTATATAATCTAAATCTCCTGAGAAACTCCTTAGTATTATTGTCACTTTAAAAGAAGGAAGCAGGTCTTTTTTTCTCTCCCGCCCAGCCATCGGTCTACCCATACCTGTGCGATTAACAGAGATAATGAGAGTGGCTTGGTTCTTCTTTGGCATTTTACCTTGTTACTACACTTTCGTATGGTGGAGGTGAGTTCGCTCACTACCATATCTATACACTTCAGTGTGGGCTCCTTCAGCTTTTGGATCTGCTTTTTCACTATAGCCTCAAAGGCCAGGTCAGGGGTGAACAGCCCCGTCCTGTAGGGATAGGGCAGGCGGCACGGGAGAGAGGAGGAAAAAAAAAAAAAAAAAAGAAAAAGAAAGAGACAAAAAAAAGGTGGAGATAGAGGAGGAGTAAAAGCACCAGATGAAGACATAAAGGAACAGGCAGACAGAGAGAAAGTGAGGATGTGAGACAAACAAGAAAAAAACACGTGAAAACAGATGGCGAGGGAAAGAGATAACACAGACGAGGAAGGTAAACATTTGAAATGGAACAGAAGAAACAACAGATTGAAGATTAAGAAGAAAAAAAAGGCAAGAGGTGTGGAGGTTGGGGAGGGGGGGTAAACAGCACAGAAGGAAGAAAATGCAAGTGAGACATTTGGTTTCCCCTGAAGCCATTCTAGAAACAGGACAGTGCTGGAGTCTCTCTCTATCAATAAAGACCAGAGATAAAGAACAGTGTGAAGAGAGGAAGAAATAGAGAGAGCTCCCAGCCTGCACAACTCCACCAGCCAAAAACTCCAAGCAACGCACCGCGAGACCGCAGCTGTGCACCTCGACGTTCAGCCAAAACCCCCCTGATCCCTCCTGGTGTTGACCCTTTCTCCACCCATCCCTCCTTCTCCCCTGACTTCCAGAGGGAGTGCAATCATAACATTTATTATCCCAAGGCCTCCAGGTTGTTGCAGTCCAACCGCTGTTCAAATTGTTTGGTCACAGTGGATCAGTTTGGATACAGACTACTGATCTTTCTTTTGGCCACACTCGTAAGCCTCCGTAGCTGAGACTGCAGCCCCTGTGGCCTGCTGGAGAGCTGTTAAACATAACGGTCATGGCTCCTGTCTGCTGCAGGTGCACAGCTTCAGTCTCACACACAAGGACGTCTGAGCGCTGAGGTCATCCAATATGGCTGCCAGGTAATCGAAATGACAAATTGCCCCCTAAAAATATGTTTAGTATCTTACTCAAGGTTCTTGAAAAGGGGCCCTGAAGTAAATATTTCCTTTACAGCCAAGCTCGCCTCAGAGACTACTAGAAAACTTAAACTGTCCCGATTCCACATTAAATACCAACTCTCAGTTGTGTGCCTAATATTATAACATAGTGTATATGTGCAAACAATATAGTAACTTGTGCAATGTTAAGATCTTGTGTAAACAGGATACATGTAATAACAAGATGATAAGATAATATCTTGTGCAAACTATGCTGTAATATAGATATCTCGTGTAAACAAGATAATAACTTAAGAGAATATCTTGTGTGGACAAGATACATGTAGTAATGAGATACTAACAAAATAATAACTTTAAAATAAGCAGTAACTTGTGCAAATAAAATAAATGTAAAAACAAGTTAATATCTTGTATGAACAAGATAAGTTGTGCAAACAAGATACATGTAAAAACAAGATAACAGTGTAACTCGTGCAAACAAGATAGTAACTTTTGCAAACGAGATACATGTGATAACAAGATGATAACAAGATAGCATCTCACATGAACAAGATAAGATCGTGTGCAAACTACACTGTAACTGTAACTAAAAAATAAAATATCTTGTGTGAACGAGATACATGAAAACAAGATGATAAGATAATATCTTCTGCACACTAGAGAATAACTTGTAGATACAAGATAATATGTGGTGTGAACACGATAAATGAAAAACAAAATGATAATGATTTTCTTTGTTTAGATTGAAAAGGCAGTGGCACTTAGTACTGGAAGTAGTTTGTAGCTTGTAGAGCAGAAAAGAGAATATTGTTAGCTTTCCAAGATGGCAGAAAGCCTTTTAATCAGTCATAAACTGAGCTGAGACTGCTGCTCTGACATATAACATTTTACAGGCAACCATATTCTGATGACTGCTCAGCCTCCACACTGTTTTTTTCTTCAGCACAGCTTTCTACCGCGGCCAGCCTGTCCAGCGGCACAGTCGGCAGGCAGGCAGATATATACCGCAGCCCGCCCCGCCACTCCAGGTGTGCCCTCGCTGTCCAAAAGACAACGAGGGCAGGAGAGAGCGGGCGGCTACAGTAAAGGGAGTGAACAGCAGAGGGACCTTGCAGATGAGGGTTGAAAATAAAAAAATTGCTAACTACCGTTCACTTTTATGTTTTACCTTCTTGGTACACTGCCTAACCGTATTGACTAGCTCAGAAATGACCATGTCCACACATTTGGTGCAAGGCTCTTTAATCTTCCCAATCTGCCTTTTCACAATGGTCTCAAAGGCCATGTCCGGGGTGAAGAGGCCAGTTCTGCCCGACAGAGAGAGAACCAGCCACAGGGCCAAAAAAAGAGAAGGATGGAGGAGAGAAAAAAAAAACAGAAGGAGGGAGAAGGGTTGGGTAAAGAGAAGAGTGTTAATTGTAAAGAATCACCCCCAGTTTCTGAGCTTTTCCCCAAACATAAACAAATGAGACAGAGAAAAGGAGTGAGAATGGAAGTGAAAAACAGCTACAAAGCAGCATGTTAGAGAAAATATTAAGTTATATCAAGTAATCAATTACATTTCTACGGCAGATATCCTCAAATTTCCCATCAAGAAACCAAATTACGTTAAAAAATCTGGTTACAATCGACTGCTTTGACTGCTATTACCCAATCATCAACAACTCATTATAGCCTGTAATTATCTGACTTAGACAGACAAAAAATATTTTATACATCTAAATGATTTTTCTGATGTTTTCGGCCTCATTAGGAGCCAATATCATCAAACAAAGAGAGAGAACAAGGACAGAGTGGGCTACCACATGTCTCAGATAAAAGGTGCAGGATTTCCCCAATCAGACAAATGACTGACAAACAGGCCACACAAAGAAGAACAAGTATCACAGTAACCAATCTGATCCCAAACCCTCTCTGTCTAAGTGTACTGATGCCATAAGTATTCAACGGAGCACTCAGTCTGAGTATAGAGGTCTTGGCGATTAGATAAGCAGTTAGATGCAGTCTGGCCAGCAGAGGTGACTGAGATGGAGAGAGGAAAGAGGAGATGAAGTAAAGAGGGAGGGAAGCAGGGATGGAGGGGTGAGTTGGAGGGCGGACGTGCCTGATTCCATGAATGTTCTTGATGGCGTAGCTGATCTCCTTGCGGAGCTCTTTCTCATCAAACTCCATCTGCAGACGAAACAGGGACAGCAGGAAGGATTTAGTACACACACTCTTTCTCTTACAGATTCATAAATCAGTTATACTTTTCTCTCTCTTTAATCCTTCAGTCTTTTTTTCTCTACAGATTTCCAAACACCTTGTCAGCTATAAAATGCTTTTCTTGGCTCATCACTTTCCGTAAATTGCGATCCAGATTTTGCACAAATTTGCAGTACAATTTCAATGCATACATTATATTATTGATTAGACCAGTGCTTCCTAACCTGGGGGTAGTTCACCACTAGCAAATCTAAATTTGAACTATGAACACACTGTATCTTGTCTGTTTTTCAACGAACTTTGTTGTGGACTATTTCCTTGATGTTAAACAGCAACCAGGTGAGAGCCCAGGAAGTGACTGCCTCTTGAAAACGAAAAGACCACAACTTGTGTTTTTACACTTGGTTTCTGAACAGATTAAACAAACTATATATCAGGGTTAAACAAGTACTCCACCGAAGCAAATATCCGCACAGATATTTCACTTTTAAGTAGCTGTAGAGTAGACCTCTAGCTGACCTTGTCTTAATCCCACAGACGTATTCAAACAGGTGCGTGAGTCAAGAGCAGACTTTATTTTATTTCATAAATGTCCCTGCCGCTTTCATTTTCTAAACCTGAAACACCGGGTGCAGATTAAGTTGATTTCTTTCCTGTGCAATCTGTTTTAAATTTGAAATATATCCCTTTTATTTTCTGCTTTGAATCATTCTTTCCCACATTCCTCAACAAAGTTTTATATTTTCCTCGAAGCATGCATTACAAACACATGAATCACTTTTTTCTGCGCTGTCAGTCAGGTTTCTGGATAGCAAGCAAACTGCTTTGTCCTCTCAGCGGGAAACCAACATTTTTCTGAGGCCTCAGTCACAGACAGTAAGTTTTATGTCCTCAGAGGGAGGGCGAGAGAGGACGGAGGAGAGGGACGGATGAAAGGAGGGGAGATGAAGGAAGTGAAGGGCTGACTGAAAGAGAACGTGACGTGTAAAAGAGGGCGTGAGGTAAAAGGCTCAGGAGGCAGATGAAGGGAGGGAGAACGTGCTTGGGATAAAGATGATGTGAAAGGTGAAGAGAGAGGATGTGGGGGGAGGGAGGAAACGTGGATGGATGTAATGAGAGAGTGGGAGAAAACAGAAGGAAGAAGGTGAAGTGAGAGGAAGATGACAGTGGGAGAGGTTGTCAAATGGAGAGGGAGGAAACAGGGAATGTTTGGGTCAGAAAAGGCCTTTCTCGCCTTCTGAGGCTGGGAAATGATACCCAGAAGAGAGAGACGTTACGGTGTTAGGGTAAAACATGTAAAACAATTACCTTGTGGGATTTTAAGAGTCACCGGCACAGTGTTTCATGCAACATACTATATATCACCATCGTTTTCCTTAATTTATTGTATGTATTACTTAAAGAAAGAGAGGAAAAAAACTGTCCGACACACACCTTGACCAGCTCAAAGGGGAAGCGTTCATGGAAAATGCGATTGATCCTGGCACCGCCCGATAGCTCAGCTGTGTCAATCTGGTCCCCAGAGCCCTCTATACACTTCTCAAAGTCCACAGAGAACTGCTGCACCATCCTGCAGGGAAGCACAGACACAGGTGTCAATACATCTTTTAGCCTGTTTCATTGATCTACTCCATCGATCTCTCTAATGTATCTACTCACTGGAGCAGAGCCTTGGTCTTGCGAGATGGATCATCAGGTCTGAAGTTCTTGTACTCCTCCACCTCCTTCTCTATGGAGAGAAGCTGACTCTGCAGCTTGGCCCGCAGGTTCGGCAGGGTGTCCCGGATGTGGTTGGTCAGTTGCTGTGCAGGTCAAAGGTCAGAGTTAGGTCAGTGGGAATATGGGAAATGTCGGAGTTACCCTGCACTGACGGGCTCCTCGCATGGTCCCATTTCGCATGTTGGGAAGTCGTTTGAAATTACATAAAACTGCATTCAAAGAAGATGTGTTGGATTTTACACATGTTTACAGCTGTTTGAAGCAGCTAAAACCACTCTCTATATTCCCTAAAACCACTAAAATATCGCTTTACCTGACTTTTTATAAGGGTTAATGTTAATAAATAACTTTTCTCGTGATAAAAATATGACGTTAAAAGCAACAAGTTGTGTACCAACCAACTTGTTCGAGGAGCCGATTATTCTGACATCACATAAACCCACTATTACTATGCGTTCATGTGTTGTCAGAATTTTTGGAAAAGCGTTTTTCCGACTGGGAAAATTCACGTGAATGCCCTCTCAAGTCAGAAACTACAACTCAGAATTTTGGTACGCGAGTTGGCGTCCTTCGACGCTGAAACATGGCGGAAGAAAGTTAACATCGGGTTGATGGTAAGAAGCTTGAACCAGTCATTCATTGTATAGTCACTGCATCGTTTCCTTGGCTTTTCCTTGTCACTCAAATACTGGAAACAGCTGCAAACGTGTTGTTTAAACAATCTGAGCGATAAAAGGCAAAAATAACAGTTATTCTCAACTCTGGAAATGGAACCGTCCCAGACCCAGACTGGAGTTGCTGGAAAACAAAGCACCCATAATGCAGACACTTGTGACCAACACTCTTGTGCTTATACACACCTGATTGAGGACTTTTTGGAGGTAGGGAGTGCCCATGCGGTCAGCCAGGTGTCTGTATGAAGGGTGGGAGAGGAAGAACTTCCTCTCAGCAGCCATAGCAGCATTGATGTCTTTCCTTCCATCTATGTCCTTCTGGCTCCTGTTCACCACGCCGATGTAACCTGAACACAAAAGACAAGAGTCCACTCAGACGTTTACGATGCAGTCTGAAAAACACTGTAAGATTTTGCAGAAAACCAGATCCAACTCTTTTTATCACTCTCTGGAATTTCTGAGAGCGGACTGGAACTGATTCAATACTTGTGGCCTGACTGGTAATTTGGTTGATAATACAGTCTTGCATTAAAGAATCTGGGATTGTGCTGGGCTCTTACTTTCTACATATGAGCTGTGCTGAAACAGCCAAACCCAAAATGAATAGCCCCTCCAGGACCAAACCGCTTAAAACTGTGTTTAATAATGTTTAGCTGACAAAAACCACATTTTAGGAGACTTCGGGGTTAAAGAAAAGAATATGGACGAGGAATGAAGAGGAAAGAAAGGAAGGAAGGAGGAATTACAAGAATAAATGTCTGCGTGTGTGTGTCCAACTTTTTAAGACAGAAAGAGAAACAGAAAAACAACCAGGAGAGTTCAGGTCACACAGATCCCGTTTCACCTCCAGTTAAGTTTTCTCATGCATCACTCCGTTAAAGGCTGTTTCATGCTCTATAACTAATGCAACTGTGAGCCAGCAGCCTTGTAAATGTGAGCGTCGGCAGGATTAGACAGAGAGGGAGAGTGAGAGAGACGGGGAGGAAAAGAAAGGGGAGGGAAAAACGTAGAAAAAACAAAGGACATGGAAAATATTCAAAAGCACATGCCTGGGTTCTAACCAAGAGCAAATGGAAAAGAAAATCACCACATCAGCACATTGCAGGAAAGGGCAGCTCACAAGATACATGCAAGCTCTTTTTCAGTGTTTTAATCTTTTCTCCCTTCCCCTTTCTTCTTCCTCTGTCTTTTCTTACTCAGTACCATTTTATCCCCCCCATTCCTCCCTCCATCCATCCGTCCTTTCTCTGTAACTTTTTCTCTGCGGTCTGGAGCACTGCACATCTCTGCGTACGACTGCCTTATTACCACAAGAGGGAAACAGTGTGTCATTGTGACGGTCTTGAAGTGGAGAGAACAAGCACTGGTTGTGTGTGTGTGTGTGTGTGGGTGTGTGTGTGTATGTGTGTGTGCTCACCCCTCCTGAGTGGAAGCAGTTTATTCTCCAGGATGTCCTTCGCGTCCGTCCCCTCGTCCATCAGGTCCAGCTTGGTGATCACACCGATGGTCCTCATCCCTACATGAACCCACAAACACACACCGCAGTGATGAACAATCCTAAAAATGGAGACCTGAACGGAAATGCTGTAAAAATGTATATGTTATATAATTAAACTGAAAAACAAATACAAAAATGAATGTCTAAGAATAATAACATATTATAAGATATGATAATGACACATTTCATGTATGAATTAGGGCATCATATTTTATGTAGTGAGCACATGTTTTGGTCTGAAAAGTAACTAGTAACTATCAAATAACTCTAGTGGGGTAAAAAGTACAATATTTCTTATCGAAATGTGGTGGAGAAGTATTAAAAAACATATAGTTAGATGGAAATTATCAAGTAAAGCACCTACAAATTACATTTAATTATAGTAAATGTGCTTAGTTACTGTAAATTACAGTCAGATTACATGCCTGTGTGTGTGTGTGTGTGTGTGTGTGTGTGTGTGTGTGTGTGTGTGTGTGTGTGTGTGTACACTAACCCTGAGGGTCGACCTCTTTGGCAATCTTTAAAGCGTCAGAGTTGGCCAGATCAGAGTTGGCCGGGGACACGGCCAGCATCAGGCAGTTCTCCTTGGTGACAAACTGCATCAGCATCTCTCTGATCTGGGCCTCGATGTCTGCAGGTTGGTCACCCACCGGCACCTTGGTCATCCCCGGCAGATCCACCAGGGTCAGGTTCAGGACTGTGAGACGAAAAAAGGAACAGCATGACTAAGAGAAAGCTAAGAGGGCTTTTCAGATGAATTGTTGCCAAATAAAAAGCATTGCGGTTCATAATTTATTGATGTCAGACATGGATAAATTTAGCCCAACAAATACAGTTTCTTCAGCCTCACCATGAGGGGAGTAGACACGCAGGTTGATGGGCACAGGGGAGATGCCCTTGTTTGCTCCAGTGATGCGGTCAGTCTCTGCCTCGATCTCCTGCCGGACCTCATCAAAATCTGTGAACTTTTTACCCTTACAGTGGAGGAACTCTGCATGTTCTGAAAGAGACGGCAAAAAAATAAAAGATCAGTGAAAGTGAAGAGGAAAAGACAACAGTAAAAAAAGACAGCAAAGAGGAAAAAAGCTGAACTTTTCACCTAAAAAATAAGGAAAACTTTTTTTCACTTTAATTCGAATGCACACTACAACTGGAAACCAAAAGATTCCCTGTTACCATTGTTGAGTTTTGAAACTACAGTTCCCATAATTTGAGGGTTTTGTGTACACGGAAAGTTCAATATTGTCAGTCAATATTGTTGTCAACACTTGCTTAGATTTGGGCAAATTGGCACAAAAAGTATGCCGAATTAACACTTAGCTGTTTCTGTTTGCAATTTACCCACGGACCTACAGACAAATTTCACCGTGTTACTATGATACTGAAATAAAACCTTAAAATGTGAGAATTCTAAGGCAGGTTCTGGAGTTATAAAAATCATTGTTTTCCTATGACTTCTGAGTGGATTTATGGACTTTTATCCGCAATGGACATTAGCGATATTCTCAGAAGGTCAAACAGAGTCTTTAATGCCAATTGCAGCTCTTTTGGACTTGAAGGATTTTAGAGTACCTTAATTGCCTCACAGTTGGGAAAATATCTGCCATAAGGTAACCCAGCAGCCATGACTGTGTATTAAAACGAAATAAGGTTTAATTAATGTCCGATCGACTGTGCGTGAGCTGCGAGGGAAAAAAGCTTGCTAGCAAGGCCCTACAACAATCTAATTAATTGAAACCAGGATTACCATGCGGATGCTGTGCTCTTCATAAGGTCTGTAGAGATAAATGGGGTGGAAAAGATGTTGAAGGAGCAGTGTGGAGGAGGATCGTTTGGACTCCGGAGGGCAGAGCTAAAAGCTGTGTCAATGTCTTAACTGCTCTCTTCTTCTCAGAAGAATCAAAGAAAATGCTTCATGAATTAATGAATGGGGCTGTTATCCTCTTCACATCTCAAGAACAATGGGAATAGAAAGGGGAAAGTGTTTTGCTGTAGATGTTGAAATCAGTGCCCAAGTGCTTTAAGATGCAGTTCATTTAATGGCCACTAGATGCTGGTTTGAACCAAACTCCCACAGAATTGAGGAGAATAGAAGGAACTGAAAACTTCTCTATTGAAATGTATTTTGAAATATCTCTCTCAACTCATGGACAGCATTTGCAACTGAAGCCTCTCAGCTGAGTGGTGAAACAACAAATGTATCTATCTCACATCATCAACATCTATCTGTAATGGGATGTATCTATCAACATCCCATCACATGGAAGAAAAGAGCCTCCTTGGTGTTTAAGATGTATTTACCTGTGGGACAGTTCATCAGCTGCAGAACCAAAGGACGACGAGTCACAATGCCGGACCCACGGGGAAGGAAATCCCTGAAACACAACAGACAGGTCGCAAGGACGATGGTCAGTAAACTAACAACAATGCAAAGGGACTAAAGTAAAAAGTCAATCTCGAACATTTTACATAAAGCAGAAACACTGCAAAAACAAATAAACCCATTCAAGAAATCAGAAACGGACACAATATGTGATTAACAACATGAATTAACAAATGACAAAAAGACGAAAGAGTATGAGTCAGTGATAATAAATCAGCATTCTGGGGATTTGGGAAGGCCGAGGTTAAAAAAAAGCATTATTCCCTCAGGAAATCTGTGCAAAGTAAGGACACGTGCAAGTGCGATGTGTGTGTTTGTGTTTGTGTGTGCAATCCTGACAAACAGCTTACCCTCACACAACAGCGGTGGTCTCACCAGGCTCAATGTCCATTTGATTTACTGCAGTGCTTTTCTTTATAGGTACATCCAGGTGGAAAATTATGAAGAAAAGATTTTTCTGAAATTTCTTGAAATTATTCCTGGATTGATACATCACTATTCCACATGTAAGAATTTTTTTTAATAAACAAAAGTACAAGAGTACGGCTTTTGCACACCTTCACATCGGCAGGTGACAAAATCAAAATGAGGAAAAAAACTCACCGCACACAAGACAACCTGATGAAGGTCTAGGTACCGAAACGTTGTTGTCATTAAACTTAATTGCAGGTGAAGTGGACGATGTGTGGGAGGTTTTTTTCTTAATAAACGAAAAGGTAAAATAAAATAAAAAAACACGACTGTGGGAGGTGATACGGCTGTTCATCAGCTTTAGCTGTTGTTTAAATGTTAGTCATTACTGTACAAAGAGAGTCGACACGTCCTCAGCAGCAGATTAGCACAGAACAATTTCACACTTTAAAAACACTTTATGGTCCACAGGCAAATACAAATCCAAGTAGAAGGCTAGACAGCTGAGCTGCACTAGCTGTTGGCGTGAGCATCTTTAGATTGATGATGATTGAAAATGTGTGCCAGTATCGCAGCATTTATAATGTTCTCTCAGCAATCTGATATTTCTGTTCCATATTCTGATACTTTAGTGATTTACTGAAAACTAAAACTAACAATGATGTTGTTTTGCAAAAAAATAAGATCTTAGTGATTCTTTTCAGTTATTTCAATAACAAAAGGGATTTTATGTAATATTACAATTTCTGTCCCTTGAAGTTTGTTGTCTGTGCGTCAGTGCATCGCATCTGTCTGCCCTGGCGTGTCTGAGGTGTGTTTGTGAATCAACCAGAGCATGTGTCCGCACAGACGACTGCCTGCCAACATGTTTTTTTTAAAGCACAAACACTGTTTTCTTTGGGGGAGTTCAGCTGCTTATGCAACATCAGCGTCAACTCGCCACTGGCACAGTGTGCTCCTCAACCAGCTGACTGGACAGTTATCACTCAGTGATGCGTGGTGGGTGGGTGTGTGTGTGTGTTTGTGTGTGTTTATAACAATGACAAGAGGCTATAGGAGACACATTCTGTTGTTTTCGACAACAAACTGCTTAATGACAGAGTTGTAATTAAAGCCCACAGATGAAGAACTGCAAAATGTTTCCATTAAAAACTGGGTTTCCGACAATACATTAAGCTACAGTGAACGACACTCTGTATAATCAACTGAACAACATTAATAAGTAACAGATGAAGCCTCTGTTTGAACCCGAAGCAAAGCCTGAGGCAGTTTGATACATGAGTCATAAGCTGAGAGTTAATCACAGAGAGAACTGCTTTTACTCAAAACCTAACCAGAATTAGGGTTAGGAGTTCAACAAGGGGATCGTGTTTAACTGCAACTGTGCCTCCACGCTTAATCTCTTTTGGTTTGTGAGTTTGGTCTTTCTGAGAGCGGTAAACATTTCGGAGTTACAACATGTCATTACATCCTGTTCTGGCTTTGTTGGAGTAGTTCAACATTTAGATAAATATTGGCTTTACTCTCATGTTTGTGCGCTAAACATGAAGCTGACCACGCATCTCACAATGCAAAATTCAGTGGCATAAAGACTCGAATTCCTTCTTTGATAGGCTCCTTGCTCCTTGGTCGGGAGCAGGAAGCCTCCGTTAGTTGCCTGGCAACTGGTCCGACCATAGTCCGGCACATAACACCATAACTTGTGTTTACATGTCAGTGTTTATATGGATTAAAGAAACAAAATATTACATTTTAATTGGTGATCTTCATTATTGTTGGCTAGGCTAGCTGTTTCCCCCTGTTTCAATTCTTTATGCTAAGCTAAGCTAACTGTAACTTGCAATAGTCTTTGGTTTAATGGTCAGATAGGGGAGTGGTATTGATTTTCTTATCTCAAGTTGAGCTATTATCTTAATTTGATCAGCAGAATCAAGAGCTGTAATTTATTTAACGCTGCTCGCAACTCTCTCACATACACACTGATGCCCTTAAAGGTCCTGGTTCACATTTAAAGTATTTTTCATAAACTATTTAATCATTTTTCAATTTGACCCCCCTTTCCTGTATCTGTGCAGATCATAAAATAGTTGTTGGCAATGGTAAGTTGCAGGTTTTAATTCTGTGAACACGCAGATGTATTAATACAAGGAAAATAAGAAAGAGAGGCAGTGTTTCTACTTGACGGCTTCCTAGTTGTTATTCACTCACATTGAGCACTAATTAGAGTTGAAACAGCGCTGCATCGGCCCTAAAATAGGCAGTAACATGAACAAATCTGTATTATTTTTTAAACACAATTTCTAAGTGTACAAGTAGTGATCAAATCAAAAATGGTCCTTTTCATTATCCTTTTCCAACCTGCAGTATATCACTCAACGCATAGGGGACTATGACAAACAAGCTTTGATTGTGTGACTGTTGAAGAGACACAATATCTAATGTTTGCCTATCCTCTACACCTGTACTCTGGATACAGCAATCCATTTTAACCATTGTTTCGGTGTTTGTTGTCCTAAGGCAGCCCTTTACAACAAAGGCAACCCCCCTCTCTGTTGGCCTCTACGCGTGTCTGCCCATCTGCTGCTCTACCTGCCCGCCACTGTGTTTTTGAGGCTGTCCCTCTCGCCCACTTGGACGCCTAATGGAGAAGACAGATGGCCTTAACTGCAGGTCTTCCTCTCACTCCTCCTCCTCCTCCTCCTCCTCCTCAAACTGCCACTAAGAGGATGCTCCGAATTTGAGAAGCTACACACAGAATCTGCTACGATGCTGAAAAGACTTTACTCTGACTGTTCCCTCATCATTTACCTAATCCTGCTGAGAGGACGTGAGTCCTCGCACACCAACCTTCCTGTGGTTTCATCCCCGCTTATTAAGGTGGGGGAGTGAAAACACTTACACTCATCACAACCCCCCGCACAGCAGGGACACAGAGGGGAGGGCTGAAATTGGAAAATCAATAAAAAAAAAGGAGCAGATCGAGTAGACAAGGAGAAATGCTGATATTTTTCAGAACAGGAACAGAGAAGCCAGACAGTGACTGAGAACCGCACAGCCTTCACACATTTTGCAATAGTGTTCATAGTGGTAGCTGTGCTTTAGTATCTCTGGATGTATTCTGTCACTCCTGCATTTTCATTAGCAATTAATCTGGCAATTATTTTCAGGATTAATTGATCATAAAATATATATATTAAAAAAAGAGAAAAATGCTCATCATAGTTTTCAAGAGCTCTGAGCAGTAAATTCTTACATTTAAGAAGCTGGAACGAGTAAATATTTGATTGTTTTGCTTGAAAAATGACTGAAACGATTAATCCATTCTCAGAATAGTTGGCAGTTCGTGTTCTATTGATCGACTAATCGATTGAATGATGGATCATTGCACCTCCATTCTGTCCAATAGCAGTTTGTCAATTGATTTTCTGAAATTTAGATGTATGTATATCAAAAAATCATCAAAGGTGATCAATAATCAGGGGAAGAGGGCATGTGAGTCTGTCTATGTGTATGTGTATGTGTGTGAGTGGGTCGGGGGAGGTCGCACACACACACACACACACACACACACACACACACACACACACACACACACACACATACACTGAGCGTCATTGTTGCAGAGTCACCAACGAGCACCAATCAGATTTGTTTGATTGACTTTTTGTTGAGCATCTTGTTGTTCTGAGCAAATCAATTACAGGTCAAATGATTTTGCAGAATAAACTTTTAGGCACTGAATCGGTCATCCGCCCCCTGCGTTGGCTACAGCGTGCACACGCACGTCTCGTTGGTGCCAGCTGCTGTGGAGTAGTGACTCATTGCTTCATGGTTGTAAACTGTACACATTCAGTGGTAAACAATCAATACACATAGATGTAAGGATACATACACACACAGATGACCCATTCACACTTCACAGTTCTCAGTAGTAATACAAGAGGGCTTTAAGTATAAAACATTTACATTTAAGAGTGTCTTTTTAAGCCTTACACACTTTTTGAGACGTTACATATGACACTTAACTTATTCTATTGTAGAATGTCAAATGAATGCATTGTATTAAATGTGTCATGCATTTTCCAATAAAACAATTTTTAAAAAATACATATTTTGTTACATTTCCGCATTAAAATGACAAAAAAAAAAAAAAAATGACTAGACCTTGTTATATATGTTGTTGGGTTGCGTACTCACATCACACAAAGTTCAAACCCAGATAAGTCTGAATGTTGCGTTTCATTTGGTCGCCTGTCACTCTAACTTCTCCGAGAAACATGGGATAATGTCATAAACACTGGGTTGATGGTGAGAAACTTCTATCAAAGTCATGTATTTTATAGTCACTCAACCACTACTGGAAACAGCTGTCAAAGTGTTTTTTAAACGCTCTGAGCGATAAAAAAAAACGTATTTTTGGCGTTCATGTTGCTCCCTCATTCTGACATGACTCAAATGAACACACCAAAGTCGGAAGAACGGCTTCCCAACTCGGGAAATGGGAGCATCCCAGGAGCAAATGAATGCAATGTTTATTTTGATTAGGCAGAAATTTCATACTGTGTTTAAAATGTACATTTCAAACAGTATCTGACTACAGGGTTTGCTTGTTTTTTTTTGGTATTTGGTCATGTATGGTTGTGCTTTTAAAGAAAAAGAGTGAATAAGAGCAAGATGAACACTGTAAAAACGTTTGCCCTGTTCTCTCAGTGAAAATAAACTGTTAGACAATAGTTTTCATGCGAACGTCTCTTCTCTCAGTGGGTGTTTCTTGCTGTATAAATGTTACTTTCGGACATTATAATAACTCAAACTCGACACCCTGTTCTGCTGGTCTCATCATGTGCGTCACATCACTTCCGATTCCCCACACACAGTCAGACACTGAGCCTCATCTAATCCAGCTTTAATGCCTACAGCAATAACAGCCCTGATGACAGTCGTGAACCAGCACAACCAGGCAATTTCCCTGCTGAGCAGCGTGTGGGTGGCACAAAGATGAGACTGCTTTTTGGTGATGAGTTTCATACACACAAACACTCACATGCACACACACGTACAGTGCATATTGCTGTCAGCCACAGCAGTCGACCGAGCCAATGAAACGTCCTGTTGCTGGATGGTGAACATCCAGATTAGACCGGAGCCAATGGGAGAATGTATTGCAGGTGAACTGCGGCCCAAACAGAGATTAGTGGTAATCCTCTGTAGCAGTATCAGGACAAACGGTCTCCTCTCTTCCTCTTCCTCTGCCTCTCGCTCACTGCTTCCTCACCTCTACTGTGTCCATACCAACTGTTTTTAAACTTTACAGAGTTCATAAAAAAGAGAGCAGTAACTTTACCATTTGGCGCAAATTAGAACTGAAACAACTTAATCATAATAACAATAATAACAATTCAGTAGTCTATGGATGGAATAATAATCTGCAACTATTTTTGTTGCGTTTAGTCGTTTTTCAAGCAACGTTACTACGTCCGACTCTCATTTGTGAGGATTGTAAACACTTTTATTCGTCTTGTATGATACTTAACTGATCTGGTCTTTGAGGTTTGAAGTGTTGGTCACACAAAACAAGCAGTTACTTGTGTGGTTGTAATGGTTGTCTTGACTACAAATGTAGCTGCTGTAACAAAGCAATTTCCTGTAAAGGATCAATAAAGAATCTATCTATCTACTTAATGTGACATCAGACTATACGCAAACAGTTGGGTAAATAGACACAATATTCGAAACTGTTTACTGACTCATTTATTTATTAGTTTTTAAGAAAGAAGCAGGACATTATGTTTGTAGTTAAATAGTTGTTTCCAAGTTTATAAGCAGTTGCTCATTTCTATTTTCATTTTTTTTAATAGATTGCTAAAATATCAATAAATGGAAAAAGACCCATTTAAACTCAGATACAGCAAAGATGAATGATTGTGATAATTGAAGGTGCATTATGTAGTTTGGGGGAACAATTTTTAACCAGAAGCGAAAGATCTCCAGACAGATTGTTTTTGTAGTCGTTAGTGAGTAAACAAACTGACTTTAAAAGGCCTTTGGCGGACCCTGCCACCTTTCTAGCTTCAAACAGTGTTCTGGGGACCTTCTTTCCTCTGAGTACAGCTTGTGTATTCAGTTATAGAAAAATCATTCTGAGTTTGTTCTATTACCTCATTAATACTGACTTTGAATTGTTTCCCCAAAACTACAGTGCCCCTTTAAAGGTGATTGGAAGTTACTTTTCCTTTATTCTTCTCTGGCTTGTATGAATTTTGCCTCCTTACAAACTCAGCTGACCTGTTGTGCTTTAACTCAAAGATTATTTATTATGATAGCAAATTATTTGAATTAATCAAATGGAGGTACAGAAATTGAACACTGTCTCGATTTTCCCTATAATTAGTACCAAATTATCATATGGTCCTTTCCAGAATTAACAATTACATATCCTTTTTTTCCCCCCAGGAAATTATAAGGAAACTACGGAAAAATAATGCGATTGACAAGCTGCTTTTAAAGGAAAAATCTAATTATGTGTCATTAAACAACTCTTCTTTCTGTGTTTCTATTACACTCCCTCCTAAGCATTCCTGAAAAGAATAAAGGCTTTATCAACGGCGCTCTTTACTGTCCTTGTCTTCCACATGAGTGAAGCTGCTGCTACTCGCTGTAATGCCTCCAGCCTTCCCTGTGTTATGTAATACATGAAGCTATATATCATCAACTTAATCTCTGTGTGGGGGGTTGGATGGCAGCCGGGAGAGAAAAACGTCTGTGTTGTAGTTTTATGTTGCTGGGTTGTGCTAGTGCCAGCAGCCTTCAGTGATAGCAAAGTGCTTCAGTCGACTAAGCAGCAATATTCTCCTGACTGCGTCCCAGGAAAATGTCACACAGTTTGAGAGCTTTTGTGATAATCTCTTCTTTTGCATGCCACTATTAGATATAAAATTGACCCCGCATCCCTCAAAATGATTATCAAAAAGTCCCGAGGCAAACCTCCAAGCATAGCATTTACTAAACATACATGCTATTGTTTCTATAATCCACCATGGACTGAGGTACCCTTTGATTTATTATGATGATATATACAGTATATTCTACATGGAAAGCAATTCTCACTGGAAAGCAATCATCTAAGGTACATTCAGTGTCTGCTGTGTTTTAGGAGAAGCAGCTATGGTGCTGATTTTGCATCAGCTGTTTTTAAAAGAGCTGTCCGCGGTGCTGAAAGTGGGATCTGGACAAAAAACATGCAGCTGAGGACATACACTATACTTCTGTAAACGTCACCATACCGAATGTGTTGCATGCTGTGGTAAGCAACTAAAGTGAGCAAACTAAATCCCAGCCTTACTGAAACTCTTCTGTGTCTGGCTTGTTTAAGAGTCTACTCGCTCATTCATACTAAAGATATATAACATTTCCAGTGCATAAATGTAAAAAAAATCTAACTTAAATGCTCTCTGACCCATTTTCAGAGTCATGATGGTGGAACAAAGCAGCATAAATCAAACATGAAGACATTACTGTGCAAAAGCTACAACAAAACCAGTACACGACATATTTGCTGTGGAACTGCAAATCCCCAAAAGACACCCTGATTCAAATCATAATTAAATACAGAGTTAAACACAGCGTTGAGCTTTTATTGTGAAGAAAACTCTTTAAAGACAGAATCTGCCACAAACTAACTTTCTGAGCGATTTACTCCTTGTTTCCTTTTTTTTTACTTCTTTTCAAGATAAAATGTCACACTGCTCACATGATAATCATGTTGAATTTAGTCAAATGTCAACATGGGACCAGACATCCCCACCTCCACCGGAACGACTGTGCACATGAGTAGTTTTAACCAAGTTGGCACCGTATGCGTCAGGCCCTGGAGACCAGTGAAGCTCACTGCCTCGTGCTTAGGCCTTAATTAGACTCATGGGAGACTGAAACACAGACTGGCTGAAAGACACAGATAGGAAACGGGGGTTGGGCTCCGATTCAGATTTGTGAAATGTCTTTTTCACTGTTAAATCAATGGGAAACGACTAGAAGAGGACTACGGAGTCGTGTGTGCAGGTATTACAGATATGGTCCTGAAGCATAACTATTAATCGATAAGCCAATCAAAGAATTCATCAGAAGCAATTTTGATAAGTGATTAAGTGATACTGAAAGTCAATTATCAAGCAAAAATGTCCAAACTTTACTGTTTTCAGCTTGTAAAAAGAAAGAATTAGCTTTTTTTCTGCTTTTGCATCATTGAAAAATTAGTATATTTGACTGTTTTTGACTTTGGACATTTAATAGAATAAATACTCGTTCTTTATTGAAAAAGTAATAAAAAGACAGTGACCACTCGGAAAAGAAAAGTGTGTTGCATGCTTTATTCAAAGTGCAAATAATTCAAGAAGCAAAGGAGAAAGAAGAAAGAAGAGTCCCACAATCCATCTCAACTTGTATCTTTTATATTATTATGTTTGGTGGATCCCTGTCATTTTTTCATTTAACCTCGCTGCCTTTGCTTTAGAGTTGAGCACTTTTACACCTGACAGGAACAAAGCACCTTTGAGTTCCACCTGAATGAGACAGAAAAGGCTGTGAAGCGTGGGTTGAACTGAGGTGACAACCAGTGAAGCGAGCAATAACAAGAGGGGAGACATCAGTAGACTCTCCGCAAGGACGAATTATGAAAGCAGGATAAAAAAAAAATAAGGACGGACGAGAAAGGGGAATAGATTAATTCGATTAGTGTCCTCAGGTGTTCTCTCGGCCATTAGTGCACCATATCTAAACGGCTTGTCTACCACTGAGAGGTTGGTTGTCCTTGGGCCTGAGCCACGCTAGCCCGGCTTGCATCAAAAATCTAATCGACCTGAGAGGAGAGGTGCCACGGCAAAGTATCAGGAAGAACAGTGTCTAGTACAGTTAACTCCTTTCAACACGGATTGCCAGTTTTTCCCCAAATCCTATATCAAGTCTCGAAGGAAAATGCCCACTGTCTTGCCTCCATTTAACCAAAAAACTGAACCCAAACAAGTTTTAAACAGCTGATATGCCTCGAGAAATAATTGATGAAATATCTCTCTGCTGTTTATACGTCTCCTGTACTTTGGTATTGATTGTCTGTGCTGACCGTAAGCAGCAAACAGAGGGGGAACGCAGCCAGGAGCAGAGCTGAGTGAGCGAAATATTCACTCCTATGTTGCTGTCAAAATTTTCGACAACGCTTTTCAATTAAAAGTAAAAAGGATTAAAAAGCATGTGAATTTCTGTATAAAAGACAGAGAAGGTACAATAGAGATGGAGAAAAGAGGTGTTTCGATGTGTAAACACACAATACAGCTGTAAGTGTGTGTTGCTTTAGGCAGATAACGCAAACACAATAGGCTACAGGGGGGTGGAGGACTGGATGAGCACGAGGACCTGAGCGACGTCACTGCAGCTGGACCAAGAGACTGCATACATTAACACAGAGAAGTGCTGCATGACAGGATGCTCCTCTGCAATCTGTTCACTGTAATGAGATGGCAAACACTGCAGCTTTTACTGACACAAATCATTTGGCATCTTCATCAAAGGTTGGCTTCATTATGATCCAACATTTCCGAGAAATGATGTTTCAATGTTTTCCTTTTCTGCCTCCTGTCGTGATCATCTAAACCACTGGTCCCTGAGGGGAGGCAGTGTAATTAGGCACAAGCTGTTTCTATGACAACTGCTGAGTGAGTACAGCAAAACCTGCCCCCCATAATGAGCGTTAAGAGACTGTTTTAACAGCACTAAACACTGAAAAACACTCAAGAAGGCCTTCGAAAAAGGACTACATGTTACTGAAGGCATTTTAAGATGATGTCAAAACACTGAATCTGAAATGAACCTCCAGAGAATGTCTGATTTGTCTCCTAGAGGGATATGTACAAAATAAAGTACCACACGATGGCTTTGAATGGTATGAACAATAGTTTGTGTTATAACTAGCAGTGTGTATTTCTTACATTTTAGATCATTTAGGTGCTGACATGGACTTAATGTTGATGTCTGTTTACAGGCATTAGGAAGTAACGCTACTGCTGCATAATGCTCGCTGTAGAAACCCTTTTGTAGTTCCAAAAGGAGCAACACGATGTCTGATAAATTGCCTACAGGGATGTCACGAAAGGCATCGGTTGGCACTGAACGCTACATATTATAAAAAGAAAAACATCTGGAAGTGTTGTGTGTTGTACCCACTCCTCACCTCTGCTTGAGAGGGAACTTATCTAAGTTCCCTGGGTCCTAAGTTCCCAAAGTCCTATGTTCCCAAGGTCCTTTGTTCCCAGAGACCTATGTTTCCAGGGTCTTAAGTTTCCAAAATCCCATATTCAAAGGGTCCTACTTTCAGAAGTTACCCTGTTCGCAAGGTCCTATGTTACCAGAGTCCTATTTTCCTAGAGTCCGATGTTCCCATGGTCTGATGTTCCCAGGGTCCTATGTTCCCAAGGCCCTAAGATCCCACGGTTCCAGCTTGCCAAGGTCCTATGTTCCCAGCTCCCTAAGTTCCCAAGGCCCTATGTTTCCAGGGTCCTAAGTTCCCAAGGTCCTATGTTCCCAGCTTCCTAAGTTCCCAAGGCCCTATGTTTCCAGGGTCTTAAGTTCCCAACATCCTATGTTCCCAGCTCCCTAAGTTCCCAAGGCCCTATGTTCCCAGCTTCCTAAGTTCCCAAGGCCTTATGTTTCCAGGGTCCTAAGTTCCCCATTTCATTATTGTGTTAACACATACTAACCCTCCTGTTGTTTTTGGATCAAACAACCCTAACACTCCAGCTGGGGAACACAGGACCATGGGAACATAAGGATTACTCCACTTGGGGCTACATTAGCACTACTAGCATAACACAACCAAATCTCTGTGCAAACTGTTGGTGGTTCAAGTTGCATTGTGGGTAATGTAGACACTAGGCTTTGAAAAGGGAAAGAACGCGAAGTTCGCCATTTTTTAACTGTTCATTCTGAGTTTGACGATGTTATAACAGTACAATGTGAAATCAGTGAGGGGCTCTTGTAAATCCCTTAAATGACACTGAGGCTTGATCGTTCACCACTGTATGGCTTCCACAATCAGCATCCCGTGTGGATTACCCTGACATGTAAATAGTAGGCATGCCTCATGTGCTACCTGTTAAAATAGGGATTAGCACTGTCGCCATGTGGTGAACTGTTTGACTCTGCGGCCAAACAAATGTAGGAGATGAGATTGAAGGTGTTAGGTAAAAGAGATAACAATGGTAGAAGTGTTCACGTCTAATGAGATCTACCGGAGAGTAATGAATCAATTACAAATGTCAAGTCAGTTCCTGCACAGATGGATCCCTCTTGTCTAGTGTGATATATTACAGTTTGTCCTGGAATACCCGGCCTTGTTTAGTGTTGGGGGGGGGGGGGCTGGCCTGGAGCCACAGTATGCATACAATCTGACCTTGCTTAAGCAGGAAAATACTGCTGAATCACACACTCAGTCACTGAAGTCTGTGAGACCACAGAAAATCTTCAGATCAGGTGAAATACAATCAAGCAGGGCTGACCAACAGTTAGTTAGTGCCACTTGCGTTGTCGCCTGCATGCAGTAAGCTTCACTTACAGCATAAGCACTGGCAGACAGATGGATGAGCTGAGCTGGAAGGGCTCAAAGCTCAGGTGGACTCTGTCTCTCTCTCGCTCTCTCTGCAAGGTCATACTGCAGCATAACAGATCAGATTTGTTCCCCTTGAATCATCATCAGCTCTGACAGAAATACAACTGAGCATGTTTGCGAGGCTTTCCGCTGAAAAAAACAGCAAGCGTCACTGTGCACCTTTCGCCTGGTCAGGATTAAAGAGCCTGAGGACAACAAAATGGTAGCACAACAACACATCCACAATGTGGCTGACAACAGGAAGTCAGCCTCCAAACTTAGCCATGTCAGAGGATGCATGTTCATAATCACGTACAACTTTTTACGCAAATAAAAAATACGAAGTTTAGAAACTTTGCTCATAACACTCATTAGAAAGAGGTGGTTCCTCCTGTGAAACACCAAGTTATTTGACAGAAATGTGTGGTTCCGTGAACGCATCATGCAGCAGTTGACAGATAAACTTCACTGGGGATTTATGAAGGGCCTAACAAAATAATCTCCTCGCCTTGGTGTTGTGTTCATGGGAGAAGAAGAAGAGAGGGAGGATTTCAGAAACATTCATAAGATCTCACTGAAGTGGATTTTAAACCTGCATGAGAAGAAGGGGGATGGGGATTGGGGAGCGCATAATGAGCGCACCGGGCCGCACCGGCGTGCATGTACAGCCTTAAAAAAAAGAAAAGCCACTTACTTCCCGACGAAGTTCTCCAGCACCGAGCTCTTCCCCGCACTCTGGCCGCCCACCACGGCGATCTGGGGCAGGTCCAGGTTCGAGTTTTGTCCGATGGCGGAGAAGGCATCCTGCATGCGGTTCACCAGAGGAATCAGATCCTCCATTCCCCGGTTCCCCATCTCTGCGACGCACCAGGCAGACTATCTATACGTCTCTCTATCTTCCTTGTCAGAGCAGGCAGGGAGGGACTGATGTGTGTGTGATCTCTCCTCGACACCCTCGCGTTCAGAGGGTGTTTTGGACCTCACTCCTCGGGTCGCTCCCTCATTGACTGCCTTGCGCCTCCTCGGTGTGTCGGATCACCTCAGCCAGGACTCTCTCCAGCACTCGAGCATGAACACTCCTCTCCACCGAGCACCGCAGGGGGGGAGGAGGATGAGGATGATCTCTTGTATTTTCTCAGGAGGGATCCCTGCAGTTCTGCACACACACCGCTGGGTGGTACATTGTCACTGGGTTTTCTGTCACATTGAGCTGTTTTATTCACAGGGAATGTCTTTTTTTGTTTCTGATACTCCAAAGTCTACACGTGTGTGTGTGTTTAGACAGTTTTGGGTGGGAAGGTGCCATTAAGTTTTGAGTGTTTTTACTTAAATTTGGGATTTTTGTGGGATGCACAGATCTGTCCATGGTGCTGAATCTGTGAGCCACAGCTTTGTGTATACTAAAAGCTACTGTATACATTTTTGCAACGCCTTTTATTTATAAATACTTGTGATTTTGACCTTTTTATCCAGGTCAGCATCCAGCTGTGCAACACTTCTGTTCTTGACAGGTTGCTAATCATACATCAACATAAATTTGAATACAATATGCATTAAAAATAGAGTCTGAAAGTCTGAGACCACGAGGGAAACTACTTATATTGCATTTGTTTAAAATCTTACACTATTTTTTCATTACAAATGATAATATAAGCCTAAAGTGAAATGTTGGATCAAAAACAAAACAAAAGTGTTCATGAATTTAAGTATCTTTATAGTATTTGGTATTTCCCCCATTGACTTTACCTTTTTTAAATAAGACTTATAAGACAGTCATCTTACGGTGAAACTCTGGTATGCATTGTTGTAAAGTGCATGTTTCAATGTATATTCATTTACATTTCAGTATCATATAGCCACTCTCGGTTAGTGTTGCAGTGACATTTCACACATACTGTTTGTCAATATGAAAATTCAGACGACGGCTCTCTTGAATATATGATTAACTTCATTATTTCCATTTGTTAGTCACATCACATACATTTTTTGTTGTTGTTTTATTGTTATAAAAACATTTTATTTATTTATTTTTTTCATGCATTTATCTTCTAATGTCTCAATGTTTTACCTGAATTCTGTGAATATTTTAACTTTTTTTAATAAATAATTTTAAAAAAGCTTTTATTTATTGTTCACTTGCTGTTCTCCAGACGGCCACCAGAGGGCGACAGGGTCCACTCATCGCTCCGCACTGTCGAGGCTGTTTTGGGTCCCTCTCTGCTTTATGCAAGTTGCACCGGGGCTGAGAGCAGGTACTTCACCCTGTGCTATGATTTTAGTTGGATAATCAACAACCATCGCTGCTCTCTTCTTTGAGAAGTAAGTCTGAACATCTGTAGGAAGGGAAAATGTAGAAAAGACGCGAGAAAGCGCAGCTGCTTTCTGTGTAAGTTAGCTAGGTAGTTCTCTGCTATGCTAAGCTAACTTGTTGGGTTCAGTTACGGAGCGGTGGCTAGCGCTAGCTCCGTTCATTCCACGGCAGGTGTAGCTTGTTCATTTATTGACTTCACGATTTCTACTTTCTGTTAGTTTCTGAACGAGGTGCCGCTCTTTTCCACAAAGAAAATGTCAACGCCTCATTCTCTCCACAGAGTTGGCTAACGGTAAAGGAATTAAAATAAGCTAAGTGCTAGACCAAAAAAGTAAATTATTGTTAGCCGACATGCTAACACTAGCTAGTTGTCATCACGAAATGTGAGAGCGACCTGTTGTTTCAGGAGGTGCGCACTCATATTGAATCAGTTTTTACAAAGAGGAGAGTTGTTCTGAGAGCCGGGACACTTAATCACACACACGCCTTTTTCCCCTCTTATCCAGAGATATTTTATTTTCAGGGCTGTCAAAACACTGGCACCTCACAGCTGCTGCTCTGTCAACTCACAGTCTAACGGAGGAAATTAAAGCCCGTAATGTTCAACCCACACATCCATCAGCAGCAGCAGCAACAGCAGCAGCAACAGTTTCACCAGCACCTGCGGCAGCTACAACAACTTTTCCAGCAGCAGCCTCCCCCTCCTCCACCGCCACAGCCGCCTCCAGGGCATCATGTTCCCCATCACCACCACCAGAACCCGCGGTAAGAGCGTTAACTCGAGGCCGGGGATTAGGCAGGGCCCTCCGGATGAGATGTGTGTGGCTGGCTGGTGGCTGGTAGCTGAGCTGGAAACAATACATGCCAGACTTCACCTTTCTAAGATGGGTTAAATGTGCAGATGTGCAGGCATTTTTTATTTAAATGCAATAGTTGTACACCTTGGTGAATGGACATCCACCCCAGGCTGTGGTTTGTTGTGATTTTTATTGAAGTAAATCTATGACCTAGATCCTGCAGCTGTAAAGGCCAGTAACACATCTGACTGGTACTCCTTATAGGAAGGCTTAAGTCACTGTTTTGATGACTTGCAACTTGACTTGAGACTCTACTTGGACTTGGAAGACAAAGAACTCTTGACTTTACTTGAGACATGATGACTTGAATGACTTGTTTTAATTTTTAAAAAACATTTTTTAGTCTGTTTGAAAGTCATTTTTTTTATTACAGAAGAAATTAAGATATAAAAAAAAGTTATTGTTTTTTGTTTGATTACTTTGATTTCATTGAATATAAATTATAATACATATTCACCTTATTGTCATACTTTTGAACAGGTTAGATAAAATGGCGAAGTATATCGTTTTTAGACGGGTACTATTACCCCGTCTTTTCTGTTCATAAAGACAGGAAACCGATCAGATATTCGTTTGTTATGTGTGTGTTTAAAAACTGGACTGTTGCCATGTTCTGTCATCTGGTCTGCTCAAAGGTAGTGTTGATAAAACGTGGATTACGCACGTGTTATGCACTCTGCTGCAACATTAATGGCTCCAGACCAAAAAGTTACGATGATGACATCACCTCTGTTTTGTCCCTCCGGCGCTGGTTACCAACACAAACAAAGTTTAATTATAATTCTACAACTTCTAGTTAATCATACTGTCTGTTTGTGTCATGTCACATACAAACCCAGTGTCCTTGTCCTTAATAATTTGATTTAGCATCTTATTGTATTGGGTTATACTTTTTTTGATGTAACGAGAACTGTTTTTAAGCACTGCTTACTGACTCATACCATGATTTCTTAAAGTAGACTATATTTAACCTTTTTTCAACTGGAAACTTAGATTGACATTAAAATCTATTTTACAAGTCAAACCTCGACAAGACAGGGTCAAAATAGCAGTGACGAGGTCACAACAAGACGACAACAACATTAAATTGATGTTTAATTAATTGATTGCATAAATAATTGTAATAATCAAGAAAATGTATTCGTCCAGCTTGGTTTGGGGAGAGTGGTTGTAGCTGTCCATGTTAAGTCATTTTGTTTCCCACTCATTATTTTCTACATCAGGGTATTTAAAAATATTGCAGATGCATATACAATACATTTCCAGGTTTGTAAGGCAGACTCTTTTGCGCTGGTTGACAGATAAATCGTTCAGCTGTAACATTGTGTTTTTTAGCTACAGATTTCAGTGAGGTCATTTGTTTTGAAATAATGCTGCATGTTTCATTTTCTCTTGTGTATTTGTTGCCCAGAGCCATTCCCGTTGCTCCCCAGGCGGCCCCTCCTCCCAGGATGGTCAACCTGTGCCAGGCAAGCCAGACCACGCTCCTTGCCCCCAATCCCATGCTGCAGGGGGCCCTCCTGATGCAACAAATGCAGGGTACAGTTTGAATTACAGCTGCATCTGGAAACGGACACCCTTTTTTTCTCACCTTACCTATGTGTGTATCTTTACCCATCATTCTTTGCTTTCATCCAGGCAACATGCGGGGCTTCGGGATGGGTGGACAGCAGTTCCGTCAGTTCTTTGCAGCTTCCTCCAGGTCGTCTCTTCTCGGGCCCGTTCCCATGGGCATGGCCATAAAGACCCCCATGATGGGTTTCCCCGCTGGTCGACCGTTCCACCCCCATGCTCGCTACTACAACAATGCTGCCACCACCACAGCCTCCTCCTCCTCCTCCTACTCCGCCTCCTCTACCACAGTAATTACAACAGCACCATTAATGACTGTAATCACTGGTTTCAAGTCCAGCTAATGTGGTCAGCACAAGAGCAGCAGGAGCAAGCATCAAATCGTTAGTGATGTCTGCAACTTACAGAACAGATGACACCCATGGGCAAAAACATGTCTCTTCTATTTGTTTTTAATAGTTTTTTCTTTTTGACAATAACATAGTTTGGAGGCTTTGGCCACACACAAAATACTTAATTGTAGAGCTGAAACAATTACTTGATTAATCAATGAGTTGTTGGGCAGAGAATTTAAAGAAACAATTATCATATGCGATTAATCATTTACGCAATTTCTTAACTTGGAATGGCCAAAATGAATTGCTTTCAGCTGTTTTACAAGTCTTACATAATTTTATACTAAATGCCTTGTCGTTTTAGACAGGCGGTTGGACAAAACAAGATATTGATATACGTCGAATTAAGGTGTGGTGTGCGATGTGCTAGCCAAAGGATTTTATCCACTCTGATTATATGAAACATATTTGAAAAAACATTGTTCATATATCCAAACTTATTTATAAAATAATTTTTGCTTTTAGAATCACTTATATCCTGTTCTATCTATTTTGTTCTATGTTCGTGTCTCTTCGCTGCAACTTTTTTCACAGACTGGGATGCAGAGCTTTGTCTGTTTAGTCTTAAATTAACAAGCCAGGCCTTTCATACACAGTATATTTATAATCCTTTTCTCTCTGTGTAGGACGCTGCAGCTCGTCAGCCAGACAGGAAGAGAGACAGCGAGCAGATGGCAGCAGGGAGCACAGACGACCAACCAGCAGCTAGCAGTACCAATGAAGCCACTGATAAGACTGAAACAGGTAGAGCTGCAATCTGACCAGCACTGACACATGCTAAATATTTAACGTTAGAAGCTTGATACAGTGTGTAGAACAGTATGTACAGTGTGTTAAGTGTTTGAATGTCATGTGACCTTCAGCTTGTGTAGAAAAGTCATTAAGAGTAATTTTTTTTGTTTCCAACTTCGGTTTTCCTTTTCTACCCACAGATGGTGCCGTGGGAGGAGAGGACGGATCCGCACAGCCCTCCGAGGACCAACTTGAAGAACCTGTAGTTAAGAAGCAGAGGACAGAGGAGTATGAAAAACCTTGCTTATTTCTGTGAATTTAGTAAATGTTGATCCGACTTCACATGCTCAGTGCTTAACACCTTAATCTCTGACAAAAATACACAATGAAAAAGAGGGAATACAGGATGCACAGTGTTTTCACTGGTCCTCAATATCCATGAAAGTTTGTGATCTGAGGGGAAAAATTCAAGGAATATAAAGTTTTAGGAAAAAAACATGCAGCTGCATCATTGTTTCAAACGCCATCTGCCTTGAGATTTAAATAAATCGCTCAACTTACACACGTGAGCTTCTGTAAAGCATCTCTGTGCTTTTACATTAAATAACCTTGATCTGTGAAACTTCTGCCCTCTCCTTGACTACTAACCCCCAACGTTGGGCTTTTTTTCTCTCAGGCCAGAGGAGCCCAAAGCGCCGTGTGTTGTTGAGACTGTCACTCTATCAGATACAGACAGGGACGTTCTTTTCTCAGAGTGTAACAGCAACACAGAGGACAGCCAGCCTGAAGGTAAAACCAGCAGACTCATAGAGTATATTGTCTCTAATACTAAGTACTAATTTGATTTATGTAGTGTAGTTTAGTTTAGATCTGAAAATAGATGAAAGCGAACTGTCTTTTTTTTTATTTTTGGCTTGCAATCTTTTCCCAGACTGCATCCTTCTGGAGGAAGGAGGCTCCACGGGGGGATCAGATGTTGTTGAGGCGCTGGAGGAGAGCAGAGCTGCTGAGGTGAGTGGAGCTTTTATTTGTGAGGGTATATAACGTAAACATTAAATGATAATTGATTTTGAACTAAGCTGAATGCTGGCTGTCAGTATTTTTAAACCTCCTGCATGCAGTACATATCTGGTTTGCAATCTCTCAGCAGGTGCGCGGCTGTTCGTCAGCTCCTTCCCCATCAGGGAGGCTGAGTGAAGATGACCACCAGGTTACTTTGCCCCCGGAGGAGATGCCCCAAGAGGAGATGCCACAGGACAAAGATGCCCCTTTGGCTTCACCAGACAACCAGGAGGAAGGAGAGGAGGGTGTAACGGAGGGCGCCAACAAGTTCTACTGCTACCTCTGCGGCATCACCTGCCACAACCAGCAAGTAGGTTGAACATACTGTACACAGGTCGTAATGGAAAGTACGAGGATTTTGTTTAACCTCACTGTTTTTTTCTTTCCAGAACTTCAGGAGTCATATGAACAGTGTTTCCCACCAGCAGAGGATGATGGAGATCCAACACATGAGCAATGCGTGCCTGGTCACCTTGCTGCCACGAGTACATGAGACTCTACAGGGAGCAATCAAAGATGGGTCCGTTTAAAAACACAAACAAGCATCTGATTTTTTACATTTTGTTTTAACCTCAAAGAGATTGAAATCTTTTTTTTCTTTTTCCTGCCAGTCATTTTGAGGTTAACACACCAGACGGTTGTTGTTTTTCTGTGTTGTCTGCAGGGAGAAGAAAGAAGACTTAAAGCACTGGTGTGCCACCTGTCACACTCACTTCACCAGCAGCATCACGGATCACCGTCGCACAGAGGAGCACAGAGTAATCAGCTACTCACTTTTTATACAAGCACATTTACATGGCATAAAAGTTTGACCTGTCTGGTTTTAATGTGTCCCTCTGACTCTTCTCAGCTTGCCAGTAGAACAGCCATCTCCTCCTGCACAGTCTGCAAGAAACACTTCAGGACCTCCCAGTTTTTTGTGGAGCACTTGCAGTCCCTGGAGCACAGACAGAAAATGGAGAAGGTATCTGTGTTGACAGTCCTGATTTAGAACCATTAAACTACAAGTAAGTGTTTTTCCAAAAAATGAAAATGACATGAAATATCCATGTTTGACACCATTTAATAGCTCCAGGAAAAGGAGGGCTGTGAGACCTTGGGCAAGCTGACTACGATGGACACTGAGGGCTTTTCATTGGAAGAGGTGGAGGGCAGTGAGGTAGAGGAAGAAGAGGAAGAACAGAGGAGAGAAGGAGACCAAGACTGCTCTGAGACACAGGTGATTTGCGCTGTAATTTCCTAAGATTTTCATTTAAATAGCCAGTAAGCTTTACATGATAAGATTGAACTAAAATTCAACATTTCTTTGAGATGATCTCTGAAATAATTTAGTACAACGCAGTTGAAGCAGTTGTCCTACTCGAGTTGTTTACTGTGTTTCTGGTGACCCGGTACAGGATGGCTGGTCCTCCCTGAAAGAAGTGACTCTAAAGGACATGACCAGTGATGAGCAGTATGACCCTGAAATGGTCTACGGTGAGAAGACTAACTCCTGATTCTTCACTGCCTTATTCATTTAGTTGTTTTCCTGCTTGTTGTTTGGATTTATTGATACTATTCTGTATTACTGTGTAATAGTTTATTCTCCGATTTCTCCCGCCACAGGGTCCAGTTTTTTTGTTCCAGTCGCAGGTTTTATCTGCAGACTCTGCAACAAGTTTTACCACTTTGAGTCTTCAGCCCTACATACCCACTGCAAATCACTGAAGCACTTCGAGAAGCTCAAGGTTGGTTTTTGATAGAGCTCAAACGATTAATCGATAAGTTGTCAACTATTAAATTAATTGCTTGGTTTGAGTAATTTAAAACAAAAGAAGCCAAGTTCTCAGATTGCAACTTTTTAAATGTTTATATTTTGTTTAATTGATAGTATAACCCTGGCCTCAATGCATGTGCGAGTTAACTTTTGATCCCAATCACTATTTTTATGCTTTCTCCTCTCAGCGGCACAAAGAGATGCTGAGTGAAAAAGATGAAGCTGTCTCATGTTCCAGAGGTTCTCCCCGAGCTACAGACAGCCTCATGCCTGTAATAGAAACTGCCACAGACTTTTTGGATGAAACTTCCTGCTCTGATGACACTGGTTTAGTTACAAATGTAAACTCCATGCAGCCTTTGACTACGCTTGAACAACTGAACGTACAGACAGAAGAGACCAGCAACCTCCACATCAGTGAGGAAGAGACCACATCCCAGCCTGCTGAGCTGCCTACTGGCAGCAGAGAGGAACCAGAGTCGGTGGCAGGAGCTGCTGCTGAGGATACTAATGAAGGAGAGGAGGAAAAGGAAGCTCCTGCTGTCCCAGGGAGAAAGAGCGGCACAGGGAAGGAAAAAAACACACCCAAACGCAGGTCAGGGAGGGCGGCAAACAGACGCTGAGTCAAAGATAGGATGTAGAAAGAGAGGAAACCTTGGGACAGGATGTGTCGGTATGTGAAGAGGTGCTTTCATTAAACAGAGACCAAGAAATTAACAGCCCAGAAAGTCTGAAATAAATGCACACCAACACAGAGGAAGACTGAAGGACGGTTAATCATGTTGAAACATGACTTCTTATGTGTTCTCCCAGGGTGGGAAATTTACACCTGACAGCTACCAAATACAGGTTGAATCAGTGATAGGTGAGCAAGTATCTTACAGTCGCCTCCTGTAAGAGAATGATGTTCTTGAGTTAGCTTATCTCCAGCCTTAACATGAGATGAAAGCAAACAAAATGAGACAATTTCACAGTATGTGCACCTAGCCTCTGTATTTATGAATCTGTCCAAACTGCATTTATGTTGCCTGATTTGAAAATAATATTTCATTTATGAATAAGGAGAAGCTCCCTCTTGGTAATTGCGATATCTGTATAGTACGATAATTATACTATTTTGGAACTTTGAGAGCTAAATGAAAATTTGTAGGTGTAATGTGACGTTTATCTAAAAAAAAAGAAAAAAAAAAGAAGGAAATATGAAGTGATTTATGTATTTTTGAGGTTCCCCGATTGAAAATCTTATTTTTTCATTTCCACCTTCTACATTAAAGCTGGTACAAGGAACTTATTTTCATTTTTTGTCGATTCTGGCGACCCCTGTAGTCAAAATTAAACGAAGTAAACTTGTTTTAGTGCCGCACCACCAGACAACAGAGCAGCTTCTTTCCTCAGGCTGCGAGACTGCTCAGTTATCCTCAGCACTCTGCCATAAAAACTACTTTTAATTTAATGACTTATCCAACCCAGATGAGTGGGAATCCGAACCGGTGTAAGAATAACTATAATTGTACAGAAGTTGCCAGTCTTCTCACTAATGTCCCATTTGCTTCTTACCCCTAAAAAACTGTGCCCAGGCTTATTACATGTGGCTGGATTTAAGAAAAGGTCACTTGTTCTGTTAGATTTTCCATCCATTTATTCTCCGAGGCTGGCTCACCAAAAAGTTAATTTCCCACCCTGCTGTCTGTGAGGATCAGGAGGTTGATGAGGGCTGATTGTCAGCTTCTGCTAATTCTTTAGCTAGCTGTGATGAATGATCGTTAACTTAATATAAATGTCAGAGACATTTTCAACATTGCTAACCACATAGCACACGCTTTTAGCAACCTGATATGTAGAATGTAACCAAACTAAGTGTTTGAGCAGGTGACAGCTTTTGTTTATTTTATTTAATTTTTTATATATATATATATATATATATATATATATATATATATATATATATATATATATATAAAAAGTGTTAAAATGGTACTTTGCTTGAGTGTTTAAAAATGATGAATCTTAAATCGATCATAGCTTCGTTCAGGGCATTTCATGATGATTTTTTATTTATTTTCTTTTCAGAAATTTTGGGTTCAAGTTGATGTCGTGTTTGGGGCAAAAAAAGGTGTGGCAGCTGTGGCTTTTGCTCTGAAACAGTCCTGCACATATTCTAGTAGCCCTCACTACCAGCAATTGGCATTTTTTTTGGTATATTGTAGATTTAAAAAAAAGTCCCCATACAAATCTGTAGGTGCTGAATGTTGTAGTCAACGAAATATCTAAAAACCCTTTTACATCTGCACACATCTATGGAAAAGAAACCGCTGTATTCTTGGAATGAAGCTCTAAAATGAGAAACTACAGCAGCCAACAGCTTCATTAGCACATCACAAGCAACAAAAGTAAGGTGTTTTATTAAATGATTAGCTGTCCCTGACTCCCTGAGGACTCCTCACAGTCACAGAAGGCTGCACTACATCTTCATTATGCTTATTTTGACATCTGAAAGCTTGTCCGTAACGGCAGGTAAATGCTACCTGAAGCTTGAAAGACTGTAAAGTTGTTTTGTTTTTTTATAATTCCTGCTGGGTGTTGAAGGTCTTCAGAGAGCCAATAAATCTGCCTTTTAGCTCAGAATTTACGAAATCACAGTTCAGTTAATGGAAGGAGAAAAACCATTAAGTGTCTGTAGGTGTTTAATGTAGCAAATTATCCTTGCAAACTTTTAAACACTGATTTATTTTAAGCACCAGTAATTTACAGCAGATGATCCCAGTTACAATTATTCAAATGTAGAACTTCAGTTCGAGCATTTCCTCTGTTCTTCTTGACTAGTGTGCTGCTCTGGAAACATTTAATCCTCCATTATAGAGAAGGATATTTTAAACCGCAAAAAGACTGACTGTCACATGTAGCAACTCTTGTAGTCTTGGTGACGACGGTCACATGATGCATCATATTCTGTCTGAAGGAACCAGATGTGATGATGGATGGAAACTGTACTATTTCAATCTCAAACAGAAGGAAGCGAGAAAGAAGAGGACATGTACAGTATAATTTCAAACAAAAGCTGTTTGTTTCTTATTGTATTTTTATTCAGCTACTGACAAAAATTGAGATGAACAAACAGGTGATGTTTTCTAACTGCTGGAAGTTTAATGTATTTTTGGATGTTTGTTTTTCGGGGGGGGGGGGGTCATTTTAATTTATATTAAAATGTCTGACAATTCCCACACTTTGTCGATTTTGACTTATTTTAGCAAGCACTTAACACAAACACTTTTAAGACTATCACTTATTCTAAACAGGTTAATGAAAACAAACAGGATAGCACAGAGTAGATTTACAGTCATGCTGCAGATCAGTCATTATTCTGTACAAGGGTAGACATCTGGAATGTTGCATATTTTGTTTATGGGAAGCTGAACATCAACACAACATGGATCAACATACTACACAGACATTCAACTGTGACCCCTGTTTGCCCGTGTGGACAAAGTCTGAATATCATGGAGGTTCTGGAGTGGTGTGTTCCACGTATGGCAGGTCACTGGGGATATCAGCATGTTAGATTTTTATAGCAGCTTTAGAATTAATGCCAATGATGTCCCACTTGGACCTGAACAACACTCTGCACGAACAGAAGGATACAGCTTTTTCAACTTCAAGTCTCTTAGATTTCCCCCGTAACCGTGGTTGTACAGAAAGCTGCTGAAGGTCAATAAACTCTGGTCTGCTCGGAAAGCAAACGTCATCACATCACAGTTCAACAAAAGGAGAAGATTGAGTTCAGTGACAGAGGAGAAGCAAATTATCACACACCTGCTGATTGGGTGGGAAATTCACAGAGGAATCAAACGGGCATCAAAGGTCAGTAGTCCACCAGACTTAACCCCTCATCCTATTGCTTTCATCACTCATTTTTGCCATCACCATTGTCCTCATTTATGTCTTCTTTGCTGGCTGAGGATTCGTCTCCCTCTGCAGGACAGTTCTCCTCCTCCTGGTCTGGGGGGCCAAACAGCTGGGCCCTGAACTCCAGCCGGGCTTGCCTGTTTGACTCCATCAGTTCATGCAGTTTGCCATTGAGTGAATCATTCCGATCTTCCAGGTCATCAAGATAGTTGTTGATCTGATCTAGCATGGAGTTGATGGCTTCATACTCTGTGGAGATGCAGCACAGAGATTATATTTATTCTGCCAAGCAAAGTAAAGAGTCTGATAATTTAGGTGATTCATTTCTATTTGTATACCCATTCATTTAGACAGGCATGCGGACAAAATCACCCAATTTCACTTCATATAGATTGCAGTAACTATGATTTAATGCCTAAATGACAGGAAAGAGGAGAGCAACTTACTAAACATTAAAACTAATTAAACAGCTTAAACCCATGACCCAAATCTCAAGAAATAAACAACAAATGAGGTCAGATGCTGCTTTTTAAAGATGTGAACAACATGTATCAAAGGTTTGATGATATATCGGTGCATTTCTGAGCAGAATTCTCATCATATCTCTAAAATACTGAACAGAATTAACTTAATTTGATGAATTACAAAGATCCCAAGCTGAAAAGCACAAAGACATCACTGATGCTATCTCGACATGAAACTTAAGATGCTCAACGGACTGCGAACACAACTACTGCGTTTCGGTGTGGAGTTTCCCCTTTGCTGCACTACAGCTAGCTTAGCCACTAGCCTCGAACGATGTGAGTGAACACATTAGCTCCTTACCTTCTGCATCGCCGAAATCATCGTCGTCGTTGATGATACCATCGTCCATCGACATGTCTGGATCTCCGTTTGGCCCAGACATGTTTTCAAATATTTCTGTTTATTAATTTATTACGAAACGAGTTACAGTTAGCTTCAGGTACTGTTACACTGCTTAAGCTAGATAGCCAGCTAATTAGCATTAACAAACTAATGCGCAACTGTTGAAATTCAGCTCACAAACGCACAATTAAATGTCAGCTTTAATGTTACTTTGAGACGGTGTGAACGATAATCCAGGAGGAAGTCTCCATAGATAGATGTCTCCGACAGGGACAGGTATTAAGCTTGACATCTGCTGTCATTGGCAGACGTGAGGTATTTGTTTACTGAACCGGTGCATTATGGGAGAAATGTGGGCGGAGCTTCTTCTTTTTCCCCAATTCAATTCAAAGGGAGCTTTATTGGCATGAAAGTTTAACAACAATTTTACTTTGGCTTTTAGTTTCTTCTTTCCAATGTTCCAGGTAGGTTTCTTTACATTGTGTCACAGGCCACATGGGACACACCTCTTTTTAATGGATTTAACGGCTTCTTTTATAAGTATTTAATTAAAAAAAAGAGGTGTGTCCTATGTGACCTGTATAGTAATACAATTCAGCATTGGTTTGGAGTCGCTTGGTCATATGACATAGAAGAAATTGGAAACAAACTGCTGACTTGTCTTTATGCTTTATGTCGTCTCAGCTTGCCCTTCCTCACTTTGACCAGTGGATGTCGCGAAGACCTCACGCAGCAGAGTCTGTGCACTGAACCCACGTGTGGACACTTCCTGTCAGGGGGCTGTCCTGATAAACACACCGAAGGATCTGTTTTGAAGTGTTTTTGAAGCTATGGATGAATTACCTGCGGACCTCAGAGCTTTTCTACTCAACCACCCCTTCCTTCAGCTTACAGATGCCAAAAAGGTTTGCGAGCTAATCACACCACATTACACGGGACACACTCCACAATGTGATGCTAGCTGTGATGCTAACTTCTGTCATGAGTCGTGTGCTGCCAAGCGATGGCTGAATGTGTGAACCCAAGACTGACAAACTAGTCAATGATTACCAGGATTATTGTCGCACCAAGCTAAATTAAGCGAGTAAGCACCACTAAATGTGCCACATCTGTCATCTGTGTGCTGTTTGCAGATCAAATGCACTCTGAACGGCCACGAGTTTCCCTGCAGCCTGTCGGAGCTGCAGAAGTTCACCCAGGGGAAGAAGTATGAGAAGCTGAGTGCTGCAGCAGACTTCAACTACAGCCAGTATGAACCACACGTCGTGCCAAGCTCAAAACAATCGTAAGGAGACTTTAACTTGACATGTTGTCATTATGCCCGGAAAAAAACAAACACCTTCCTCATCTTAAGTGCAGCAATGGGATTAAAGGATGAGTGCACCCAAAAATGAAAATTCAATCATTGTCTACTCGTAGGATTGGAAAGTCAGGTTAAGTTTTTTTTGTTGTTGTTTTTTTTAGTCAACAAAACATTTCTGGAGCGTCAAAGCAAATCAGAGTTGCAGCATTCTCCCAAATAACTGAAGTAGATGGGGACTTGTTTTTAAGATGTAAAGAAACAACTGTGTGTCCGGCATAATCCAATTCTGCTTGAGATCCCCAATTGATTTGAAATTATCCTTGATAAGGCAAAAATATTCACTGTAGCTGCTAAGCTAAAAGCGTTAGCACGCACACATATTACTATTATTTTAAAAACAACTTTTCCTTTTATGGGGGAAACCTTGAATTTAAGACACAATTTCCCACAGAGTAGCATTTCAGTGTTTTATAGGACACTTGTTTTTAGACAATTTCCACCTGTTTCATTGACAGATATTTTTATACTTATCACAAGCAAAAAATCCCTTGTTTTCTAGATTTCTTTTAATTATTATTGTTTACTTATCTTCCTTTATTTATTTACTTATGTATTATTTTACTTTGCGGTGCGTTGTCTGATTTGTGTGTTGCCTGTCTGTTTTCCAGCAATCAGCTCTTCTGCAAGCTGACCCTCAGACACCTCAACCGCCAGCCACATCATGTCCTCAGACATGTGAACGGGAAACGCTTCAAGAAAGCCCTCTCCAAATGTCAGTGCTTATTTTTCTTTTTTGTTGTACAGGTTATTAACTGGTACATATAGTTTGCCTTATGGACAGTGGGGATGTTATACAACAGAAGGCCAAAGTCACACATCACTCAGGAAGGAAATCAAAACTTTTCTGCAGAACATAATCGTGATAAATCTGCCTTAACAACATTTTAAAACACATTTTTGTATTTTGTGGAAATGTGCAGAAGGCAGTACATTAAAAATACCTGAAATAACATTTATTAACATTTAATATCTATTTTTAAAGGCAGTTACCTCAAAAGAATATTCATAAAGTTGTGTGTATCTTACAATGGATTTCAACATCTTTTTCACATTTACACTGTACAGTAGTATTGCTTCAGTTCTTATCAGTATTGTACCTTGATCTTTCAAAACTCCTTGTTAATATTTCTTAACTTCTAACATGTCTTTCTCCATGGAGTTGAATGTTTTTACAGCACTGACGCTATCAAAATTTAACCTGAAAGGTCACGTCTTCTCAGACCGCACATCAGCCGGATCAGACAACACTACAATGTTCAACCAGTGTTCCCAATGTCCATTCACGTATTACAGATTTTGTTTTTATTTGAGCTGAAACAACAGTTAAAAATTGGTGACTCATGTGAATGTCTCGTTCCTGCTCTAGATGAAGAGTGCGTGCAGCAGGGGATTGAATACGCCCCAGCCAGACTCAAACAGAAAAGGCCCAGAGACAGCGGAGGAGAAGTTAATCGGGGGAGAGCCTCAAAACACGGGAACAGCGTGTGGGAACCCACATCCAGCGATGAGGACCACAGTGACTCAGAAGACAGCATGAGCGACCTCTACCCTCGTCAGTGCACACTGCAGACATCTTTGTCCAGTAGTATTCAAGATCAGGAGAGTGACTCAAAGGCTTACAATTGTACTTTCTTTTACACTTGTGTCACATGTTCCCACAGCCACCATATTCACTGTAAGAAACCCGGAAGAGGAAAATATAGAGGGTGAAAAGAAGGGGGATGAGGAGGAAGATGACTTCCAAACAGATGAAGATGAAGAAATGGAGGTGGACAATCAGGTGCTGCAGAAACGCAAGAAGGTCTGTAGAAACCTGAAGAACATTTTTCTATTTTTTTGTTCTGATGCATCGATATAAGGTTTTCCTTGACTGATGCCGATGCTGTAATGTCTTTCAGGTCCAAGGAGGCGGTTTTCAGAAGAAATTCAGAAACAACAACTGGAAATCAGGGCGTAAGAAACATGGAAAAGTCCCAAATGGGAAGTAAATGCAAAACCTTATATGTGTAGTTATTTTACACCTGCTCATTTGTCAGGGAGCAACACTGCACTTCCAGTTTGGAGTAGCATTACTGTGTCTGTCTGAACCAGCTGGACATTTGTATAGTAAACACCCCTTCGATTTTTCATATTTTGTCCATATGAAAAATAGTGTGTTGTTCTAGTTGTGATGCTGCACAGCTCCAATGAGGCTGGTTTACGTGGCATGGAAAATGTCTGAGTGGCAGTAAACACATCATCTTGACTGGTTAAGTTGTATTTTCTGGTTTGCAAGCTGAGAGCTCTTGTATAAAATACAACTCTGTTTGGATTTGCAAACTTTGTCTGTGTTTTTTTTTTTTTTTTGGTTGTTTTTTTTTCTTCTCACAATTCTCACCTATAAAACAGAACACACAGGGGAGAGACCTCTACAGAAACCAACTGTTGCGGGTCATAAAGCTAAATCATCGAACTGGAATTCGCTTTTCATAAAAACCTTTTTATAAATTGTCAATTTTCCAACAAGAAAAACATAGCATGACACACATCTCCTTTTCATTTCAGGACTATACAGCTATATAAGAAGGTAGCTGATGACAAAGCATGAAACCACATTACTTAGCAGTAGCAGTTGCTGATGGATGACACAGAGATAACGGCTCTTCCTGTGCCTCTAGAGGTTTCAGTGTGTCTGCAAAAATATCAAGAATTATCATGAGTTCGCGGCCAAGTATTTCAGCTAGTCACTGCAACAAGTTGATTTATTCTTTTCATTAAATATGTAATTTAGATTTACATGCATGGACTTGCATTTACACTGATGAGATATGACTGCAACTTAATGTCAGTGTCATAAATTTCCTCTTTCCTTAGTTTCTGTGTAAATGTTCAGGGTTTCCTGTGCAAAACGATTGAACGATTAAAGCTAGGTCACAGTTATTGCTGTGTATTTAAAAAACATCACCTGGTATCAATTAAACTGGACCTCTGCTTGTGAAAATACCTTTTTTTTCCTGCGTAACTAACGGGGAGTGGACACATGTTTAGAGTCTTTAGTCTCGACTGTTAACCCATGTGCAAGCTCTGGCCCATTTACATCTCCATCCTGTTTCCTTTACTGTTGCTCTGGCATTTTGCTATAGTTGTGGTTATCATCCTCTCCCAACCAAAAGCCACATATCTGACCACCAACACAACTATGGGCTAACCACATGTATTGACAGTCAGCCCCCGCAAACACTACTGTTACATTGTGTCCCTTTTGAGTTGAGTCATGGAGACGACTGGGAGATCTGACAGGTTGAACAAAACCCTCTGCAGTGTCTCTTTTAAGAAGCTGTGGCTGATCTGCTGTTTGTGGTCTGTCATACACACATAACCAAGCTCCAGAGGTGTGTGTACATAAGAGCCAGCAGTGAGCTAATAGTTCACCGAGGGCAAACAGACAAGAAACATTAATGCGGAAAGCGATGAAGTGATTTGTGGACATGTGGCCGATAAGTGAAGGCGTAGTTGTCTCTCTGCCAGGATGATAATGCCCCACTCTGCAGGGCATGAGGGGTCACTGAATGGTTTGATGAGGCATTAATCATATGATGAGGCCTTCACATTCGCTAGATTCCAAGGAATTTAGGGGAATTTCCTGTTTGTACATGACAAGGAGAACCGATGCAATGCCCAAACACCTTCCCAAGACGCTCTATGATGGTTGTTTTTTGAGGGCTGACATTTCTTTTTTCATTCATTGATTTTTTTTTTATTCCTAAACAAACAAAATAAACAAACTCTCTTTGTTTCCATGTCTGAATAAACTGAGTAAACAAACTGACCTTAAAGGACAACACAATTTCATACTGTTTTACTTTTATATGTGGCGGACCCTGCCACCTTTCTAGCTTCACACAGTGTTCTGGGGACCTTGTGTTCCTGTGAGAACACCTTGTTTTAATAAGTTTTGGAATTAATACATTTTTCATGAATATTGTAAACATTAAAAATCAAATTTTGAATTTCCTCTCTTGAATTTTCTTCTAAGTTTTGAGTTTGTATTATTACATCATTAATATTGTCCCAATAGTGCTCCTTTAACTTTTAACTCGGTAAAGTGCATTCAAATAATAATTGTAAATATCATTTTTTTTTAAATGCACCGTCGAGAGTATAGTAAACGCTAACTAATGATGTCTCCTTTTTTAAATAAAGGATTAATATTTTAATAATTAGTCTATGTTTAGCTTACTGTCTAACATAACTACTGAATTCTATCATATGTAATGCTTTAAAGGTACCGATATTTTTGTCTTTTTTATATTTAATTTTCCCTGGGTTTCAAAAGTGCCAAGAAAATATAAACAAAAAACAAACAATAACATCACTGCACGTCTGCCTCAACAGTGTACATGAACTGGAGTGTACAGCATTTGTAGGGTTAAAAATGAACATGCCTTACAGTTCATGGGGAAATTAATTCAGACAGGTAAAAGGTATAAACCTGTGCTTGTTTACAGGTGTGGAAAAAACACCGGTAAACAACGCCGGATAGATGTGTCGAGCCCCTCGCGGATCAGTATACGTGGCATACAGCGGTTGCAGTACCATGTAGGGGGGCTCCGTCTCGCTCGTCAAATCGCGGGGCATTGTGGGGCGGAGGCGGCCTTTCTCTCTGCGTCCGAGCGATCGGGAAATCTTCAAGTAAATAACGTTAACGGGGGGAGGAACAGTACGAGCGCAGCCTGCGAAAAAAAAATCCAACACGTTAACGCTGTGTTGCGCTTAGCCTTAATTATTACAAACCCTAATATTACACGAACATGGGGCAGGAGGATCTCATGAACACAGCCGAAGACGTGGCAGACCAGGTAACTTCAGTTTTTTAGCACGGCAGTTGTTAACGTTAGCCGCTGTTAGCATGTTAGCTGCTAACTAGTGCCACTGAGAATGAAGTAACGGTGGCCCGAGTGTTTTCTCCACTGTTGTGACGTCTTTATTTATCGTTTGTACAAGCGCTCGGTGGCTAGCTGACATCGTAAAGACGACATTGACTGAACAGTGGCTAATCTGGTCGTGTTTTAACTTGCATGACAAGTGATAGAGGTGTCTGCTCCTGTCATGCGTCTCCAGATGGATTAGGTAGCATTAATAATTGACACTGACATCTGTTTGACAAGGGCCAACCCAACGTTAGCTAACACTGACAGGTATAAATCAACTATATTATGGTCACCTGTTAGCTTGTCGTTTGTAGCCACCTGGCTTATGAACGATAGTAGTAGTTAACGATATCAAAGGCTAATCAGTGCCAGACAGCATTGTGAAATCACTTACTTAGCTTAGCCCCCAAGTTATTAGCTAACACTTACTCTTAGTCATGTTGTGTTGCAGCAACCTAGTTGCTTGGCTTTACTAGTGGCTTAGTGTGACAGACTACCTCAAAGTTGAAGAGGCATTTGGTTTGCCTAAAATGTACTTGGCCTCGACAAAGCTGAACGTGAACCTTCACTTTTATTACACATGCCAGAGCAGCCTCTCTGTAGTCATTTCTGTCTTTTGGAGGGATTTTCGCTGTGCTGATGTGACTACACGCAAAACACTTATCTAAGAGAGGTGAGCTGAGATTTCAAGATCAGATTGCAGGCCAGCCTGTGACCCATTTTGCTATGTAGACCCCAGAGATGTTGGGTTTGTGTTCTGCAGCTCTATGTGCTCTGAAAAGTTGGTGTAGTCTGGCTCATAGGAGGCATGTGTGCTGGATTCATGGCCTTGTGTTTGTGTAGGACAGATCAGACTTTTAGCTCTAGCTCTTTTGGAGGAGTACTGTCAGATTACACATAAATTCACTGAGTCAGATCCGTGTGTGGACTGAACACAACCCTCGAATGCCAAGCTATGTCAGCTACTTCCTTAACTGAATTACAGCTGATTGATTCATAAGCTCCTATCACGAGTGCTGTGTACTGTAAGGGAACCTGAGATGTGTTCAGATGCTTTGTTTGCTTAGGAAGAAACCCTACTGAGCCCATTTTAAGGCCACATTTCTCACTAAAGGGATCTTGAGCTAACATGTTACTTACATGTTACTCCACAAAATGGTCTATTTCTAGGCTGTTGCAGCAACCTCAGGCTTGTTCGGATTGGCTCCCTGTCCGTCCATTCATGTCCCACATAGCAGTCGTAGTGGGAGTTGGTGGACGCTGATAGGCTGCCGAGGTCTGACAGTGCTGATGTGGACTGCTGAGTAGGCGGGGCGGCAAGGGGGCAGATCACTGCTCCTCTACTGTGTCACTGTACTATCTGAGGATCTTTTCATTAGAAAGAAAGTAGGCTAGTTTCCTTTAGTCTTGAAACATTTTGTACTCTTCAGCTCCAAACAATACAACAGGCTATTTGGGGCTGCGATAGGGAGACAAAACCCTGTTCATACCTTGATTTGTGGAGCACAACATGACTTCCACCCTGCACATGATTTGCCGTGTTACACTTCTGAAATCAATTGCAGTTTATTCTGTCCAGGTCCTTCGCTTAAGTGTTTCTGACTGAACATTCATCACAAGTTAATTGGACGGGAATAACGCCAAATAACCTCTTCACCTTTTCTTCGATTTTTAAATATTTTATAAAGAAAAGGCTACTGTAGTAAAAGCATTGTAACACAACAGGTCTTATTAGAACAGTGGAATAATGAGTCATCCATCTTTGCTCACAACACCTTAGCCTTTCTTTCCCCTTAGGTGTGCAGATGTTACAGTGTAGGAACTGCACTGAAATTATCCGTTATCTTAATGGTATTGGCCATGAGAAGCAGGTTGTTATTGGTTATCAGTATTGGCTGAAAAAAATCCATATCCTACATCCCTAATGATGTGTGTGATGTTCAAATGCAGCTATATAAGAGACTACTTTACTGAAAGGGTTGTTCTTAATGGCTGACGTTAAGTTATAGTCGACTAGTCTAAACAGTCAAAACTGAACACAATTTAATCCACCAGGTAAATCATTGTCTGTGAAAAGAGCCCTTTGAAACAAAATCGTATTTTAAATTAGATTTGTTTTTGCACCAAGCATTATGAACATTGCATATTATCCACAGCATGACAACAACTCCCAACAAAACACATTTATTGAAAACAATATTCAATGTTCCAAAAATGTTTAGGACATGTCTGATTATTATTATTACGGCATTTTCAATGGGTGAATGCACGTCATCAGAAAAACTGCCAATAATACAATACAAAATAATACAATTATTAGGTTATTCAACAACATTATCAGACCTGACCTTTGACCACCTGTAAAAGAAGGAAAATGGATCAGTGAAGTCTCAAGTGAAAAGTCGCACTTTGTGTGATTCTCACTGTTATTCTCTGCTATTATCTTTTAGGGCATTGCACTAGGAGCAGAGGCTTGTTTTTTATAAAGCAACATTTGACTAGGAAGACGTGACATTTCAGTGCAAAATATGTTGATGTGTGATTTAAATGTGCACTTTTATTAAAATACTAATAAGTTGAATTGAATTCTCGACCAATTGCACACATTTCTACTTACAAGTCCAAAAATTGAAAGGGCGATTGAGCGACCAAAACTGATCAACATTTTGCACTTATTCATTCTTTGCATTTACTTAGTAAAGCAAAGTAAAAACTACCATAGCTTCACATAGTAGTGTGTTATTTCCCCTGCTGTACAATGAGATCTACATTATCTGGCAATAGGGCTTCTTTGGGATTTTCTGTCAAGCTAAGTCTAAGCAAGTCAGCAATTCTGCTTTAAATGACTGCTGTTTCAACATTCACTTAGCTTGACAGTTACATTCAAATGACTAGTGGGTTAATTCCTATCCCTGTAGTTGACAATATAAATAATAATTAGTAGCAGACTGGAATTACTGCTTTTCATCCAATGTTTACACTCTGAGATCGAAAAAGTGAAAAAAGCGTTGCACACTCTGGCCGCCTGAGGGCAGAAACCTTATCTTATTAAAGAAAACTGCATATGGAACCACAGTGTGTGACACATGTTTCACTTTCTAGTCTACTGTCAGTGATCAGCACCTCATTAAAGCCCCTTGGTGCGTGTTACCTGTCTATGATAGACACTGAGATCTGTCTGAGTAGTAGCAGGTCTGAATGTTGCTGAGTTTTTTTGTTTTTTTTTAAAGAGTCTTCAGTTGAAATTCAGTATGATGTGTTACAGCTAGGTGACCCAGTAATGTTGTTTGCAGTTTTGCTGTTGTAAACTAGTTCCTTAGAAAAACCACATCCTGTGATTGGTTCTCTTTGCACTTCCTTTTTCTTGTCAATCAATTACCCTCTTCTTCATCTCTGTTTCCCAGTTCTTGCGGGTAACCAAACAATACCTGCCCCACCTGGCGCGACTCTGTCTCATCAGCACCTTCCTGGAAGATGGCATCCGCATGTGGTTTCAGTGGAACGAGCAGAGAGACTACATCGAGGCTACCTGGAGCTGTGGCTACTTCTTGGCTACGTGCTTTGTGCTGCTTAACCTCATAGGACAGTTGGGTAAGTGAATGGGAGGCAGTATCTGTTGAGGTTAAGGTCAGGACACAAATGAGTCAACTTTAATTTGACTGTTGTAGGAAGTTATGTGGGTTTTCTTTTGCGTCACTGTGTGGTGTTTGACACAAGTTCTTGTAAAAAATGTGAGAGCAGTAAGTCAAATTGTAAATGATAGTAGTATCAGATTAAAAATAGTCAAGACATTCGTAATCAATATGGAAATTCATTTGCATCAGTCTGAAATTGACTAGTATAGTATAAAAGTAGAGGTATAAAAGGTGAACTCAATGCATTTCAGCCCTATTGTGTCTACAGTTCAAGATAAGTTGTGCATTAAATACAGACAGCTACAGACAGAGCAAACTTCACTTCTGGGTTGTAATCCACCTGTCTGTTTAGAGATGTCAGGGGATACTGATATAGGGTTTCTGCAGGTCCAGAATGTGTTAAATGAAATTCAATTTTATAAATATAAGGCCTTAAACGTCATGAAATTGTCATAAATGTGAACATAAGATATGTTGTTTGATACGCACCGATATGCAGAAAAATATGTTGAGGTTAGTTTATAATTATTAGATTCCTAGTGAAGTTTACTGATTTAGTCCACTGATGTCGTTTTAGACATTAAAGTTTATTGCTACCTGTAAAATATGCTGCCTCCATTACATATCTTTGTCGCAAGTGTCTGATAACCACATTTTAGGGATCATTGTGAAATATGTGCGTATATTAGTATGATATATTGATATCAGAATTTTTACCTCCCAATATTGATATTGGCATCAGCCCGAAAAGTCAAGTTACAGTCAGACTCTACCACTTTACCATACCTACCAGGATTGGTCCAAAAATCAGTTCTAAATTTGGTTTAAAATGATCCTCAAAAGGTCTTAAAAAGCATTAATGTGTAAGTGTCTGATACCCGGAGATACTCTGCTGATGGCACTTGTCGAAGCAAGCCAAGAGACACTTATCCACAAATCAGTTAAGTATTTCATTGGATGCAGAAATGAATCCCTGAGCCCCTTGAACTTTCAAGCAGATGGGCTGTAAGAGCAAGTAGCTTGCACGCCGGCACCCAAAACGCAGCAGAGGAAAAGTCAAGTAGATGTCAGGTTCCATTCGTGTGAGAAACAGAAAATGATGCTACAATGACCCCATGCTGTAATCACCGAAGCATGACGGTGTGGAAATTTATCTTGGGAGTGTGATGGGGTTTCTGCTGAAGACATGCTGAAGGTAATAGTCAGAGTTTTGCACACTATGTGGTAGGACAGGTCCAAGGAAACAAAGTCAAAGCTTTTCTGTCAACAAAAAACATAAATGTTAATAATTGCTTTGCTGTGTGTGTCCTCACAGGTGGTTGTGTCCTCATCCTCAGTAGAAATTTTGTACAGTATGCCTGCTTTGGACTATTTGGCATCATAGCGCTACAGGTCAGAACAATTAAGCTATAATTACATCATTAATGTAAACAAAACTGTGTCTTTGTATCTAATCTGGAATGTCTGTTCTCCCCCACCAGACTGTTGCATACAGCATTTTATGGGATCTCAAATTTTTGATGAGGTAAGTTTCACTTTCTACAAAGAAAACATCTCTTCAAAGTACAATAATCTCAGTTAACAAAAAATGTTATGGGGAGAAAATACAGGGGCAAACATAATTTTATATGTGTTGTCAATTTTGTTGTCAGGTTATTGTTTGTCTGATTCAAATATACATACAGATATGTAGCTGTATGTATGGAAGCTGTGTTGTGTGCAGTTTTGAATTGCATGGCCTATAATCATAGATAAGAACCGGTTTAATCAATTAGACAGCATGTAGTGCTTTTGCTACGGTGACACTTTGATTTGCTCGTAGTAGTAGCAGATGAGCCAGCATCTCAATTATCAAGCAAACGGCAACAATTACTATAATTACTGTGGACAGGACATGTGATTTAATTAAACATCGACAGGCCAGATGAGTCATCAGCCATCTGAGGAATCAGCGCGACATGTGCGGTGGCTGTTAGTATAATGTCAGGGTATACTGAGTTGACTGACAGAAGGATAAAGGATGCAGATTTTGATTGTGAAATTCAGCAACTTAAATAAGCAATGTTGTGATTGGCATTTGTAATTCAATGCCATTCAACAGACTAAATGAAAAAAATAAACAGATTTTTTTTAAAAAGCAAAAAACACATAGCCTCCTATCAGTCAGTAATGAGATCATGATCAGCTGATTTGGGAACATAAATCTGCCTCACAAAAACCTGATTGTACTCATTATCCTGCTTGACTGACTGCAGGTCTGACGGGCACTGTCCAAAAATAACCGTCCTCTCTCCCCTCACAGAAACCTTGCCCTCGGAGGTGGTCTGCTCCTGCTGCTGGCTGAATCTCGTTCGGAAGGAAAGAGCATGTTTGCCGGAGTCCCCTCCATGGGAGAGAGCTCGCCGAAGCAGTACATGCAGCTGGGTGGTCGAGTACTGCTGGTGCTCATGTTCATGACTCTGCTGCACTTTGACTCCAACTTCTTCTCTGTGAGTGCTGACAACAATGATGCTTATATATCACAGAAGGATATTTCATCAAGATCACCAAATGCTTACAGACACAGTCAAAATCTACTTACATTTAGTCTTAAAGGAGTTGTTGAACATTTTGGAAAATGCACCCATTTGCTGTCTACCGATGGTTAGATGAGAAGATTTATGCCACTCACATGTCTCACAAAATAGAGCCAGCTGCTTGCTAGCTTCGCATTAAGACTGGAAGCGGGGGGGGAAACCTAGCCTGACTCTGTCTAAAGGTGGCAAAATTTGTCTTACTTACACCTTTAAAGCTCAGTAATTAACACGGTATATTTTGTCTGTTTCATCTGTAGAAAAAAACAAAGTTTACGAAAAGGACAGTTTGGCCTGACAACTTCACAGTTTGAAATTCGAGGAAGTCATCGTGCCTGGCCAAGATATAGTCCGGCACACAACCTTCCATAAAACAGCAACTTCTTGTATTTTTACAGAAAACATGATATGACATGATCATTTGTGAGCTTTAGAGGTGCTGTTAGGTGGTTTGTGTTAGCTGGCTAGCTGTATCCAGTCTTTGTGCTAAGCTAAGATAACCAGCTACCTGCTGTAGCTTCACAATTAACAGACAGACATGAGAGTGGTATCGGTAGTCTTTATCCAGCTCTTAGCAAGAAAGCAAATGAGCAAACTTAAAATAAAGTTACAAAATATTTAACCTTATTGTTAAAGACTGTGAGCCTGTTTAGACCTGACAATAACATCCATCCTGAATGATCTGATCATGAGAAGATAGCTCTTAGAAAGTGCAAATCTTCGCTCGCCTATTGTAACTTGCGCGTTCTTCCACAGATCCTGCAGAACATGGTCGGGACTGCCCTCATCATCCTAGTGGCCATCGGCTTCAAAACCAAGCTAGCGGCATTGACCCTCGTCTTGTGGCTGCTGGTCATCAACATCTACTTCAACGCTTTCTGGACCATCCCCGCCTACAAGCCCATGCACGACTTCCTCAAGTACGACTTCTTCCAGACCACCTCAGTCATCGGCGGTCTGCTGTTGGTGGTGGCACTTGGACCTGGCGGAGTGTCCATGGATGAGAAAAAGAAAGAGTGGTAGGCAAAAGTGGGGTGAGATCAGAGGATTGCACAGCAGCACCACTTACTTCCCCCACAGACCGGGACACAAAGACCCTCCCTCTCCTCAAGTTCCCCCCACCAGGGTACATGTTTCTTGTTTGTTTTTTCTAGCTCATTTTTTATTTGGCCAAATCCACAGACACCACGTCAGCCATCTATGGACTTTTTTTTTTTTTTTTTTACTCCAAACTGCTGTTTTTTAGTTGAATATCTATAATGCCAGATTTTTTCTAAACCCTTCTTGTATGTCCTCTTTTTCCATGACAACAAGATTAATAAAACGTCAATGTATTTCAAAGTGCAACGTAAACAGCTAATGGAGTGGAAGAAAAGATTTACGTGTTCTGTGTGCAGGAGGAATGAAAATAATTTATTGTATTTTATGGGAGTTATGCCATAAGTTATGATAGATTAATGTTCATAGTTTCTGAATAAAACCCGGCAAATTGGATAGAGTGCAGCAGTTTTTGATCCCGCAGTGGATGCTGATCTTTTTCTGCCGTTGGATTTTGACGTGTCTAAGACCGACTCATCATATCCTTCCAGAGAACTTGGGCACTGATTTGATAGCAGCTCGTCTTGCCTCTCCAGGTTCACCTCCCCCTTTTTTTTTCTGTGACACTCTAGCGTTTCAATACATCTGTACACCTTCAATCTCAACTGACTCTTGTTCATGGGGGAGTTGAATTCAGGGGGATGTGTACATTGTATACAAAGTGGTGGATTGCAGTCGAGCTTGATTGAAAATTTCAACGCAGTTGTTAGCTCCAGGACTTGTTATTGGGCACTTTGTACTGTACGTCTATGGCAAATGCCTAACTAGTGAACTGTATATGATCGGGGATAATGGGGGTGGGAGGGCTCAACGTTTGTGAAACACCATATTCTGCGATCTAGAATAAGCAAAGGGGTATAAGCAGAGTCACTAGCCACCTGGACTTTGTCTTTGCTCAGTGTTTTTTGCCTAGTGTAAGAAACTTAAAAAAATATTCAGTGTATTGATTTTCAGAAGTTTATATTGTATTTTTTGATCATTTGTTTTTTTTGATTTTGGAAGTTCGTGGCGAAGAAATAAAAATTCAAAAATATCAAGTCATTGTCTCTTATGATGTTCCCAGAGGTTGAATTACATTGGTGGACCAAAAAATCAAAATAGTGTAAATCATCTACCAGTGAAGCAAACATGGAGTACAAACATGGAGTATAGTAACAGCTTTGTGAGGACCCACGGGACTGCACAGCTTCTCAGAAAATGGTAATGAGAAGCTCCAAAACATTTTTGTGCTGTATTGAATGAAACCTGCATAAAAGGATATAATAGACACCTATGTTAGTTATACACAGGTGTTTTATTGGACAGGTGTTGGAATCAGCAGTTAAGGTTGAAGACTTTGAGCAAATACTGACCTCTAATGGACGGCAATGGTAAAAGTACTGCAATGGATTGTTTAATCATTTTCAGTAGTATGATGACTACATACATTCATAACCTGAATATTGTTGGTGTCATGTTGCAATGGGTTTGTGATTGCTGCCATGATCTAAAAGCTGTTTTGTGTGTGTCGTTTACAGTCGTAACTGCTGGGGAAAAAAATCTGAAATACACAACAACTTAACCATAGTATTTTATAAAAGGTTACATGAACTTTAATAAAACCGCTCTTACTAAACTAAACTGACCAAGTACATTTTAGAAATGCTTGATTTTTGGGGGAAAACTTTGTTTTGCAATGATGTAGACCTAAGAAGAAGAGAAGTGTTTGATAGAAACCTGCACAGATAAGCAAATGGACACTGTCTGTTTCAGATCTGGTGGAAGATGCCAAACTCCAGTGAAAAAAAGATTAATGAAATATGGGAAATAATACACGCAATTCTTTCAAGGCCATGTCTGTGTGCATATATAAATGTTACAGTGGATGAATACATAATTACATATGTGTACATGTATGTGAAATGTCAAAAATATGTATACATTGTAGACCCCCTGGTAACTCTATTTTCCTACTTAATTCATTATATAAATAATGTTTAATACTGATCTGCAAAGCATAACAAAGGGATTGGTGTAGTCATTTTTTTTACAGCCTATATAAATGTATCATTGTAATATGGTACCAAAGTATGACTTGGACATCTATTATCAAAAAGTAATTTAACAGAAATCTGTGTTGTCAGACTCTGAGACTAGAGATTCAACTATGAAAGAAAGATCAACAGATTGAACAGATATCGGCAGATGATGGGTTAGTGATAGACAAACATATTATACGCTACTATCCACAAGTTTCTGCTAACACAGGTATCAAATTGTGTTACCTTGTTCACCAGTTGCTGGCCAGAGCCTTTGAGCCTTTCTAGAAGAAACAAGTGCTCTGAAAACAAAGTGATACGAAGTTCAGTTTAGCAACGTTCAAAATTTTCACGAAGCACCCAGGAATATACAGGCTATAGTTCGGAACAAAAACTCAAGCAGGTTGAGTGGGAAATGGAGACAGCTTGTATCAACGATGAGTCAAGGGCAGATGACAAGGCCATGTTCAGGGTGTGAATGAAATGTAACAGAGAGAGAAAAATATTTCACAATGAGCAAGCAGTGACTGTATGAATTACATCCAAATAAGGTGACAGAGTCTGGCAGAATTTGTCCTTACTTTAATTGTTAAAACAAAGTTGTCAGGGGATTTGCATTACTAAAGAAATGGAGAAAAAAATGTCTATGACTATCCACAGATCATTTTCAGGTATTGAAGAAATGCAGTTTAGCTCCCAGCCATTATTCAAGCAATGCAGTGTAGCTCCCAGCCATTAGTGAAGCAATGCTAGTCATCTGCTTACACTATGATTTACATACATACAAACTCCAGTCAAAATGCTCCACCACTTACAAGAATTATGAGTTTTACTCAACTTCTAAAATCCCATTCGATGACTTTTTCCCCACAACTCTTTATGCTCCCTCAAAGACATGTGCCCCCTAAAGATGGCTTGAGCACCTGTCGTTTTGCCTTTTTGGTTGGTGTTCCTTGTATTAAGCTATTATTAGGCTATTATTAGGATATTTTTATTATTATAAAAATGATTTTCCATCTGAGCTGGCTGATATTACTAAATCAGATATGATTTATTTTTTCTGAAAGTTGGAATCAGTTTTATTTTTACCCCATTGCAGATAAATACATTTTAAAAAATCCCTACTTTGGCTCTGATGCTGCATACAATCAACAAAGTAACTTGTAACTAAAGTTATCAAATAAATGTAGTGAGTAAAAGTGCAATATTTGTCTCCAAAATGTAGTGGAGTGGCAGAAAAGGGAATTACTTCAGTAAAGTACCAGTAGGCTACATCAAAATTGTATGTAAGTACAGGGTAAAACTACTTAGTTACAATCCATTACTGGTTACATTTTGACTATCAGTTAAGGGGACCGTTTCTAGCAGAATAAATGCTTTTACTTTCGATTCCATTAATTAACTCTGCTGATAATACTTGAGTAGTTTTACTTTTGAATGCAGGACTTTTACTCGAGTGTAGGATCTGAATACCTCTTCCACCACTGCTTAGAGGCTTGAGACACTAAAACAATGATGTTCTGAGTTGACACAGTAGAGACTAAAACACCCTGAGCTCTAAAGATGTTGCATATTGTAATGTCCACAATGTAACTCAGGAGGATCTTTCATCATGCGCGATACACGACGTGAGAGCAGCGGATGACGTAATGAGAGGTTGGACCAATCATATATAAGCAGCAGCGGCGAGTCAAAACGACCCTCCTGCTCAGACGGCGACAACGTCCCCTCGCGTCGGCGGTTTGTTTATCCCACTCGTAAGTACAACCACAACTACACGCTTTTATGAGTCAGTTTAAGGTTTCATCTGTCGGCCACAGTCTTGATTTTCGCCGCTTATACCTTCAGGTAGCAACGGTTCGTCGCTCGAGTCTCCAATTGACAAAATACGTTGTTTGTTTTTTGGTTTTTTTTCTCCGCAGAAAGAAGCTAGCTAACACAGAGAAAGCACAACAGTGTGTTTGTGTTAAGATAATTCATGTATATCCTGTTGCCACCAGTCAGTTAAAACCGTTTTAAAGAAACAGATACAGAGATACAACTCATCAAAATGTCCATCGTTAAATGTCTCCCACGTGGGTGGACTTTTAAAGAAAAAAACCCTTACTAGAAATGATGTCTCATCCGCGGATCACACATTGTGATCATGTTTGGAAAGATGACGCATTTTACTCCAACACCTACTATGTGGCAAAGCCACAATTACATCAATGGAGGGGTAGCTAGATTCCGGAAGCGGGAAACCACCTGTAAAGATTTCATCATGATCATCAAGCCATGTGGATGAAACTTTAAAAAGCATTTCGTGGTTCAATTACAAGATCCATCTTTAAGCTAAGTGTAATTTTAGGGTGGTTTTATGACGTGATGGTGCTGTCAAGTGAGTTATTAATATTGACTATTTGTAACATTTAAAGGAGCACTCTGTAGTTTTGGGGCAGAAAGTGTTTTTTTTTTAATGCCTGAACAAACTAAATAAGCAAACTTCTTTTCATGACTAAATAAACAAATTGGCCTTTAAAGGACAGCACAATTTCATACTGTTTATCTTAGAAGGTGATGTGCTGTTTTACTTTGTTTTATATTTGGCGGACCCTGCCACCTTTCTAGCTTCAGACAGTGTTCTGGGGACCTTATTTTCTTCCGAGAACAGCTTGTTTATTCATTTATGAGAAAAGAGAAGAAAAAACTGCAGCAACAGTTAACAGTTAACTTGCTAGTGTGAGGCATGGGTCTGTGGTGTGGCTGCTACTCATTAATTTATGAATGTTATTCATTTGACAAAAAACAGACAAAACACAATAATCAAAGTTAAGATGAATTTGACTGAGAGCATATTTTTTTTCTTCTCCCAAATGTCTATATACATCCTGATAATGTCTTTAATTCTTTTGGCCACAATCATCGTCCGGTGAAAATCTGATATTGTGACAGCCCTAACGTCTATATTTTGAAATCTCCTTTAAAAGTGTTTCAGTCAACTATCACAATATTTTTGAGCACTTATTGATATTGTGACATCATTGTAGGGATGCTTTTTGGCACTTTCACAAAATATAAACACAGTGAGATTCATGTAGTCGTCATCATCATCATCATCATCATCATCATCAGTAATGTGTATATAATAACTAATGAAGTGAGTAAAAATCAAGTATTAGAACAAGTAGAACAGTCTGGTGATTTAAAAAAAAAATCACTTTACTGTAATGCAGCTTTTAAAACCAGGAAAAGGAAACAGTTATGCCACATCACCATATAATGATACGCAAATTTTAAGACCACATATAGTCTTGTATCATGATAATGATAAAATATGGATATACTGCCCAGCCCTACTGTTAAGCACTTTAAATCTGCCTAAGAGACAATCTTATCTCAGTCCTAGGACCAGGGCTCCAACTAATTATTATTTGCTTAGTTGATGAAACTGCCTAATGAAAATGCCCATCACAAGTTCCCAGAGCCCAAGGTGACATCACCAGATTGCTTGTTTTGTCTGTTCAAGAGGCTGCTGTAAAGTATTCACAGCAAATGTTAAAAAATTAAATTAAAATGTTGGTTTTAATTATGCGCTGCCCAGGGGTCTGTCTTGGAACTGTGCGTCTTTTACGATAAACTTAGCGGTTATTTGAAAACCTAGGACACCGATGAGAGAGAGCCTTATATGTTGTTTAAGGTATTATATGACATGAGGCTATTTTAACTCCCCCATACAAGCAAGTTACATAATGACACTTAGTCCCAAGCTAGGCTACAACTGATATACTTGCCTCCCTGCTGTCTCTTCTCAGCTGCCACTCCACAGCTACTCTACCTGTTGGATTGAACAGCCCTCATCATGTCTAAAGGTACAGTGGTTCTGGCGTACAGCGGTGGACTGGACACATCCTGTATTCTGGTTTGGCTGAAGGAACAGGGCTACGATGTCATCGCATTCTTGGTAAGGTTCAGAGACCAGCGTGTGTGCAAACAGGTGTTACAACCAGCTGTGTTTCTCGTGTGCAGTGTATCTGTGTATCTGTTTTCAGACAGCTGACAGTTGTCCTACAGGCATGTAGGAGTTTCTCATTTGCTGTCCTGAACAAACCTGTTAGTCCTACAGTACTGGTTAACTCATTACAACTGGATTTGGCTTCATAATGCCTACGCAAACTGGAGGGATTTACTTTTTGCCGTGTGGCAGTTTAGAACTGCACAGCAGGCAGATTTACTTGTTGTCTAACCTTTTATTCAGTCGTTATGTGGTCCGATGTGGGGGATGGGTGATGGTCAATAGTTCACGGCTGTCCTGCAGTAGCCCCCAAATCTTTTTGGCTTTGGCTGTGCAGGGGAGCAGAAGAAGAATAGCAGGCACTGATCCAACACATAATCGATTGTTTTTGATCAAACTACAAAAGTATGCAGTTGCGTCAACTTATCAAGGAAAATTGCGTCAACAAAAAGCCAAGCAGAAATGGATAATTACACTGTAATAACTACTTGTGGCTTGCACTGGAATGTGTTTCATGACGAGGTGTTTGACATGAGGTCTTACTATCTTGTGTAAAGTAGGCTCTTGTATGCAACTGTAGTGCACAAGCAATGGAGAAATGTTGACATGCCGCCTTAAGGTCACACCAGATTGTGTTATATGTATTAAATCTGAGCACTGAATATGACTCATCCATAATCTATGGTGAATGAACGAAAGATAAAGGCATACCACAGTGTTTGTGCCGTAGGTTTGTTTTGTTTACTCGATCAGTATTATGTCTTTGTAGGAAAGTATTACCATTTTGAGTGTTCAGTTCAGGAGATGAGACAGTTTCTTCAAGCCCTTAAGTGGTTCATTCATTCATTCATTCATGCTTGGTCTCTGCTGTGAGGAGGTTGTTACACACCTCAACAGACGTGATCCGAATTACAACACGATGCATTGTCAGAGTTAATACTTGCACAGTCATGAGCCTGCATGTTTGTACACGGAGGACATGCAATTAACTGTTTTTTTTTTTTCCCAGGCCAACATTGGGCAAGATGAAGATTTTGAAGCTGCGCGGAAAAAGGCAGAAAGCCTCGGTGCAAAGAAGGTAGGAGATAGAATGAAATGTGATGTAGCTTTGCATGTTCCTACCCAGCATTGTCCAAAAATGCCTAAGAATACAGTTTAATCTCTTACTTGTCAGGAAGCAGATGGTTTCACATAATGCTGGTACGCAGTATATATTTTTTTCCAGATAATACTATGATAAGCTTTACTATGAAGATCAATTCTTTTTGCAATTAGATACCGGATTATTTAATTCGTTTTGTCAGTATTTACTTATTTCTGTCATGGTTTGACTTCCCACAAACTTAGCGAATGAATGTGGTTGCTCTCTGCTCGCTGATGGTCAAATCTCAGATGTCAGAGCTTGTGTTTCTAACATGTCCGACCACAAGCAGTTTTCAGCCTCTTCAAGTAGATGTCAAAGCACAATGTAATGGATTGACATCAGGAGCTGCTTTTAGCCTCCTTCTTGAGTGTTTTGTCACAAACTTTCAGTATCAGACAAAGCTCTTTTGTGGCAACCAGAGTTATTTCCTTTAATAGAAAGGAACAATATCACAAATAATTCATTCATTAAATACTTCTCACATAAAAATGGCTAAGAGATGAATAGAATCAAAGACTTAAAAGAAAAGCCCTGTTCTGCGTCCTGACCCCTGCTCCTGTGTAGGTTTTCATCGAAGACCTGCGGTCACAGTTTGTGGAGGACTTCATTTGGCCCGCAGTTCAGGCCAATGCCGTCTATGAGGACCGATACTTGCTGGGCACTGCGGTAGCACGGCCCTGCATCGCCCGCCGGCAGGTTGAGATTGCACAAAAGGAAGGTGCCAATTTCGTCTCCCATGGTGCCACAGGAAAGGTAAACAGGACAAGAGACTTCACTTATTCACTGAAGATTATTTACATTTTCTTGCCTTTATTTTAGAGCTGGGAGAGAAAAGGGTGAGTTTGGGGAATTATACAGACCACTTTCAGGCACTGGTATTTAACCCTAGACATAGTGGTTATATGCTATGTGCTTAGTCCACTGCCACTGCAAGTCTTTTCTAAACAAACTAGTTCACAAAGTCGCTTTCTACAGTCAAGGCCATGTTTTTGCAAGGTTGAACATTAACTTTTTAAAATCAAACAGCATTAGTAAGTCTGAAATCTACCTCCCTTGAGCCACCGCCACTCATTCAGAAATTAATTTTCATGTCTTCAGTCATCTATTCATCGAAAGGAAATAGATGTTTCCTGTGAATGTGAAACAGATGTTAGCACCTCTATTGCCTGCACTTTCGCTTACACTTATCTTGATCGTCACTGAAATAATGAGTCACTGCAGTTCAAAGGAAAATGCAAATGTAGTTTTGCTCTTAGTATGAGTAAGAAGTGACTGTGAAATATTTAGTACAAGCCTTAATTCCATGCAGAATTGTATCCACAAAATTTACTAACATAACCAAGATATCTATCTGTTCAAAGATCTATATCCCCTAATGACTTTTAATTCAATTAAATAATTAAAGTCAATTTATACAGCCCATTATTCACAAATCCATTTTTTTTCTTAGTAGGCTGTACAGCAAGACAAACCCTTGATTCAGATAAGATGTGAAAAATATAAAGGGAAGAGGAAAGTGCCAAGAACAGAGCCCTGAGGTTAGGGAGGGAACTGAGACCAGTTCCAAATTAAACTGCAGTTAAACAGCAGAGCTTTTGCACACCTGATGGTAGATGCAGAGAGGTGGCATTTGAATCAATAGAGGCAAAATGTAATTTATCACTTTAGTAAGTGCTGTTTCAGTGGAACAACAAGATGTGAAAGCTGATTGAGAAGTTTCAAAAAGATAACTGTTAATTCTGTGTGCTGATACATTAACAATATTCAACAGTGTGGGTCCCTGAGATGTTTAGCTAGAAGGGGTTAAGTTTCTAAAGAGGGATGGTTTCAGGATGTGTAAGAACTGACACTAGTAGGGGTGTGGTAATGTTGTATCCTCCACAGGAAAAGGGGTTTGTGGCTCAGTACACTCATGCCATGTGAGGTAGAAAACTAGTTTTGATTTGCACCATTTATGATCCAATTTTGTGTTTCATTGTTACATCTGTAAACCAGTGCTTAGACTTCCTTGATTGTTTGATTTTGGTAGAAAAAAAGAAAGCTGAACCCAGAAAGTTTGCAAGGGCTGAGTTACGTTACAAGTACAACTTTCAATAGGCATTGCCTGTGTTGTTGCTCATAAAGTCAATTTAAATTTGCCAGGCCAGTACTAAAGAGATTGGTGCCAACATTACAAGCACAGGCTAGTGTTGCTTTAAAATTTGATTTGAAGGTGGTTTAACATGGCAGATAAAAAACATTCAAGGCAGACACCGCTATCTCGTAGGAGAGAATTAAGGCCAGAGTGTTACCACTGCAATGCAAATTGAGTGAAACAAAGAAATAACAGAAGATGATGTGTGAGCTCCTGCTATGCTTTTTGGAGAAATGTTGAATCTGTGGCATCAACCTTTTGATAGTTTAGGTAGAATTATGTTTGTAATTGAATTTAAGTAGAATCTATTGTGATTGAATTAAGAAGAAATACAGTTGAATGACCTTCAATACCTTTACAATACCTTACCTTTTTCTTGCATTATTTCTCCAAATGTATTACATTTGAACAGCCATCGGTTGGAGTGCAGTGTCCATGTTTTACCTGTAGATGGAGACAGATACCACACTTTAAAGTGACAATACGAACCTTAAGTAATACCTTGTTACATCCTCAGCTGTGGCTTATCATTTTACAACTGTTTTTTTTCTTTATATACAGTATATTTGTGGTAGTTAGGACTATATCTAATAATGAGGAAAGTGACCGTGCAACACCAGCATACAGAAAAATGTAGGACAGAAAACTCGAGCAGGATGTGATCCTGGCACGTCAACGGACACTCCAGACGTGGGAAACCTCGCTGTTCAAAAATTGAAATTTTTAGGTAATTTATTGAATAGTTGATTGACAGAAAAGTAATCATTCTAATAATTGATTTGAGAACTTTTTTAAGCAATTTTACTGATTGTGGCTATTAAATTGTGATTTTAGTTTTTTTTTTTTTTCAGTCTTCAGTGATAGTAAATTGAAGATCTTTTGTTTTAGTCTGTTGGTTGCACAAAATGAGCTATTTGAATATGTCAAATATCTAGTTTTGTGCAAATAGCAAGGGGCTTTCTTTCATTGACACAGCTCACATGTGATACATAGAGCTGAACCATTGTGTTTTATGTTTTTCAGGGCAATGACCAGATACGTTTTGAGCTCACATGCTACGCCCTCTACCCTGAAGTTAAGGTAAAGTGTGCTGTTTCGCTCTTTGGAGGTTAGATAGTTTGTACTGTTTGACACAGCATCTGCACCAGCAGGACCAACGCCTCCACTCTCTGTTTGTGCTGTTCAGATCATTGCACCGTGGAGGATCCCTGAGTTCTACAATCGCTTCCGGGGGAGAACAGACCTGATGGAATATGCTGAGGTAACTCACAAACCACAAAAACCAAAGTGCAGCTTGGCCGCCAATTGAAGATTACTTTCAGTATTGATATAGATAATTCCAGAATTACTGATTCACCATTAAGTCTATAAAATATAGGTATGCAGTTGAAACTAAGTTGAATGAACATGACTGATGTAAGAGTTTGCTGACAATGTTGCTGTCATGTTGACTTTTATTTTCATTTGTTGCTTTCCCAATTGTTGTTAATGTTAAATAAAAAATGTTTCATCAGCAGAGTGAGCAGAGTACACTATGTAGGTTTGGGGAAGAAGTTTTAATCAGAAGAGAAAGATCTTCATTGACTGATTTAAAAAAAAAAATGAATAAAAATGTATGCCTAAACAAAGTAAATAAACAAACAAACTCCCTTCCACCGTTTCTAGCTTCAGACAGTGTTCTGGGGATTATTCTGGGGTTATTTTCCTCTTAGAACAGCTTTTTTATTCAGTTAGGGAAACAACAAATATTTCTGAGTTTGCATCTATACCTCATTACTATGGTAAATAATTTTTAATATTTAGTTTTATATGAGCTTTAATTTCTTCTCCAAACCTACATAGTGCCCCTTTAAGGTTCTGAAAGCGGGGCATGCCAGAAATGTTTTACAACCACGGCATTTCTTAGACCACACACGCATTTGTTGGCTGTTTGCTCATGTGGTCCATTAGATGGTGGTTTCGACCAGTTTTCCCCACTAGAGGGTGGTCATGATGTTTTAGTCAACACCCCTCTTGCTGGCTTGTGGAGCACTTGTGAAATCACGCAATCTTAAAACACTGAATTGTTGACTTTTCCTTTGAACATACCGAAAACATCTTTCTTTGTTGATTGTTTTTTGTTCTTTTCACTGCAGACTCTTAAAGACAAAAGCAGTATGGGGAAACAGACGTATTTAGGTTACACAGCATGCCAAAAACCAGCCACTGGAAATAGTTTGCTTGGTTCTTCGTGTCTAGAACTTTCTAGACAGACAAGTACAGCTCTGATTTAAAGTCTGTACTCTAACCTTCAGGTGCAGTTAACTTGCAGGCAAACAGTATATAACATAACAGTTTTCTTTGTCACACTGTAGAAGCATGGCATCCCTGTGCCTGTCACTCCTCGGGCACCCTGGAGCATGGACGCCAACCTCATGCATATAAGGTGGGTAAGACTGGTGTGATGCACCTTCTTTAGTTCCTATTTTGAGGTCTTATTTCGATCACAATTAAATAGACTGTAATTTTCTAAATTATGTTTTCTTTACAGCTATGAGTCTGGCATCCTGGAGAATCCTAAGGTAAGACCAGTTCTCAATGGCATGTCATTCGTTAAAAAAATAAATTATACCCTTGTGTGACGTACTTATAAATGAACTGGTACCAAAACCAGCATGATATACCACTTACCACTGACACATTTAGAGTAACTAAAGAAATCTCATCACATTCACTGAACACTGATATGAATAAGCACTCATTAAACACCAAGAAAGTCACTTGTCTGAAATAACACAACTTCTTTTGTACAATTGTAGATTCATTGACAATACTAATGTTAAAGTATTTAATTTATTATCTAAATCAGTGACAGCATTGTTCAAGAACCTAATGGCTTTAGAGTCTACGTAAACATCTGGACAGTGTATGTCATCTTCAGATCAGTACCTGTTCTTAAAATGTTTTGTGCTTGTAATTCATCATGATGTAATCTAGTGCCAACACAAAATTACCCAGAACATTTTTAAATCTACGCAGAAATAGATTTTAATATTGGTACAGTTTACTGTACAGTAAATAATCTCTGCCCCCCCCTCACCCTGACACAGTGGGCGGTGTCATTTCCACAATAGCAGAAAGACAAAATGTAAAAAAAAATGTACAGTTAAAATGCATCATCCATTTGGAGTGACTGTAAAAAAAACATAGCAGTTAGGCTTCTGTGCCTTCTGCTGACCCATGCCAGCCCCATCAGAGACAAACACGACTCTCCCACAGTGCCATGGGTGAGACAGAGTTTGATCTCTGCTGGGGTCGGAGGTCAAAGCAGTACATACAGGTTGCCCCCAGTGACCCCCAGAGCTCCCATCCCTTGGTCGCTGTGTCTGTGTCTCTGTCTCTCCTCACCCCGGGTCCTCGCCGGGCCCTGGGAAGAGCCTGGGACACACAGACACTGACTTGTCGTCAGCAACGCTTCGACTAATTCCCGATTTCATGGGAGCCGGGGAGGGGGAAGGGTTAGGGCGTTGCGCCCAGCTGGGGCCTCCTGAGTTCCAGCCCCAACTCCTCGGGACCTCATTGTTCCACTGGTTGCGCCGCCGCGGGCTGCAACGTGGGAGGGGAGCCATTTCATCGTGACACCGTGACACCAAAATGTCACCAGTAACAGTAAAGTACAAAGACAGCGCGCCAGACAGATGAGTCCCCAATGGACGGGGTGTCACAGGGAGCCGAGGGGTCCCGCGTTGCTGCAGTGGAGATGCAGGGGTAGGGCCACTGTAACTCACAGACCTCTATCTCTCTCACTCTTTTTCTGTCCCTTTCCCACCCCTCCACTGCCCCTTTAGTGGTCGGCCTGTGGAGAAATGTTTTGAAAAGAATGAGACGAACCGGCTCAATAGCATAGCGATGCATGATGACAGTATTGTGTAACTGATTTCATTCAAGGGTTTTGTGTTGGACCATTTACTTCAATATTGAATCGATTAATGGCATTAAATACAATGAAATATTTATGGTGCAGGAGTCCAGAGTGGTAAAAGGATTTGAATACATTACAGAGGCCACGAAATGATAATTTGAACTCTGAACGAGCTGTAATAATTCAGTAATTTTCAGTAGCCACAACTCCTGTCCGCTCTGGCAATCTGTTTCCGAGTACGTTTGTTAATTAGAGTCAAGGTACACATCTCAACAATGACACAATATTAAAGTGCAATTCATAGCTGAATTTAAACGCTGTCTAATGCAGGATATTATTAATAGTTGACCTCTAAAAATTACAACAACGAAAGGATTTTCTCACCCATATGACCAAACCAACTTGACAGATTCTGATAGACCTAGAAGGTCATCTGAAAGGGGTCATCTTGTTCTAAGTATCTCCTCTCTATATCAGCCTCTCTCTCTCCTCCAGTTACAGCCCTAAAGGCTCAGGGTGAACCTCAACTATTCAACCCCCCCCGACGCCCCCCACCTGTGGTACAAAGGCCCCTCTCTGCTCAACACAGTCAGATTAGGAAATGTCCAAATGGTCGCTCATATGTTCTCCTGTAGATAAGAGTCAGCAGAGTTCAGGTTACTCTATGATTAACACTGTATCCTTCCTGATAACCCTAAACCATCTTGCCTGTAGCACAATGACTTTTTCATTTACTTACCTCCATCTGGTAGCGTTAACCTATGTGAAGACATGTGCCCAGGGCAACTTCAACTATCCGTTCACATCAGATTTAGCACTATTAGCATGTACCTGTTGACCACAATGAACACTGTCACCTCATGAATATCGAAGATATTAGAGATTCTTAATGCTACCCTTCAATATCTCTGCTTATTTCGGACAATTGTAGGTGAGCAGGAATGCCTGATGGCAATATTGGATTTACAGGATTTGGATTTGTGATTTATCAAGTATGTAATTCACAGTATTAGCCATGAATAACTTTTCCATCTGGTTATTTTATCTATAAATGTTCCTCATTTGAATTCCCAGAAAATGTTTTTAAAGTTTGTGTAGTCCCATAGAAGATTTTAACTGGATCACCCAACTCTATGGGCGTTAACAAGTCAGATCTACAGCTACAGTGTAGATCTCACCCATCCTGTAGGATATAAACATGTATATTGTGTGACGATAAAATAATTATGCTCTACTTTTTATTCCATTGTGTTGCAAATCACACACTTTACAGCAATATTTTAGATTTTTCTCAATTTCCAAATGGCACTGAACAAACGGAGGAGAGTGAACGTGACACTGAATGGGTTAAATCTGAACAGGAGAAAGACTCAGTCAAGACAAAATGAAAATCTCGTACCTAGAAGAGGGGCTACTACTGTTGCATGGTTTGGGCACGATGTAGTTTGGGTTTGAGAAGTCTGACACGGAACAAAAATCGTACTTCGCACATTATAATCTATATATTATAACATATTCTAAGGAAAGGGAAAAAACAAAATGACCGCCTTTAAGATTGCACAGCCCCACTACATTTATTATGTTGTTGTATTCATCACATTTGATTAGCAATATGCCAGTTGTTGAATGGCTCAATACCCTGCAGTTTCCTCACTATCTCCCCCCTCTGTCTCTGTCCCTCCACACATGAGCAGTCGCGGCCCAGCCTGAGGCAGCCTGACACTCGTCCTGAGTCATTAAAACATCACCTCAGTCTTAATTATAGCCTCTGTCAGCGAGCTTCCCCGGGCCCACTCCGCTCTTTGATCAGGGAGCTGATGGGCCACTGCTCGTGTTGACCAGGAGTAAAGAAGCGTAACGCCAAGCCCCTGCTCACCTAGAGGAAATGAAAACTTGTTTTCCGCCGGTCGCATGGCCAGCTGGAAAGATGGATGGATAGAAGACTGCCTGTAGGGAAAGGAAGTGGGCTTGTAGGCGTATGTATGCATGTGAATGTGTGCTTTGAAGCAAAGAGGTCAGCGTTTGTCATGTGCCTTCTCTGCCCTCAGGTCTGATTGGTCTGACCTGTAATACTTAGCAAGTGCTCCCTGTGTCCACCTCAGTGTCACTGGAGCTTTGCCTCGATGTAGAAATGGCTGTTGTCTTCATTAAATTCAGCTGAGGCCCCAACATTAACCAAAACATCCTGGGTGTTAAGAATATAAAAATCTCTCCAGCACATCATGTGTATATTGTTTTAGTTTCGTCTCAATTTGCCATGTTTGCATTTTAAAGAGAAGGACAGACTTGAAACGTGGTGATTTAAGCGTCATTTCCAACCCATTGCGCCAAAGATGTTTTTACCATCCTCTTCTATCTCACTCTCAACTCTCCCTTCCCTTCCTCCCCCCTCTCCCTCCTGCCACCTCTGCCTCTTTTGGCTCCGTTGGCTTCGATTGAAAACCAATGAGGCAACTAATATGTGGAAAGATAGAAATTTACTTGCTTTAAGTTCATGCGTCAGCCTTCTTCTTTGCTGTATGGGACATGTTTAGCACAACAATATGGCAGAAGCAAAGACTGCCAAAGGAGCTGCTCTGTGCTACATGATGGTGCGCTTCATGCCCCATTTCCCACCAATACCCCCCCGCCCCCCGCCTTCTCTGTCTCTACCTTTTCCTCTCTTTCAGGGCCATGGCTTTGGGACAGGTCCACCTGCAGGGGGTTTGAATTGAAATGCATTGATCTCTCGCTCACTGGAAACAAGCCTATTCCCCTTATTTTTTTCTTTTTCTTTGTATCCAATGAACTATTAAGTTTGAGCTCTCATTGTTGAAGCATGCATGAGTTTTCAAGAATTACTCAGCCAGCGGCATGAATTTATATACATTTAAAAATGTGTTTTTAATTGATCTAGGGGAAATTGTTCTTATATGAGGCCCTTTTTTGAGCCAAAGTGCGGCTAGACACTTTTTTAGGCAATAAAGACACTCACATGGGAAACAAAATGATTTTGTAAACCTTGTTACTCAGGAGTGTAATTTGAAATTCATCCCAAACAAGAAATAAAAACGTTTATTCCTCCAGAGCTAGAATTAAAAAGGTATACTAAGACTAAATCTGGAGTTTCTCATTTAGTTTAGCATAACATCTCAAAAACCACTATGGTAATATACTGCTTTAAGTTTTCCAATAAATTAGCAACCTGCCACCAGTAAATCCTGTCACAGCTAATGGCTCTTATGTGATATACTGCGTTTTTTGAAGGTTGAAAAAGACAACCATCGGTTTATAACCGGTATGAAACTGTAGACTTTTCGTTCTATGGTATTTAAAATTCAGTCCATCTTTCCCCCCTCAACGAGTATGCATCAAAGGACTTTTTAGGGTAGTCATTTCGCCCCTCTCCTGTTCGCTCTCATTTGGCATCTTTCAGGGCACTGAGGCAGAAAATAAAGGAGAGGAAGACGGGCGCTTTCCCGGTCAATTTTGGTGTTTAGTTAAAAGGAAGGAAAGTGATTGCGCTGCTCGTTTTCTCCTCACTGACAGGCGACGAGCAGATGCCGATTAGTTATTGTATGATGATTTAGTGTCTGGTAAAGCTTTCCATTTAAATGCACCCAGTAGTTATTTTGCATAGTCCCCCTGCAATTTGCCTCAGCTCAGGAGACATTGGCCATCGTCTTGTCCTAATGCTGTGTAATTGTTGGAGGGCCACATCGCTGGGCAGACACGTCAGACCACCACGCTCTTTTAGGTCCCTACCACGACTCACTGAAATCACTCCCGGCTCCCTCCGACTGGAAAAATGACAAACGTCTGTCACCCAGAACAACTTTAGTGGATTTCCGGTGTGGACTTGTGTGATGCCCCTTTAGCAAAATTCTTCATTTGAAAATAGAATAGAAGGCAAACGTCGCTCAGAAAATCAAAAACTGGAAAATTAGAGGAGGACACGGGTAGAGAAGAACGTCGGACACATGATAGAATTGTCAAATCTGAGATTTTTACAGAAAGGCTGAATACTATCGAGGATGTAGTGTTGTTCAAATAGGTTCTGTCATAGTATCAGGTGTGTTTTGACTCGTCAAGTGTTCACAATTCTTGAGGATGTGAGTGATTTCTTTCTTTTGCCCTTTCCCACTCTCCTTCTCGCTGCATCCCACTCCCCCCCCCTTCCCCTGTGGTGAAGGGCCACACAGGGAAAATGAAACCAAATAGAGGAGAAAAATGGAACATTGATTTTTTTTTTTTTTTTTTTTGTCTTCACTGAACTCCTGATGGTGTTTTCAGGTTTCTCCTTTTTCACGCATCATCCTCTCTTTTCTTTTCCAAGCCATGTCTCGAGGGTTCTGTTATCACCTCGCACAATAGTCTCGCCCATCCGCAGTGTTGTTCATTGATGAGGTCTCTGAAGGTCCTGGTTATTCATCGAGGAGAATATAGTGTGTGAAATAGAGAGAGTGAGTGTGTGTGTGTTTTTGTGTGTTTTTCAGAGCCGTGCTCCGGCTGACCTGTACCTGATGACCAAGAACCCAGAAGATTCTCCCAACACCCCCGATGTCCTGGAGATGGAGTTCAAAAACGGTTTGTGCTTGTGTCACCTGTTGATGCCTCTTGTCAGTCTACTTTTTATAACTTTTAATTTGATTTTAAAATCTAAAGCCTGATGTAAATGGACAAACTTGCTAACATTATTAAATATACGTTATGAAAGCTCAGAACTGACATTCACGTGAGCTTATTATGCAAATGAATAATAATTCATTTGATTTTAATGATCAATCAAATTTGTCATTTCATTTACCTTACATGTGCCGTGATTTACAATAAAATTCAAAATCAATAAGTAATGTTTTGCTTAAATTTCAAACAGGATACATTTTAAACATGTGATTGATTAAACTCAATTTGATGGAAGAGTTTTTGCTGTATAACGCACTGGAACGAGAAGTTTCAGATGCTGAATGATATTAGATATCAGTTCTGAACTTCTTTAATGCATCAGTAAGGGATCGTGTCCATCTCCGATCGTCATTCTCTTATGTTACTTAACATTGATGGTTATCGCCGCAGGGCTACAGCTCTCACGCTGACCCAGTTGCACTTTATCACCATTCCTGACCACCCAGACTTATCCTTAACCCCTCACAGCATTACTCGGCCCAAAGCTGCCGTGTTTGGCCCGGGGGCACACACACAGGCCGGAAGCATTAAGTCCAGCTAATACACCAAGCCCTGAGGGGCCAGAGAAACGCTCATTAGATATATTGCCACAAGGGCCGGGCTGAATAGTGGAAAGTGTCACATGTTTGCGCAAAGAGAAAATGGCAAAGAAACATCCATGCCTGGGGCAAGTGGCACAGATGTCCCTTCATCCCTGGACACTAGTGGAAGCTTTGGAAGCGCTTACATCAATCGGCTGAGAGACACTGGCTCCTCTGATCACACAGGCTTGATGGGCAGCTTTATGAGCTATAATAGTAATTTAATGGAAGTTCAGAAGGTTGGCTGGATTTGGTGGGAACGTTTGTGATCAATAATGGTGATAAAAGTCCAAATGAAAATGCTCATTCAATGTGTTTCAGCATTGGAGTGGTGTTCAGATCTCACTTTACCAGTTTCCCAAAGAAAATGTTAAACTACAAAACAAGTAGCTGGAGAAGAGATATGCTTTTGTAAAACAGCTATGCGGTAGTGAAGCCTAGTCTGCTTTCGCGGGTTCTTTGCAGGCCTGCGCTCTGTTTTCACACATATTCCCTGTGCCTTTATTGAGCACCCTATGACAAAAGCTGTTTTAGTTGTCCACACAAAGGCCAGAGCCTACTCCTCCCTCTGAGCACAAGATCAGCACAAGAATGTTTCATTTCATTCCCCCTCCCACCTTTTCATCCCTGCCTTTCTCACCAAAGTTTTCTCACTGATTAAAAAAGAATATTTAACACAAGAACCTTTTTCCCCCGTCAAACACTCCATTCCCCATTCCTCTCCCTTTTTAAGAAAAAAAATTTCATCCCTCCCTCCTTTCATGCCAAAGAAGTGGAGAGGAAAAAGAGACAGAGAGGAAAAATGTAAAGCAGTAATTTTTCCTACAACTGTGTCTGCGCTCCCATTGTCTGCACTGTTAGGCTGCGAAAAACTGAAGAAAGGGATCACGGGGAGAAAAAGACCCCTCAGTGAATGATAGAACTTGCATGATGGAGAGAGCTAGGAGGAAAACAGGGAACGAAAGGCCAGCCCCTACACTCCCACGTTCAGACACTTAATTTATTTGAACTTTTAATCTAATTATTAAGTATCTGGGAGGGGGCGCGGTTTTAGTAATGCATCATCCGTACTACCCTCTCCTGCACCGGGAGGTACTTTTTCTTCTTCCATGGGAGCCACCGCGTTTCCCGCGATATGAGAATGGGCCATCAACAAAGCCCTTGTCTAAAAAAATTTGTCAAGTCCTTCACGTGTCATTCCTGTCAGGGCTTTGTAAACGCTGCCTGAAAGGCGACCAGAAGTGCTGCTCCTATCTTCAAAGCTATTTGACTGACAACTGCAAGCCTGCTAAAGTATGTATAGCCCCGAACGCTGGACGGATGGAGAGCAAATATCGGCAGATTTCTTTCTCATTTCCGCTCCTCGGGCAGTCCTCAAATGGTTATATTTTCTTCTCAACACGACATGGACACACACCCATGTGTCATGTTTGTTTCCTCGCCTCCACCTTTGGCCCGTGTTGCTCATTGAAGGCCATGAATAAGCAGGTCCATGACAGTGATTGATGTGTGCTTGGTTTAAGTGGCTTTGGAGAGGAAGTGTGTGAAGTGAACGTGGGTGTCTTTTTTGTGTGTGTGTGTGTGTGTGTGTGTTAGAGACATGGTAATAAGAAGATGGGTGATGAATCTGCAAGTGGTTTTGTCCCCTGCACATGCGCATGAACACACAAACAATCAGTGGCGCAAAAAAATCTCAGAGCTAAAGAGAGTATGGGTAACAAAGCTGCGTGAGTAATTGAATTAGGTAAAGGCCTGCCCACGATTTCACAGCTTTCAAACGAGCAGAGCCTTTGAATTTATTAGCCCTTCTCACCACCTCCTTTTGTAATGGTTTTCACTTTTAGCTGACGACTACTGATTTCAGTGTCTGAGTTAATCAGCACTTGTCAGCAGATTTGATCAATTCTGTTTTCTGACAATTTAGTCAGTTGAAATAAATTTTTCCATTAGTTTTTGAGAAGTCATTTCCCCAAAAGTCTTGATTAACTCAACTGTGTAAAGGTTACACTCTTTACCTGTTCCCTGTGGGCTATGTGTTGATTGCTCTTGGCTGAAAGTGATTTTCGATTTAGAGATCAGGGTATCAAAGACAACTTTGGCGGCTAATGTCAAACTATTGTATTGCTATTACATTTCCATTAAGTCATGAATGACACCGTAAAAGTTCACACAGGTGCTGTGTTTTTTTCCTGTTTTCAAATTACCCTTTTTTTGCAATACAGCTTTGTGTTTAAAAACTTTATTCATGTTGAACTAAAGATTGTTAAAATGTCTTTGGTAACAACAAGGGCAACCAAAAACCAGAAACATCATAAAAACAGAACTGAACTGGGGGAGCTGAGGGAAAAAAACACATTTCCAACAATAAGTAATACCAATCTGAATCCTTTTATCAACTCCTAACCAGCAAATTGTTTTTTTTCTGTGGGTTTCTTCAGTTGTATATTTCAGAGTAGGTATTTTCTAATTGAAAAAAACTGTACACAAAGCACAGGTTACTGTGGTCTACTACTTTATGGTAATTTCCAAGAATGAATAATGTGAAATATGTCCCGTACAGGCATGCAGATTTTAAGAAATGTCTTTTGATTGTCGGCTGCCTTAACAATCGATAATCGGTTAATCATTAATAATATATGAAATCTGTTGGACGTTGCTCCATTAGGAAACTGTTTTAACCACAGACATGACCTATGTGCCATGCAAAATCAGAATAGGTTACATTAGGAGTAAACAGAACACATGAAGTTACTTGTATTTTAATGAAGTACATTTTCTCATACTATTTTATTTTGATATATTTGATGAGCAAGTATTTGTAACTTGTAGCAAGATACTTTCTGATGTGCCCATCTGTGGTTGTCAGTTATAACAGTTTTTATCGGTTAAATTCTTAACGATGATTACTTCATTAGTAATTAATCATGAACCGCTCTAATCATGTATGAAAAAGGTCATTTTCACTATAGTCATGGACGACTGTGACAGCAATACAATAAGTTCAAGCAAAATATGCAGGAATGGTACAATTTGAAATGCATCTCTTTTTTTTTTATCAACCTACGGTATTTTAAATTATTTTGTCTAATTTGTATGTCTGTGTAATATCATTTATGAAATCAAATTCTTTTCCCTTAGGAGTGCCTGTCAAGGTGACCAATGAGAAGGCAGGCGTATCTAAGGACTCACCACTGGATATCTTCTCATACCTCAATGACATTGGGTAAGCATGTTTCTGTGGCTGATCCTAATGTTTGTACAGCATTTACTGAAAAGGAGTTTTACCTTCCGTGTTTGATTGGTGAGTTATCCAGTATAAAGACGCGTTTCTATCAAAATAGTATGTAAGTGTCACAGTGTTAAGTTCAACACCTCTGGAATGATGTGGGTCTGTTGCTGCTGGCCTGAGATCAAATCCCACCAGTTTCCCCCACTCTGTCTCCCCCTCTGCTTCCCAACTGTCCGAATAAACAAACAGTACTAAAGGTTAGCCGAAGAAAAATCTGTTTCCTCTGCTGCTTTTTTCTAACGTTATTTGTTTTGTTTTATGGGGCATCTAAGTTGTGTCTACTATGTTTTTAAGGTTTTGCTGCTCTATCATTACATGCATCATAATCTAGTTTGTAATGTAGTTTTTAATTAATGCCAAAGTTAATTTCAATTGTCAGGGGAAGACTAAAATAGATTAAGATCAGCTTTGCTATTCAAACATTACATTTGAGAAGAGGGGAAACGTGGAGAAATATTCTAATAAAGTGTGTATTGTTTCCTCACTGTCTGTTGGGCTGCTATGTTGTTTGTTTGTTATTAATTGGAAGCTTTAATATTGTAATATTTACTAAAAGATGAACATGTTTTGGACTGACAGGGCAATAAACAATTGACTTAATATCCGTATGTGGACTTCCCTAGTTCAAGGTGAAATTGATGTACGAGTGTTTGTCTGGTTCTCCTTCCCTCTCTTAGTGGAAAGCATGGCGTGGGTCGGATTGACATTGTAGAGAACCGTTTCATTGGCATGAAGTCCCGAGGTGAGGAATTAAAAATTATGTTTATGTTCGTCCGTCTTAATTATGACATTTTTCTTTCTGTGCCTGACAGGCAGTGACATGCACTCTAAATGCAGTGTGATGGACATATTTGCACTTACTCTGAAATACGTCTCAATATTTTAATTTTACATCTATTCAAAAGTTTTCCTTTCAGTGTCTCGGGCTTTCATGCATTTCGCAGTTATTTTACCTGAGTGCTTTAAGTGTCACACTTGCTATTCCACTTCCATAAAAGTGGGCTGGATGGCAAACACACTCTCCTCAAAGGATTTTTTTTTTACTCTGGTTCACCTGGAATCATAGACACTGAAGTTTCACTTATGCATGCACACACATACAGAAAACACACCCACTGTGAAGTGCATGCTTCACTGGATACAAACAAATACACAGTCGATCACATATGTGCACATGCAGTCACACAGGATGCCTTTGTCTCTTTATCCTTGAATCAACAGGCAACTGGAAAAGCGCCTTTGTTAGGTCTCTACATGTGTTACCGCAGCTAATATACAAGGGCAGTAAGCTGTCTTGGCCTTGGATGCCACACACACACACACACACACACACACACACACACACACACACACACACACACACACACACACACACACACACACACACACACACACACACTCTCCTTTTCCCCCACGACACTATGTGCTATGATTGGCAAATTGACTGGCCAACAGACTGTGGCTGTGGCGCAACTTGGCAGGTAGAAATTGGAAAATGGGAAGCCCACTTTTCTCTTCCCTCGGCTGAACAAAAGATCAAAGCTCTTTCCTCCACTGAAGCAATAGAAAGAGGTGGAGCACAAGGTGTCCAAGTGGTTGAAAAACTACCCCTGAGTGTACATGTTGGTCTCCTCTGGAATGGCAGTCGTGTTAGCACAATAGATGATTGGGAGGGATTGAATGGGGACATGTCATACCTATTTGTGTTGGGTCATATTTATTTGTGTGGGGTCAGGGAGGCGGAGGGGATTGAAATGGTTTGTCAAGAATGTTGTCACTGTGCTATAAAACATTCAACTGCCTGTGTGTCAGACTAACATTTCCTGCCCGTCACAGTGCTGTCAGGCCTCTGACCTGTGCATCGGTGATGGCGTTAGCTGAGGTGCATCTATGAAATGCAGGAAATGGCTGTATTTTTTGATGATGAACGGGCTGCCTCATGTCAAGCCCCGGCTGCTGTCAAACTTCAAGACAGTAGCACTAAAAAAAAAAAGCTCAAAAAACATTTTAATGCATTTACTTGTTTTTTAGTTTTTTTCATTCATTGAAATTACTTAGAAATGTTCAAACAGTATATTCAGTGTGATTTTTTTATCCATCTTAAGATGTTTATCTGCTTTTATTTACATGTGTTGCCTGTTTATGCCTGACTAACAGTTTGCCCGAAGGGTCAGAGAGGATCAGCTCAGGAAGAATTCATTCCTGGCCCGAACCCCTTCAGGCCTGCAGCATGGTTAGCATACCTGCAGTATAAAAGATTAAAACCTCAAAAACCACTGGGGGTGTTGTCTCTAAGCTTAACTAAACTGCCACTGTTGGAGCTTACCCAGATAGCGTTTCATTGTTTGCGCCTCTCTGTTAAGATAGCTCTCTTTTGGAGCACTTAAGCCAAGTTGGAGGGCAGTTTTAACTTATTTATCTGATAGAGCCAGCGGAAATGTCCCTACGTGCCCTCCGTGGCCCTGGATCACCAAAAAGCCACAAGCCATTCTGGCTCAGGTGGCAACCTTTTGAGGCTTTAGACAATTAGCAGCATTGCTAAGCTCTGTTTTTGGCCAGCAGCACAAAGTAAGTGCTTCTCCATTTTCAGATCAGGGCCGATGCTGGAGTATTTAGGGTCGTAGAGATTTGAGCACCGCTGCTCACCAGATTGAAAGAGATTAAATCGTGTTCATCTGTTAAATCTGTTAAAAGAGTTCTGGAGTCTGGAGAACACTGTGCAAATTATGAAATTTGGCAGCTCAGTGTTGGCTGCAGCAATTTGTTCTGTCTGGCAGCTTTGCAACATAGCTTGAGTCAAAAAAAGAGCGACTATCATTCAGATTGACAGATGATGTGAGGAACCATATATTGGATGGGGCAACAGCACTCAGTTTTTCAAAACGTCAGCTCTCACAAAAATGGATGTCATTGATAAAGCTCCTATTTCTGTTGTCAAATCTTTCTGGTAGCATTTTCCCAGCCCTCCTTTTGTTTTAGCTGACATTTGAGTGACAGCTTCATTTCTCCTGTCATCTACCTCATCTTTTCTCCTCTCACCCCTCCCTCCCTGTCCAGAGGGGGTAAATTGCAGGGTAGGCAGAGCCCTGGTCCAGACTCCAAGCTGGCAAGGGCCTCCTACCCTGTCATTTTACCCAGGATGGACTCATCTATGTTTTGTGCGCACTGTGAAGGCCTGTCTGTCAGACAGACTAATAGAGATGTTTGCTTGTAGGTAGTTTAAGGCTTATAGTTTATACTTCTATGATGGCCTTTGATGATGACGATGATGACAGTTCTACAGGTTGTGATAAATTGAGGGAATGAATCGGAGGGAATTATGCTTACTCTCAGTATATTAGCCATAATTTCTATCATTTGGGTCTCACGGGTGGTAGACTACATAAAATCATAAGAATAGTAAGATTATGTTTTTTTATTTGAGATGCAAAACATTATCCAGGCTGGTAAAGCCTTGTGCATATCCTTACTGATCTTTTATTCCATGTTTTAAAAAAAAAAAAAAAAAACCTTATCAACTGCTGTTGTGTTTGGTGCAAATATTCATATTTAGCTGATTCGTTTTTCTGTGTTTACCAGGGATATATGAAACCCCAGGAGGCACAATTCTGTTGAAGGCCCATTTAGACATCGAGACCTTTACCATGGACAAAGAGGTGCGTCGGATCAAGCAGGGACTGGGTATCAAGTTCTCTGAACTCGTCTACAACGGTAAGTCCCTAAAATACATAATCTTAATTAGATGGTTTCACTTAATTTGTAATATGTGTTGTCTCTTACTTCCCTTATTCCAATATAATATGTTGCTTAGTCACAATGTTTTAAAGGCAGATATTGAGTACCTAGATTTGACATTACACATTAGAATCTTGGTTTTTACTTGCTGCCAAATCCAGAGCTACTGTCCATGAAACTGTTGAATTATGCCTGATGTCCTTTGTACCATCTCAAATTAAAGCATTTACGCAATTGTATGGGTACACATATATCAGTGTGTATTTGACCAAAGATAAGTTGCACAAAATTGCAGGACAGGAATGCAGAAGTGAGGTAATTTAGAAACAGCTTCACCTTTTATATAGTTGGTCCACCAAACAGCTCTGACAAGCTTAATTTTAAACTATGACATATCCCGCTCAGTATGAATCTACCATGTTCTTTTAAAAACTCAAAACTAAGGAATTAATATGAAGATTGTTTATTTATTTATCTTAAAAACTACAACTAAAAACAAACTATTGGCCATTATAACATTATCTGTTTTGTTTTTTAACTCACAATAATCACCATCACTATCAGACTCAAGAATCCAGTATCACTCAGGCTACAGGCAGAGGGCTAAACGTCGCTTTGCAGTTTATAAAAACCAGAAGCGAGCATGCTAAATGTGTACCTGCGTCTATGTGCATTCAGTGTGTGTGAGTGAGTGTGTGTGTGTGTGTGTGTGTGAGCTTTTCTTGGCTCAGGTGTCTTAATCATCCCTTCTGCTCGGTCGCCAGTCCCCTGCACCTTCATCCACATAATAGGATCAGTGCCATTAGAGACTGACTACTAGGCCACTTCAGTTATACCCTCCAGAGACAGGAAGCAAACACACACACACACACACACACACACACACACAGACAAACCGCACAAAGGTGCTACCTTCAGAAGCAGGGCAGAGATTAAACCCATTGTGGGTTTAAATCATTAATAACTCTGCAGATAGATAGCAGACGGCTGTCAGTGGGGCTTATGTTAACAATCCACCTGTCCTGCATCTGTTTTGCATTAATGTGTGACTTTTTACCCAAACAATTTTCATGAGAGTATTTGCAGCAATTAAGGGTGGTGCAGGGCTGATGCAGGAAGGATTTCACGTCTAGAAAGTAGAGACCGCTACATCCGTATTTGTGGTCAAGTCAATCACAAGAACATTAATTCAAGTACATTTTGAGAACTGAATAATGCTTAACGTCATTCATCAAGTAAAAGCACCAAACCATCGCAGATCATTGCTTGCTTTCCCAGGTTTCATATCATCGTAAATTTTGAAGGGTTGACTATTTAAACGAAGCAATTTCAAAACATAGTTTTCGAATAAAAGGTATTTTTCATTATTTTTGAAACCAAATAGACCAAGTGATTAATTGATTAATCAATTAAATAATAATTATCAACCCAAATAGCCAGACGACGCTCACAGTGAAGTGTTGTAAAAGAACCAACATGAAGATCGAGTAAAATATAGCCGGCTGTAAACTAAGCTGGGCCCTCTGTGTAATTGTCATGTCCGACATCTCGTGCCAATTCAGAGGCAGTGAAAGCAGGGAAGGATTGTGTCTTTGAACATGGCCAGACGATGAGGTGGAGGTCAGCCGCAGATGAGAGGAGAACCCCTGCTGAGTGGGGCGTGTCTGACCTCTGAACATATACAGACACATCCCTCGCCCATCTGTCTCCGAGACTGACGGGGCAGGTCAGCGAAATGGGACAAAAGAAAGGGGTGTTTGAAGATCACCTGGAACAGAATTGAGACCAAAGCAGAGTTTTAGCCCATGAAAGAGGGAACTGTGGGCATCACGCACACTCCTGTAGACCCTGCTGGAGGCCCCCGTCTCCATTTGTCAATCCTATACATTTTTATTTATTTAATTTTTTTTGCATTGGCCAGTTAATAACTTGATTATAAATACAAATATGAACAAAACCAAAGGCACTTTTACATTTGCTATATACAGTAGGTGAAATTCAGTGACATTACCAGTTGGATCATTTAAAGAATTTTTGCCTCTCTGTGTTTTAAATTGAGTAAAATCAAAAACAATTGCATGTAAATAAACCTGTACAGCCATACTTTTTGTTTTTAATGTTAATGTTGACGTTTCCTTGCTCTCCTCAGGTTTCTGGTACAGTCCAGAGTGTGAGTTTGTGCTACACTGTATAAACAAATCCCAGGAGAATGTGGAGGGCAAAGTACAGCTGTCTGTCTTCAAGGGTCAGGTCTACATCCTGGGACGAGAGTCGTCCAAGTCCCTTTACAATGAGGAGTTGGTCAGGTAAGCAGGGACATTATAAGTGTGTGTGTGGGTGTGTTTATCAAAGCAGCCATGTGTCAGGGAATCAAAGTGTGTGCTTGTTCTGACTTGACAGCTGCGTTTGACCGCTCTGGGCACAGTGCTGCTATTCCACATGTTCACTAGCCAGCCTGTTGTTAGGTCATCTTGCCCAACTTTTCCTCTGACCCTCCACATCAACATACTAAACCGACCCTGCCTCACAAAGACATCAGAGAAGTGTCAAGCTCAGTTCCTGGAGGGCAGACCCCGACCCCGACTCCTCCTACTGCACCCCCATGGCCCTTCTAGGCCGGGTAACAGTGGGTTTGTTCAGGATGCTGACCCCTGATGCCCTCTGGGCAAGCTCAGCACTGACCAAAGTAAAACCCCTCCATATGCCATCTCCTTCTCCACTTCACACACACACACACACACACACACACACACACACACACACACACACACACACACACACACACACACACACACACACACACACACACTCCAGTTGTACCCTAGAGTCAGAGAGCTAATGGTGTTTTTAAGCCAGAGGAGAGGGGTGATTTCATTGGGCTTTTATGAGAAAAGAACATGGGTGTCATGCTAGTTAAGCAGGTCAGAAAGAGGGAGACGAGGAACCATGTCTCACACAGTGAGCCATTCACTTCCAGGTTTGGCAAGAGAAAAAGCCAGGGGAAAAAAATCAATACACTGAGTGTATATTTTGTCCTGTGTGGGCGAGAGCGATAAATCCAGATTATACTGTACTGCCCTTTAAACCACTATTGTATTAGCTTGTAACTTTGTCTCATGCTGCTTTAGTGAGTATTGTGTCTTCAGTAAAACATTTAAGAACAAACTGCCGAGTCACTCAAGATAAACTACGGCTCATCGATCTTTTAATCAAGCAGTGGCTAGGAAACTCGTACTGATGAAGGTTCTTGATCTCAACACCTGACCTTGTAGAGACACAATTCTTAGCCGGGACGACATGAGTGTGACCCAAGTGTTGAGTTGCAGCATCACAAAGACCTCGAGGCCACTGACAGATGGGCGCAGTGGCTCCTCATAAGGGAGCACATTAGAAACGCCCAATCGAAAACCATCACATGTCAGTCTTAATGTAGTCACGCACAGCAACATTATTTTATATCATGCTACCGTGACCATGCCAATGGTGAATTTACAGTATTGACGTGCTGGGCAGTTGGTATTTTCAAATATCCATCTTCATGGCTGTATATCCACAGGCATGACTGTTTTTAAATTAGCCCACATAGCCATGTTATTAACTCAACAGCTATATATTTTTTTCTATAAAAATTTTAAAATAGTGACTTAATGTCTGTTTGAGTTAAGCAGCACCCACATGACATATTCAAGCAAGGATGCAAATATTAGTTTTTCCATTCAAAGAAAAATGTCATGGTCTATTGATGCACAACCAGAGTAGGCTACACCAGGAGTTAAAATGACAGATAAAGTAAACAAGTTGCTTTAATGATTAACTAAACAAAAAAAATTAATGTCCTCATTTCTGTTGCTGAGCTCCCGTCTGTCGCTGGTCAAACAAAGTCCAGCCAATATTGAGGCCACGCAATGGCTTAAATATATTAATGATATTTTGTAAATAATTACTTATCATTTTTTAAATAACAAGTTACTAGTATTTTTAATTAAATAGCAGTATTTTGTACTTTTTGATATATTTGATAGCCAAGTATTTCTAATTTGTGATGAGATACCTTTTGATGTATTTGTGGCCATCATACCTACGGCCAACGGTCTAAACCCAAAATATATTCAGTTTACTCTCATATATAACAAGAAAAGGCATCAAATCAAATCAGACAATTTTGAAAGAGGTTATTCTGGATTTTCAAACTTCTACAGTGCCGTTGTATGCATACATAGGTGTACTGTACTTGACAGCTATACACCTGGAAGTGGCAGACTCGCACACACGACACACACTCATTCGCCGCCACATGACAGCCTGCCACAATCACACACATACACACACAGACCAGATTAGCCATGAAACCCCCGCTGACATCCTGTTGGCTCTCCACGGGCAACAGTAAACGGCGTCATTAACACAGTGGTAATACAGCCCGTCACCGCACCCATCTGAGACAGAAATGTCACCCTCCTCGCTGTCCGCTGGCTCCACTCTCAATTAGACTGCAGGGTTTCTTCAAGGAATACACAAAATATCACATGCTTGCACACATACACACACACACACACACATAGTGCCGTTTTCTTTTAAGCCACTCACTCATAATGGCGTTCAGGTGCCGGGTAGGGAGCCTTGTATTGAGAGTTGATGATTTAGTTGTCGCTCTTTCTTTTTATAGTGTTTATCCTATCATTTGTTGGCAATTTCCTCTTTTGCTAAGTGCTTTTGAAGAATGAGTGCAAGCTGTACATCGGGAGTTGGGGGTGTCGTAGGGAGGAGAGGACTCAGTGAGGGAGTGTATTAAGCACTGCAGGTAGAAACTGCTGTAATTACACAGCACACGGACACTCTTTGTGAGACACTCACGCACGCTAAGAAGAGAGGACTTTACAACGAGCAGCCTTAACAACATAGACGACTCAGTGGAACAAGTTATAGATTCACATCTTTTTTTTAGAAGAAGTGGATATGGTGGAAAACAGAAACGTCAGATTACAAAATCACCTCGACACTTAGCTCAGAGTTGATATGATGGGATTGTTTTAAAATGGATTACGCGCGTCTATTGTGTGCTTGCTAACATGAGCGTGTTTTCATTCTGCGTTATCGATTCTCCGTTATTCAGGACAAACAATGCTAAATAGGAGCATTTAGAGGAAAATCGTTCTGGACATTATTTCAAAAGAGCAGATTATCAATGATCCAGTTATCCCAGTGGTTGATGAGGCTCCATGTCTCTTGTGTTTACTGCAGTGATACCAAACATTTCAATCATTTTGTTACCAGAATATCCGGTAACTTTTTCCTTCAGTTCCTGGTTTCTCTCGAACTATGTTTTCCTCACAGAATGCTGCACGGATGACAGATTTTATTGTCTGCATTTGAAGAATTGGCCTAGTTCCCTTCGACAGAAAACCCAATGTGATTTTTCAATTGGATTTTAGATTATTGCAGAAAATGAGCCCTGTGGCAAAAACAAGTTTATGATATTTACACGTAAAAACAACCTTTGACTTCGAAATGAAGGATCCTGAAGTACAAAAATGCCAACTTTTTCTCAGTTTTTTCATTCCTGTTGCACTCCAATATGAAGACTTGTCTCACATGTCTCTTTCTTGACTTCTTCTCTCTCCAGCATGGACGTGCAGGGAGACTACGACCCATGTGATGCCTCTGGATTCATTAGGATTAATGCTGTCAGGTAAGCATCCTTTTAACCTTTTTTAAGAGTAATTCCAAACTTTTGGATATTAAAGGTGACTTCACCCATGTAGCCCTCCCACCTACACGTTAAATCTTATTGTTTTTACCTTCTTGTTCTCCTCCACAGGTTAAGGGAGCACCATCGTTTGCAAGGTTTCTCCAGCACCAAGCAGTAACTGCTACAACCATCTTCTCTCCAACGTGTCTTAAGCAGTAGTAGGTTTAGACTCTGTGCCTCCATTGTCTACCTTTTTAATTATATTGTCTACTGTTAGTTATATTAGCATCAGGGAATCTTAGCACACTGGGTTGGCGCACACTAAAATCGTAGGTGATGAATCTTGGAGGAAGAAAAATAACTCTAACACCATGACAATGGGAATCATGTGTACAGATGATTGTTAATTATATGCTGGATGTGTCTTAGTATATTATTTCCTGAACTTGTGTCATTCTTGGTATTAGTGGGTCAGTAGTTGAAATGTTAAATCATTAGTTATTTAATATTGACAAATGTTAAAACTAGGAGTTTTTTGTCTCTGAAATAAAATCAAATGAATCTTGTTTTTTCTTCCTCCGCTCTTTTCTAAATTCATGAAATTAGAATTTGTCATCAGTTAACAAGCAAACACTGTTGACATAAATCGTCCCCCGTCAGTGTGAAAGTGTTAGTGATTAATAGTTCATGTCTTTGGCAGACAGCCTATTTATTAATGCCTGCCTGTTTAACTCTTGGGGCTGTACAGTCACTGCCCCGTGAAGGCTTCAGGGCAGCGAGGACACTGTATCATATTTGCAATATGTAGATGAGCAGGTAGCAGTGCATGGGTTCATCACAGGCGAAAGTCGACATGGTGGCTTGCTGATAGCAGCTGGAGCAGAAGTAACGAGGCCATTTCTGAGCTCAAATGGCACAAGTCAGATGGAAGGAAAACCAATTGGCCACATATGTATATTTCCCTGCTCCGTATGGGGTCTCCAGGGTTAGAGAACAGAGGAAAGTGGGAGAATCATTTTAAAGGCAAAGGTAGAGCATTGTATCATTCATTACTACCTTTTTTGAGAAATAGAGCAGCTTGGTATGGATGAGCATGGTGCTCTGTTTTTTGTCTCACATATTGTCCCAGAATTTCAAAACATTTGACTATTAGGATGCACTTTAGGCTTTAATCCACACTATCATCAGGCACACTATGAGTTTTAAATAGAAAGCAGCAAAATCACAGTCAAATTACAGCGACAGAGATGAGTGATGAATGTTGTATACCTATTCAGGAAATGTGCCAGCTTCGAAAGAGGTCTGACAATCAGCACTTTTGTTGTTTTAAAGCAAGCAACAATGACACAACAACCAATATCCAAAGAGCTCAGACACAATGTGCACAAATTGCATGTATTTATCAGTCACCAGAAAACCCTGCAAATTCTTTTATGTCGCAAATAGCCTCAAAAATCATGACAACACATCAGAAAATATACCAGAAAATGTACAATTTTCACAACTATATCAAATTAAACACTCTAAAACAATAATATTTATTCACCAAATGACACACCGATCTGGAACCCTAAGAAATTTCAATAAACAAATGAGATATGACATTTTAATTAATTATTAATTAATCGGGTTGCTGTTAGGCTGCTTTTTGTGAACAAAGACTAAGCTAAGCTAGGCTAATGGACCCGGAGCTAAAGGGAAACGGCAAGCTACTCCTTTAATTTCTACAATATTATTTGCCATGTTGTGAGTCTTGAGTGTCTGTGCAGGAAATATTAAGAATATGGGCCATCTTTTCCACCCCTCATGACTGTCACTTACTCAGAAATTAATGGCATAGTGTACTTGGAGGAAGTCGCCCTCCATCACAGAAAGTTTTGAAGATAAAGAAGATAGTTTTCACCTTCTTTAACCCCTTAAACAAATGGAGGCTCTCCTTGTCCAAATCCCACTGCAGAGTTCAGTGCACTTACAAACAGCAGTTTCAGATGATCATTTAAGGTGTGTTAAGGTGTTAAAATGATTTTTCCAGTCCTCTGTACACTATAGTTGACTCCTTACTATATCATGCTTCAGTCTGTAGGACACAGCAGCTGTTTCTGTGCGCACCTCTCCCCGATCCCCACTGTTGAAAGATGTCAGTCCGGCATTGAAGTGCTGGGTACAGTGCGAGTCTACAGGCACAGGAGACCCCCTGCCAGGTCTAATGGGCAATGAGGGATCCTCGGACCCTTTCAGTCCTTAAAGAGCCGCTCAGCCCCCGCTCAATTACACGGCAGGCGTCTCAGTCTTTGCCTGGTCAATTACCAGCCAGCCCCTGCATTTACTGTCGTGCACACACAGGTTGCAAGATAATCAGTGTCCAAAATTGCTCGGGTAGAATGAAGGGATGGATGGAGAGGTATTCAGATTAGTCAGTCAAGCTGAAGGGGAGGTAGGAGGGATGGGGACAGCTATCAATCTCAATCTGGCTTCAGTGGTTGTAGGGGGAGGATCGTGCTGACCTTTCAGCTTAATTTTTGGAAAGATATGATCCAGGGAAATTTTTACTGATGTGATAGCTGTCTTGTACAACATGTCTGTTTCTTTTAGGAATAGGCAGATGGTTTGTGTATACGAGGTCAACTCTGGGATTAGTTATATTCAAGCACAAACTTATCTAATCAACTGGCTGTGCATGCATTGTGCGCGTCTAGATCCACGTCTACCTACCCACTCGTCTACCACGTCTCATATTCCACCTACCTTCCCCTCCCTCCTACCTGTCTACCCAGCCAGCCAGGTATGAAAGCTGGCTGACACCTGACCAAGGGAATTAATCATCCTTGACCCTGGACCAATTACCCCTCATTACCCACTGTGTGTCCACCTCTCAGGGGAGAGCTGTGTAACAATAGCGCAACATGAAAGTCGGCGGCGTCACAGGACCGAGCCCTAATGGACGCTCCTGTGCGACTGTGTCTCCTCAGGAGTCCAGGTCGACTAACCTTCAAGTCCTTGTCACTCTCCAACAGCACACCTACAAAGCAGGCTATTGTTCAGGATCAGGGTCTGTGACCTCTTGAGATGAAGTGAAGGTGCCGCGGGCGATGAGAGGGCAGCCGAGCTGGAAATGGATGATCGAAGGTTGGGGAGAACAAGAAAGTGTCGAAACACTCAAAGTGCAATTTTTGTTCTGTTTGTTTGGTGCCTCTTTCTGAGAAAGCAAACTTTTATAAATGTTTGTCAGCTTAAACTACTAAATAACTTACTTAGGGCTGGGTTTAAAAAATCTGATTTTTTTCTGAATCAAATTGATTCAATATTGATTCATAAAATCCAGAGATTGATCTTTTAATATATGTTTTTCCTATGGATAAGGGTCCAAAATCAACTCTCACCAAGTGCAAATGACAAGGGATTCATGTTGCATTCATGTGCACCTCGTAAACTCGGAAATCTACAGTATAATCAAATGGCCAAGAAGCTCATTTAAAACTGGAAAGTTGTTATTTTCTCATCAATTTCTGCTTTCAAATTACTTTTGTAAATGCACTTCTGTAGGAAGTTGTAAAATTGTTTTCAATTTCGAATCCCATTTTAGGGACAAAATATCTTCCTTAACTTAGTTCAAATTAAAAAAAATCACCAACATTAACATTGCCAGGATTTTTACTCAGCAGCATTGATATTCACTTGTGGGAACAAACAGAGGGAATTAACCAAACAAAGCACATCAGAATGTCTTTTACCCATCAGCATATCTTGTAGTCATTCAATCTGTGCTCCTCATCTACCTGTCTCCATGTTCACTGACCTCTCCTCTTTAAGCACAATGAGACAGGAACAATGACCATGGGGGGTTAATTACCACAAATTAGAGGCCGAAGTGGCTCTCCTTCACTATGGTTTGTGTAACCTAAGCCCAGTCAGCCGTATCGAGGCTCTATTGTAATGTCAGTCCTCCTGTCTCTGGTCCTTTTACGCATTCCAGATTTCCACCCGTGCAAAAAAATTAATTGAACTTTTGCTTACTCTACATTTTAGTGTTGACTGGACTTTACTGCTTTTATTTGTCTTTTTGCTATGACAACTATCACATCATATTTTATCCGTGCATTCACTACGATAGCTCAATAAACTGTCAATTGCTGGTTGTTTCTGAACATTTCACTTAATGCTACTTTACTTAGCAGGTAAGGGGTTAATGGACTGGCCCCCTGTGGTTTGTGCAGAAAGCTAATGGGCCTGGCAAAGATGATGAGGTCACTCTTATTGCTCAGAAACAATGAGCGATTTACAGGCCAGGATACCATGCCAAGGCTGTTGGCTTAATATAATATATTATTTATATTTATACTTTTTATATTCATGGGTAGAGGATGAACAGCTCGTGTTGTGTGAAGGATGTGAGGCTGAGTATACAAACGTATCTGAATTTGGTGGCTGAGTTTGACTAAATCAGGATTATGAAATAGATTCTGACCAAACACAGGCAACTGGGGACTTTGCATCACCTGAGAGGGGAATAGAAATTTCCAGCAGTTGTGAGTTCTATTAATTTGTTAATTAATACTGTGGCTCAGATCACTTATTGGCTATAAATGCCGTTGACAGCCTCTAACAGAGCTGATTTGTCCTAATAGCTGAAATGTCCATTCATACTCTTGAAACGTGATCTCCTGCGACGACATCAAGAGACCATCTGTGAGCAACCACCAAAATAAAGCAGGATACATTTTGCCTTCCAGGCTAGCTAACATCCATGGATCCTGTGAGTGTGAGTGCTGTTTTTCCTTCATGTCGAAGCCTATTTTCTGGTGTCAAAGGACACCCATAGACTGATGTCCTGTAGATCTATAGACAGATGGGACCATTACGGTCAAAGCCCCTGGCTTTGTTTGGCCTGAGCCGGTGATGAAATATTGATGGAAAAATAGAAATATTTTGCCTGCTGCTCAATGTTGCCCATCTAAAAGGGTTAATGAGTGTGAGGACTTTCCCGTCTCCTGTTACAACAAAATGTAGCTCAACTACTCACTAACATTGACTATCAGAGTCTGCAGGCTCTACGGGGCTAACAAGAATCGATAACCTTCTCGATGCTGGATTAAGTTACCCTGTTGTAATTGCTCTAGTAGCTGCTGTGTCATTTGTAGTTATGTGGAGGTGTGGGTTGCTAACTTTTTGGGAGACATAATGGGTCTTAAAAAGTTTGTCAAGTATTTTCTTGAATTGTGTAGATTATAAGCAATGTTCAAACCAAGAGAAATATATAATTTTATTCAATGGGTCTCTTTTGGTCAGCTGTCGCTATAACTTCCGAGGGAAAGATGGGAAACAGCGGATGATAATGATACACAAGAGAGCGGGAGGGAAGTTGAACGTGAATTCATCTAATGTGAAGGAGGCTTTAATATATCACTTCGTCCATGAGAATTTCTTCCTAAACCAATTCAGATAGATTATCATCAGCAAAGGTGGTTAACAATTAAGAACGAACTCCCATGATCCTCCTGCTACTTCACAACCTCCTCTAACAGTCTTTTTTTATTGTTTTGATTGAAGAGACGGCCCAGAGGAGTTTAAGTAGTTCAGTATTTTTGGAAATATTCTCATTTGCTTTCTTGCTGAGAGTTAGATGAGAAGATTAATGTCAATATATGGAGCTTGTTTTTCTTTCATTCTTCCTGAGCCACGTAATGGATCAAGCACACCAGCCTTTTCAGTCTCTGGAGGATCAGTGACCCCAACGGGAGCAACAGAAGACCGGTGTAACTGTAACTGTGTGTTTTTTTTTAACAATACAATAATACAGTGTACTTCCCTTCATAACAGCAAGTGTAAAATCCATTCTAATGCGGTGAAAATGTGTTGCAAAATCAATGTAAATATTGTGATCACTCGCTGTAAATTCAGCACTTTGTTCCAATCTACATCACAGAAACACCTTTTTTCCTTAACTACACACATTCAACTCCGACACACTCTCCTCAAAGGCAATTTATTCAGTGGACTCACCACATAGGTAAGCCTCTAATGTAATTAAAGTGTTTTTTATTATTTGGTTTTAATCAGCAGAAACTCTGCGCCGCAGTACACGGTACACGGCACACGGCTGGCTGTAATCCAGTTCCATATGGCAGGCCAAACAGCAGTCTCAGTCTCAGAGTCTGCAGAGAGATCCTTTGCCAGCTGCCCAGACCTGTTGAGCCTGTTGGTATTGAAATGCCTGTTCCTTCTTCATACATACAGACCAACTTGAGATCAGGAGCCCATCTGCACATTCAAAGTCAGGTTTCAGCGTGCTGGTTGTCTTTTGCTTTACCAGCTGATATCAAACCAGACTGTGAGTCAACAGCCGTGCAGGAGGCTCTGTGAGGCTGTAGGCACAGTTGTGCTCAGAGCCAAATGCTAATGAGCTCACATGACAATGCTAACAAGCTTATGTGAAGCAGGTATAATGCTTACCATGTTTACCATCTTAGTTTAGTGTTTTAGCATGCTAACGTTTGCGAAATACACAGGAAAGTAATTCGGTTTTCAGGTATTTGATAATAACAAAAGTATTACACTGATAAAAACTGGCCAGATGATGGTGCTAGATGAAATGTCAGGGTATCACCAAAGTTATTGCAACTCCTCCTGAGGACAATGTTAACAGCTGTGCCATGGCAATACACCCAAAATTGTCAAGACATTTTACAAAAAATATCAACCTGCTGGTGGCAGTAGAGGAAAAATTCCAGGGATGCTAACATCAGAATGCTTTCGCAAAACTTCATCGCAGTCCATCCAGTTTGTAGTTGTTGAGATATTTCAGTCTGGACCAAAGTGCTGGTGACCGACAGACTGACTGCCATCTCCAGAGCCATGCCCCGAGCATGGCTAAAAACCACCTTCACCATTACACCCTCCTCCACTTCCCAGATCCCCTGGGGCAGCAGCAGTAATGCAGGATCTCAAATCAATAGATTTATCTCCTTCATTTGAAAGGGACTTGGCTCGTGCCTCTCCCCTTCCCCTCTTCTCCCAGGGGTCTACTGGTGGGGTTTGTTTGCTGGCGCGCACTCTTTTTGTTCTTCGATCTGTTGGTCTGCGAGGTGGTGAATGGATGAGAGGCCTATCAGGTTCAAGGTGCCTGTCCTGGTTGCTCTGTCTGCCCCACTCTCAGTGAATCCCTTGGATGATCTAAATGTTTAATAGCGCTGGTTATTCGGCTGTTATGGCGTGTGTTATGATGGATGGTAATGCAGTTCTTTCCGATGGTGCCTGAATTACACCACAGGGTATTCGGCTGTTTGGGTTGGGTGTTTAACTGGTTTTCATCGGTGAGCCTATAGCGATTATGTTATGATATTATGGTTAAGTTTTTTTGTGATCACTTTGAGATGTGGCTAGTGGATAACAAAACCAAAAGTGTGCATAACCAGGACACTGTATGTAAGAGAGTACAAATTGGTCGTTTACACAAAAAGTAGTTTTTTTTCTGGATTAATTTAAATACCCCTTTAAGTTTATAAGGCCTGTCTTTGATGAAGATGAAACCTGAAGTTATTCTATGCTGAAATCTTCACTGTAGCTGCTAGGCTAAAACTGTTAGCAGGCACGGCCTCTTACGCTTTAAGCTTAGCAGCTGAAGGTTTTGGCTTAAAAAAGGGTGTAAATAACGTCTTTTCAAATCAGTGTGGGATCTCTGGGCTTCCTGAGCTGTCATTTACACTGGACGAGCTAAATTGAGCCATTTCCTTTTTTTTTTTTCAGTTGTTTTTTGACATTTTAAAACAAGTCCCCATCTACTTCAGTTGTTTAGGAGAATGCTGCAACTCTGTTTTGCTGTGAAGCTCCAGAAATGTTTTGCGGACTACGAAACTTCACCTGACTTTCCATCAGCGTGGGGATGGGAAGATAATGACTAAACTTTCATTTTTTTGGTGAACTTATCCCTTAATGTACCACACTGACCGTGCACTGACTGTTTTTGAGCCTTAAAGCCACAACATGGCAATAAATAAAGCTCGCCAAGTGTCTCTCCATGATCGGTGCGCTTTTGTTTGCGAGAAATGAGAAAGAGACATGTTTTGCTCCCTGGGACCTGTGGATGCATTGCCACCTCAAAGCTCCTCCGAGCCGTTCACTTTGGTTGAGCATTACTTGCCGCTTTGCACCTCAGTGAGTATGAGCGGCACAGCAGTAGGTGAGGGTTTTATCTTGAAAGTAGATTCAACACCAGCAGAGTACATCAAAGATAGATTCCACTTTTTAAAATGCCTCAGACCCCTGTAAGCTGTGGGTTTAAAGTGCTGAAAAGAATCACAACACCGCTTTTGCTTTGGATGAATAAAAAAACATTCTGTCCATCTCTGCAACTCTGCCTGCTGATATGCTTTTATTTCTGTCGTGCCTGGTGTTTGGGTTTGAACAGCGCCTCGTGTCATCCTTTAAGAAAGTCCTTTCGGTGGCCACAGCAGAAGAATTACCTGCAAAACACTCTTTGTCAGAGAGCTCACAAACAAGACCATTTAGCTATTATTTCCTCTCAGTCGCAGATACGCACAGCAAAAGCGAACGTTTATCGAGAAAAATGGGCGACGATGGGAGAGGAGGAAAATAGGACAGGTGGAGAGAGAGGGCCAGGAGAGAGGGGATGGAGGAGGAGGGGAAAGAGGGGGAGTTATTGGAGCCAGGGAGGGGTCATGGTGTCCCAGTGGAGAGAAATAGTGGAAAACATCCGTAATTTTCACCGCGGGATCCCGTGTAATTGAGTCATTTAAAATACAGATACAGAGCTGAATCAAAGCAAAGTGGCTGGTGGTGGAGGAGGAGGAGAAGGAGGCAGCAAAGCAAAATGGGAGAGAGGTAAAAACAAGGAGGTAGAAGTGTGTGTCTCCCATTATTGGACAAAGCCGGTCTGTTTATCCTTTTCCTTATCTGTCAATCTTCTCTCTCAAGACAGGATGTTACCTGTCAGAGATTTTTGTTTGTTTGTTTGTCCTTTATGTTACTCTGTCACCCCTCATGATACTCCTGCTCACTGTTCCCTCTGTTCACACTCACAATCTATGTTGTTTTTTTTGTTTTTTGCAGTTAATGCACTAACTGCACTTGTCATATTTTTCCTCTCTTTCATTTTGTTATGCAGTCCGTGGTTTTCCTCACTCAATCTGTTAAAATATGCCACAGATTTGTCTTGTTTTTTGAGACAAGAATAAACATGTCACAGCCACTTCTTATTTATTCACTGCTTGCCTCTGCATGAACAATGTGCTCCTGCATGAAAGCCGTGCTGAGATACCTCAGAGGTCTCTCGATGAAACACTATCCGTTTCTTGTATCCTGTCTTTAGAAATTTACGCCCATAGCAGCACCGTGGCAATTATAAAGCAATTACAGTTTCATATGGCCGCTTCTTTTGAGATTGAGGAGGAGAAAGGAGGAGGTAAAAGCTCAATAGTTAAAAAGGAATAAGTGTGCCAATATTGATGTTCCCTTTTTCGAAAATGCTCGGTCGTCCAGCTGGGCATGTATTCCACTTGCCTGACCACAAAAACATCTCATTCTCACATCATTGAAATGAAAATGAAAAGAAAATGGATCAATTACTCAGCGCATGCTGATGATTTCTTGAACTTTTTATTCTGCACTCCATCGATGAGTGGCCTTTCAGTTTTTACGACAGTGAACCCTGGGAACAAGGGTCCATTCTCTGCAAGACAATGACAGGGAGGAAGCTGTGTTTGTGTGACACTTGATCAGCCTGCTACGGTAACCACAGCTTCACACACACACACACACACACACACACACACACACACACACACACACACACACACACAATCTCAGTTCCCACTGCTTGATTGGCAGGACGCCTGAGACCCACACCTGCTTTAACTGCATTTACTTTCTAAGCTGTTTGACCAGATGGGGGCTGAATTCATAATAACTATCTTTACATGTGTGTGTGTTATGCGTCCATGCTCATGTATGCATCATCTGGCTGTGTATGACGACCACCACCTGACTTGCTCTTTGATGCCGGAGCTCTGAAATCATTTCCCAGCCACCTTGAATACATTGGACGGCACATGGTAGCAATATGTTAGTGCCGGGATCATACTTCAGTCATGCTAAATTGGAGGTCTTCATTTAGGGGTGCTGGTCTGGGAACAGCCCTCAGCTCCCACTTAATTTCCCTGCTTCTTTTTTGGAGGTGATAACATGCCCAGGGGCTGACAGGGAAGGGAAATCGATATCTGCACGGATGTCTGTAAGACACAGCACACCAATCAGCTTGTCTCAAATTCGAGGTCAATCATGCCTGTTCAAGCAGCTGCATGAGTGTGTTGCATGAGTAACCATAGTAGGAAACAGTTATCTAAGAGTTAAGAAACAGCACATATGTTATCAAATTTATTGTAAGCTTTGTGCTTGTGCATTTCCACTTATTAAGCTAAGTTTAACGCCCTAAAATCCCATTTTTTGGCGCCGCTGTCCATCATTAAAAAGTTCAAGTAGTGTATTTGTCCTGAAACTCAGAAACCCAGAAACCAACACTTTAACTCTGCTGGACCACACACTCATTTTTAGACTTTGCTCATTGAGGTTTGGACACAATTTATGGGACAGGAACTGTTTTGCATAAACAGTTTGGAAATTTGCAGCAATTTTACTTTCTTCTGTCTGGCTGCTGGCATTTTCCAGATGTTCAACAATAGATGTTTCCACATGTGCAGCAAGGGGGAAAACCAATATTCCCCCATGTTCATTTTGTTGAGTCAGATGAGACTTTTTGATTCTGTCAAGCTTGCAATGTTAGGACTATAAACAGCAAAAGTCAGTTTAAAACGTATATGCATGAAGATCTAGTCTGATGAAGAGCAGGGTTGCTTTGAAATGTCACTACTTTGGTGCATTAAATAATTTGGATGTCGGAGCCCTGCAGCGCTTGGTCCGTCTTTTTGTTTCATGTTTAGCTCATTTTTGACTCAGCACCTTTATTGGATTGGATGTGTATGTAAACTCCTCTTTTTTCATCAGTGAATCCAGAAATAAAGTTACAGAGCAGAGAACATCAGGGCACATGTGTGTCTGGATATCTCTGACAGATGAAATGAAAGTTTGCTGATGTTTTCGGGTGATGAATGTAATATAGGCCTCATTATGTCAGAATCAGAATCAATGTAATTGGCCAGAAATATTTGAAACAAGACAAAATAGAATAATAGAAAAATGAAGTAAAATAATAATAATAATAATAATAATAATAATAATAATAATAACAATAATAATGATTAAGACTATATACACTCTGTTCACCTTACACATACAAAACAGGAACAAGGAGAAAAATTTTAAAGATAATTGAATGCAGACTGTCATACACAGATGATGTGTAGTATTCTAAAAATAGGACATAAATATAAGATATATCTATTATACATAGATATAATTGCACAGATGCACTGGAATCAAACAGGAATTGCACAGGAAAGCTGCATGGTGTAAATATGAGGTGATGTGCTGTATGCATATATATACCTTATGCTTGAAAGGTGCACTATGTAGTTTTAGGGAAGAAATTTTAATCAGAAGAGAAAAATCTTCACTGACCGATTTTTTTTTCATGCCTCAACAAACTAAATAAACAAACTCTCTTCGTTTTCATCACTGAATAAACTGAATATACAAACTGACATTAAAAGAGAACAAAATTTCATACTGTTTTGCTTTGTTTATATGTGGCGGACCCTGCCACCTTTTTAGCTTCAAACAATGCTCTGGGGGACTTTATTTTCCTGTGAGAACAGCTTGTTTATTCAGTTATGGAGTTTTATATTCTTACTTCACTAATATTGTAAATATTGTTTGAATTTCTTCTCCAAAACTACATATACCCCCTTAAATATATGAATAAATAGAATATATCCCTGAGAATAACACTAAACATTGTAAGATATCACCTTTAGGAAACTCTGACAGGCATTTTCAACAATTTTATTGGCTGATTTTATTGACTGAGTTTAAATTATACATAGTCTTTCATATTATTCTGTGTTATGTGTTACATGTTAATGGTGCTTTCTTCCCTATATGTGGTGTTCCATCATCTCGCGAGATCTTGTGGCTCACGGAGCTTTGGCTTGGCACGTGTGCTGGTCTTTTTTTTTTTTTTTTTTTTTAAGTGTGGCTCTCAGCTGCCGAGGCGGATGATGATGATGGCGGAGCTGGTTCAGGGACAGGCCTCGGTGGCTCAGCCCGGAACGAAAGATGACTTCGCAGACACGATACGCCGGGTCCGACAGGTAAAACGCTCTCCAGCGAACACAACTGTAGTGCTTTCGGACCACAAGCAGCGTGACTGCATGTGGAGCAGGGCAGGACTTTGGTCGGGGCACCCCGGACCCCCTACTACAAACACTCCTCATGCACCCAGCAAGCTAGCAAGCTAACGTTAAATAGCCGAGACAGCATAGCTGAGAAGACAGATTAGAGTTTACACGGGACAGGAGACGCGTTAACGAACAGTGTCAAAACTGTCCAAACCACACGGCAAGTCGTGTCTCACGATAAACACGAAGGCCTCCTTTTAAATGTCGAAGTTTGTGCAACTTTAGTAAGTTAAGCCGACACACTGCAACCTGTTGTCAAGTCACAGAAGTTGCAGTTAGCTTAGCTTGCTAACTTACTATCACAAGTTTGATACCCTGCAGCTTGACCCACAACGTGACTAAAGCTAACATGCAGCTTAGACATGAAGCCCGAACAACCGGGCTGTCTGACACGCTGTCAGAAAGTTAGCATGCTAGTTTTGAAGTCCCAAGTTAGCTAAAGTGTAACTTGCTGTTGCCCCATTTAAACAGGCACACTGAGAGCTCAATCACTAATCACATGCTGTACTAACGTGTTAATTCCCAAGTTCTCCATCTCTAGCTTAATAATTGGCGTTTACACGACACTCAAAGCGTATCTTTCACATAAAAAATACACCTGGGTAAGCTAGCCGAGCTCGTGCTAGCTAGCTAGCTAGCTCGCTAGCATGTGTGGCAGTGTGTGTCCTAACAGGCAGCGTTGGAGTAAGGCCATGTAATGTAACGTCATCTGTTCAAATAAGCCCCCCTTCACTCCTCCTGTTGAGCACACTTGGATTTTTCCATTGCTGCCTGGAAAATACCTGGAAAAAAATTAAATTAAAAATACAACCTGCATTTCACTGCTCCTCTAGTTTCAAACAGTGACCACAACATAGATGGTCACTGTAATAGGTTACCATTAAATTGGTCTAAAGTAGAAGTGTATGTAGGCTGTAATAGAAGATTGGTATACAAGTGAGTGTAGTAAATAGTGTGTAAATTGGACTTTAGTCACACAGCTACCAGTTGAGCTTTCCCCTGTGTAGATTATATCCCAGGTATGAACAGTGTGTCCCTGCATGTTTTAATCGCTGTATTTGTGTGATAACAAAGAATAAACACAAATATCTTGCACGGTATGAATACATTTTAAAACATAGTTTAATTTAGTCAAATTTTAAGTACACCCAGATAAATACATGACAAATCAAGCGCTTGTCGCAGTCCATAAATGTCCGTCATGATGCTTTTAAAGCCCGCCATAAACACCCTCCCTCCCTACCTCCACTTTGCGATATGTTCGCTCACACCTTCCACAGCAGGAAGAAGGTTTCACATTGGTCTCTTAGCAGTAACAATAAGTAGGACAAAAGGGATTTCATTGTGGCCAACACTAACGTTCATAATCAAAGATAAACATCAGAATGAATCACGTATTAACCCTCATAAAACTCCGTGTATGTTTAATGGTGGATTTGGGTGTTGGCGTGCGAGTGCCCATATGTACTTTATAGAAAAGGGAAGTAATCCCGTTGTTATGTGTGTTGTCATATGACATCGATGTGGCATAAGTCTGAGAGATGGGAAGTGGAAGCCTTGTTCTAATGCGTGTTTACACTTGGCGTTTGTGGTGTTGGTTCCCACAGAGGCAGCAGTTATTACAGTCACCTGCTTCTCTGTATGCAGAGAGCAGCCAGTGAAAGTGACTGACATTGAAATCTTGAAGCTGCACAAGCTGAAATGACTTGGAAAACATTGCATATGAAACGCTATTTTTTTTTTTTTTTTTTTTTTTTTTTAACAGCGCAAACAAAAGCAAAGCACATAATTGTGTAAAGGTCCATTAACTCATTAGACTAAATCACCAGATGTTGACCTCTGCAGCAGGCCTCCCATTTGCTAATCATCGTATTCATCCTCCTCCTGCTTGCCGCTTATGATCTGTGGTATTTTTTACAAATTGCCTCAGTGTCATTAAATGTTCCCGTCTTGATCATAAAAATGACTATCAACATTAACTCTCTGGAAATTGATAAAAACACCCATTCTTGTAAAATATAAAAACCTCATTGAGTGGAAGTTACGAGTGCTGCAGATCACTGGAACGGTTGTGCCACAGCACCCACTGGACGAGATGTTCTTGGACCCTAAATATAAACTATACATACTTTCGTTACCACGTGACCACATGTCACATGATTTCAGTTGCCTTATTTTTAGACAAATCACACATTTAAGTATATATTATAAGGCCTAAAGTAGCACAACTGATTGACTGCAGTTAATATTAAAGCTTCTTTTAAAATAAATATTCACTTAGTAAAGATTGCATTTAGAAAGTAAGCTGTTTTTGGAGGCCAGTCCAGTCCACAGTGGTGTTTACCCAGAGGCCTTGTGGACATTAAAAGGTTTCAACTATAGGATGGACAGCTTGTACCAAACAGTTTGGCACAAAATCCACCAGACTGCATGCTAACTGTAAATCTGAGACAACAGCTGCAGGATGCCTCTATACCAAATATGTTTGTGCACACACATGCACCTTTAACTATATGTGCTATACTCAGGTGAATTAACATCTGCCAAATTCATGCTTTCATAGAACTTTTAGGTGATTTGATCTTTTCGAGCTGGCAAGACTTTATTATAGTCGTTTTATAGTCGGTATAGTTATTTTTGACCCAAAACAACTATTATTTATTACGCCTTTCTACACTCAACCATTGAAAATGACGAATACAACTTACAATATCCGATATGCCAATTTTTCCCAACATTTAGATAAATACACATATTTTCTCCCACCTGCAGACAACATAAAGTCTCTTGTGTAGTCTCATTAAGATATAGTTATGCTGACTGTCTTGAAGGCACACTGGCAGAAGCAGACCCACATACACTTGTCAAAATAAGAAAACTAACCTTAGTCAAAAATCAGAAATGTTAATTTAGGCCACTGCTGATATTTAATTTAAAAGCCTTTTACCTGCCTTTTTAAAAACAGCTAAATCTCTTCTTCTTCACCCCCTTTTTCAAATTGGCAAATAAAACTGGGCAGACTTAAGTCGTTGTTTCGCAACACTTCTGCTTTCTTCATGCTAAAACAAAAAGCTGGCATTTTTAAGATTCATCCACTGATTGTTTAGAAAATCTTGTTTTTTGGGTGAGGGGGAAAAACACAGAGGCTTAGTGTGGACAGCAGGCAGAAATGGAAAGAAAATGATTTAGATATATCAAGTTTAATATGGACAAAGTGCTTTTCAGCAGTCAGTGCTCCTTCACACTGAGCTGTGTCTGGCAACACACCAATGACATGATAAATATTCATGATAAACTTAGTTTCATGCTGAAGAAGTAACCTACTGTACTGCTCACTAAACAAGCAATACATTAGTGTAAATGTAATATTTACGTTTCAGCAGCAGTTTGATCAACACTTAGCCTCTTTGGCTTGTAAGTGATAAAAAAAAATGTTACATGCCAAACAGAGCTTGGAAAGTAAACTGAATATTTCAATAAAAATACTGTCAAAACCATAACAACCTACACCCATACTCTCTATGGACACAGCTGATAAAACAGGCACGTGTTTGGAAAGATGCGTCTCAGGTATCTGCCAAAGCTCTAACATAATTACGCAAAGTTTAAGCATTTTCCTGAGTATTCATCTAAAATGCTCTTCAGGCAGTTTGACATATGTAGCTACAGCATTGTCGTGGAAAACATCACCCCCCCCTCCTCCACAGACACACACACCTGCTTCCTTTCCTGCCTCCTCATTTCCATCGCACCCCTCTCACTTCCACTGGTGGGCTCTGAAGTAGATAATCATCCCTGAAGGTGATGGAAGACTCTAATTGCCGTCACTATATTTTCATATCGCGAAAAAAAAATTCCAGTCAGGCACAGATGTCAATTTAGTGTAATTTTCTGAAATGCTATACTTTTTGTATGAAAGGAGAGGTGGCGGCTTAGCAAGGAGTGGAAAATGCTGTTGGCGCTCTCATGCAATGTAACTGAAGATTTAAACGTCCATCACTGCAGAGCACGAGCATCTACTTTAGGTCGTAGTAGACGTAGATTGGTTTTTAGCTAAGCTGTAATGCAAATAAGTGCACTCTTCTTGAAGTTGTATGCTGGCGTTGGACAGCTTCCATCACTACAGGAGAAAAATGTAGAGAAATGTATGTCTGGGGTGGCCAGAAATGTACTGAGAATGTTCCTTAGGCCGGTCACGTATTGACTTTGATCCACAAAAGTAAACACTGACTATCCTCTTTTAAGACTGGGCTAAAAACTAATGACACCCACCAACATATGGCTTTTGTCTTAAGTGGGAAAGGTAACAATTGTTGGCATTTATTTATCATTAATGATAGAAACATGACTCAGGTGGACATGCAATTTTTGGTTACAGTTGGACAAACCTTTTCCAAAATGACATAATTCAACTGAAACTTTCATTTGAAATTTCATAGTTATTTATCACCCCAAGCACTGTTTTCTACACTTTATTCTTTAAAACAAAAATGTTTTTAATTGTCTATCGGAAACATACATGCACTATTTTATTTATCGTAGGTAGAGTTCTCGTACAGTAGACGTTAGTTAAAAGCACACAGTAAGGTGTTAAAATAAGTATCGTACCAAACCCAGTTCCTGTCAGACTAGTATGTGAAAAATATTCAGAAACTTTAAAAAAAAAAACAGAAAAACATACAGTGTGGTGCAGTTGAATATAATACTAACACTTACTACAGCTTGTAAGATGACCATAAAATTGAAACGGCGCCTCAAAATCAATCCATCCATTTTTTAAACCCTTCAATGGGGCAGTTAAAATGGTGTTAAAATGGTGTTTGACACAATTCTGATGGTGAATGCGTGCTTTGGGTTGGCCCTTTATCTTTTTCCGTTGTATCTCCTTTGCACATCAACCTACCTCCTACGGCTTCTACAAACAGAATCAGCAGCCAACACCTCAGGCTTGAATAAGGAGCTGGAAATGTGTGTTTTTGTAACGACTTTAGGTATCTGTCATGCCTGCAAATCCAGTCTGTTGAGACGTTGCGTGAGGATCTGTGTCATTTGTCAGCGAAGGCATACAAAAGGTTAGTCAGTGAAAGCTGGCACACGACGGATTTTTCAAGGAAGGCACCACCATCAGTAGTCTCTGCTGCTGTGATAATCGTACAAAGTGCAGGTTTCAGCTGCTGTCAGAAAGATAACAATCTCCACAACAGATGCTTTGTCAAGGCCCAACTTCACAGCAAACTTGATGCTTTTAAGTAAACAAGAAGAAAAGCGAATGTGTCACATTTATCCTGAAGGGTTGTCTCGGAAAGGAAATGTATGTTCAAAGAAAGTATCATCACAAATCAACTTCTCACCTAGCATTCCATCTGTCTCACTGTTTTGTGTCTCCAGATGGCAGCCAAGATGGGAGGAGACCAGATGCCCAACATGAACAGTTCCTCTCCGGTCTTGGACCCCTCTCTCTATGGCTTTGGAGGCCAAAAACGTTCACTAGACAACGGAGGTAAGCCTTCAGTTATAAACACATACTGAAAATACCACGGGTCTGCAGACTGTTGTGTATTTATTCGTATATATTCACAGCCACTCTTTGTGATGCTTTTATCCTGCCGAACATGAGGACACCTTCATAGAAATCCTGCTACATAACAGCATAAATGTGTTTATCCCCTCACTATAGAAAAGGAGATGCTCTAAGTGGCCGTCCTCTGCCTGATCAAGCTGCGTGTTTGTCTGCTTTTATGTCAAGTTTTGCTTCAACCATCTTTTAGAGTTTGAATAGCTATTTCGTTTCACTTCATTATGCAATCTAACAAGTTGCCTTTTCAGGTAGGGAAAGGTTGTTATTTTGCCCTCACCCATCTGTAGCAAATTATATAGATGTAATTTTCAGTGGAGACCAAAGCTGCTGCACTGGTTGCCCGGGGCAGTTGGCTTTGAAAGGTTTTTATGCCAATAAAAGAAATACACCATTTTCAAAATAGTTTTTGCAACTCAACCCGATGATCTCAGCCGCACTAAAGCTTGATTTATGCTTCTGCGTCGCGGCGACGGCGTAGCTACGTCGTCGACGCAGACTCCTACGCAGACCCTGCGCCGTAGCCTGACGTGCGCCTCCAAAAAATCCTGACTACGCGTCACGTCGACGCGTCGAGACGCGAACGGCAAGGACTGGGATTGGTCCGCTCAGACCGTCATTCCGCCAGTTGCTTTTCCGGTCAACAGTATAACAACACCGCCAGTTACTTCTGCTGCTTGCATGCTTGTCTCCTATTGCTTGTGAACTCCATGCTTTGTGAGATCCCAGCAGGGCAGGAGGAGTATTGGTGTTGTGTAGCATGTAGCTTGTAGCCCCACACTGTGACCAGAATGCTACACAGCATATCCGCTCTGACCGCAACTGCAGTGCAAGAGAGCAAGAACCCCCCCCCCCCCCCCCCCCGGCTTGGCGGTGAATTGAACGCGTTCCCTCGACGCAGAACTTCGAATGCTCAATGACGGCGTAGGGTCGACGACGTAGCTCCGCCGTCGCCGCGACGCAGAAGCATAAACTAGGCTTAAGACGACATTGCTGTTCTTACTCTGTCCTACAAAGTTATAAGTGGTTGTTTTTCCAATCAGGGAAACGGTCCGCGTTGCAATCAATCATCTAATGTATTGATCTTGTCATACAAGATCATAGTGGCTTTAGGTACAGAATACAGTCGGTAAAATCAGTGAAATGCACATAAATATTATAAACCATCCTAATGTTACGATAATAAGGTTTAGAAAGAGAGTGGGAAAGTTTTCCAAACAATCGATCTCCCTCCATATAATAACAAAAATGTGACGCATGTGAACCGAAGCCAACAACTTAAGGCGTATTTGATGACCTGAGAATGAGACTCAGAAAATCAACAGGTTTTCTCCAGAAGTGCTCAAAAGGTTTTGTGTCGCTGCGTTCATTTTTCACAGCTGTAGGTGAGCGAAGTGTGGAGGAGGCTTGTTGTTAATGATGCAGCCTATCAAAACGTTTGAAATCCACAGTAGCCAGGGGCACTAACAAGCTTTTTCCTAACAACATAAGTAAGCCTACATTAAACATGAGGTCAGGAGGAGGGATGTCATATCACATCTGCATGTGTTTCTTTGCAGAGCTGCGATTGTCAGTAGATGGGAGGTGTAGAGCAATGGGAGATTGCCTACTAGTTGATTTGATTGTGGATGGCATCCTTCACTCAAATCAAAAATGCTAAAATGGGTCGCTAAATATACCTGGTTGGCCTGTCAAGTCCCTAGTCTATGTTTGGGGAAATGCTGTACTACTAGTGGTCAACAGCTCTAGAAAGCATCTTTTCAAGCTTAACATGGCTTTAGGGAGGTATAATAAACCAGACCAAACAGGAAATATGCCTAAAAGTTTACCTATTGCTTACCAACTGCTCTATTTCTCCACTTGTTTGCCACTTCTCCACTTGTTTGCCACTTGTGAAGCTTTCTGAGTTTATTAAAACTTTTATGATTGTGTGTAGTTGTTGCAAAACTGGCCACAGGACACCACTGAGCCATGGTTTTGTGTTTGTATTGTGTATCAAGTTTCTGACACTGCAGTGTAGTGACAAAAGTGTCACTCTATCTCGCTGTGCCTTGCACACATAACAAAGATTTGATCCGTTTCATAGCCATGAAGTGGAAACACAAGTCATTTATCCCGTCCTCCCCTTATCTTGTCACAGTTGTTTGTATGATAGTTCAACTCTGAATGCTTCAATAGGTAAATTGTATGCAATTCTGGTTTAGGATTGTTTGACGCGCTGTTATTGTTTGCAACAATTTGTCCTCAGTGTTTCTCCGTCAAGGTTGTTCCACTGTGTGGAGGAAATAACAGAAGTGGTATCCGTGCAGCACTGCCGTAAGGGCTCTGCATTTAATCATCAAATGTACAAGTATACAAATGGACTCAAGGCGTTCGCATCTTATCTTGCAGTCGTGTCCTTGTATGAATTCACCTCCTGTTTTATATTCATAGCTGTTCCATTCTCAAGCGTTAACCCCGGTGCATTTCCAGAAGAAGTGAAATCGGAGCAAACAACCATAAAATTGATTGAAGCTGCTAGATATCAACTCAGGTGTTCACGTCCATGGCAGCACATCCTCCACTGACCCTGCAGGACCCTTGCTCGGTGCTACCTGTCAAAATTCAATTCATGACCAGCAGCCACTGACCCGGCTGCTGCCTCCCTCTTTCTGAACGGCTCTGATTGAAACACTCACTCAAACACTCACAGACCTGATTACCATGCTGGTGAAAGTCCCCCGCTGTGGGTCAGACACCAACACGAACGATTGGCAGGACCATATCCATCTGCTCCCCCTCCAGCCCTGACTCACTCTTTTTCATTTTGCTGCTTCGTCAGCTTTCATTTTAGTAGATATCTATTTTTAATCATGATCTTTGATTATTTCTCATGTGTTAATTGGTTTGCTCTCCTCTCCCTTCTCTCAGTAGGGAACCACCTCGGCGCAATGGTACATCAAAGGTGAGCCAAGCATAAACGCATCTCTGCTGCTCTTTTATTGCAATGTGGATGCATGCCTAGTATTTAGTCTGTGCCCTAGTTAAGTAGTTCTGAGCTCAATTATTCTTATTTTCTCTAACAGCCCTATTTTGCCTAATTTTCAAAGACAGATATTCTTTCTCCATGCAACCAAAGTAGTTATCTGATATAATTGCTGTATGTTTTGACTGTTGGAGAATTTGGCAACATGATTTCTTAAAATAAAGCTACAATTGATTTTCATTTGCCGACTAGCTTCTTAATCCATCACCTAATTGTCAGATCTGTGAGATCTCAGAGAAAATGTAGGTTATAGTTTCACCGTTGACATTTCAAATCACTTACTTTGTCCAACCAAAAGTCCTAAACAAGCTCGAACAAGCAAAAGTTACAAAAATAATGAATGTTTTAATCAGCATTGTTTCTAAATAATTTTCTCTTTCATAACTCATAATTTCAAGAGCTGAAACATAAGTTGGTTTATTGATACATCGATCAACAGAAAATTAATCAGCAAAAATGTTGATAATCTGTTCTGACAAATGTGAATATTTGCCATTTTTCTTTTTTTTTGTCTTTTGTGATCGTGAACCGAATATGTTTTGGATGTTAGTCAGACAAAAGAAGCAATCTGACTCGAGCGTTGTGTGGGGAAATTTCCAATATAGTTCTGAAATATTATAATGAAATAATGATTATAATCAGTCGTTGCGGACCTCTTTTAGTTCTTCTCTTTTTATAAGTTGGTGGAAAGAATGCAATGTAGTTATAGAAATCTCGAAGTTGTTATTGATCATGAACCTAATCTCACTCAGGGCTCTTGCGACAGAAGACTTCAAAGTGCCTGATAAGATGGTGGGATTCAGTAAGTAGCCCTTCAGTTCATTATAGTCAGTACTTGTGTTTGACATGTAATCATCAGTATTGACATTTAACTCAGTTTTGGGTCACTGCTTGGGGCCTCTGTCTAAATTCAAAAAGGCTTAAAGCTGGTCTTTTCTCCCCCTCTTCTGTAGTCATTGGAAAAGGAGGAGAGCAGATCTCAAGAATTCAACTGGAATCAGGTTGTAAGATCCAGATTGCTTCAGGTAAGTTTTGACTGAACACATTAGTGTGATTTTACAAACATCTGTTGCCTCTTCACACAAATGTTTTAATGATTTTTTAAAAAAAGATTACAGTTTTTCTCTTAATCTGCAGTAGTGAAAACTATCATAATGACTCAGACTTTTTACTCTTTCCTCTATCAAATGCCATATCTGACATTTCATAAAAAGATTTGACATACCAAATCTCAGGTCCGGGACAACTGCACAGATCTTACATTGACAATACTCACTCTCAGCCGATAAAATTTATTATTATTATTATTTTTTTATGCAAACGATATTAATCATTACCTTTTTGTTTTAAGAAAAGTAAAATAAGATGATTACAGTTTGATACTTTGACAGCGTTTTTCCTGCACTTCGATGTTTTGACCCCTGCGTTTGTTCTATGCAGATTTATGCATGTGCGGAGTTTGACACTAGATAGCTGATTTCACGTTATTCTTATCATCTTTTTAATCTGAGTTTAAGCACGATTTAGACACATCACAGCCAGTCATGCTAAAGTATGCAATTTACACAAGTGTGATGTGGAAACCTGAAATTTGTTGGAAATATGAAGCAATACTTGTTGTTTTTTCTGACACTTCAGAATAACATTTAATGAGAACTTTGCATGATGAGTTTTCTTTTAATTTAGTTTGTTTCTTTATAGTTGAAGCCTTTCACATAAATGTTATGTTTGTGTATTTTCCCCTTTTGATACTAACATCACTCATATTTTTAAGTTTGTGTAAATAAAACATAATATACTGTTGATAACTCATGTATGTGATGATGTGTAGTATCTTTAATGGTTGTGGTTGATTTGTTACAGACAGTGGAGGCATGTTGGACAGGCCCTGCACACTGACTGGGAGCCCAGAGAACATCGAGTAAGTCTCACCTCAAAAGTTTGACAGACAATGAAACTGCACAGAGCATTTGGAAAGTGTGCCTCATTGTTGTGACACAGAGGGCACGAACTCCAATCCCTTTTCACATCTCCTCTTAATCAGTCACTGAATCACCTGAACACCTCTTTCACATTCGACAAAGAGAAACGTTTTTCTCTTGAGTCTGTGGTGACTAATGCGTTTCTTGCTCGTCACTCCGCCCCCACAGGCAGGCCAAGAGGCTGCTGAGTGAGATTGTGGAGCAGTGTCGGTACGGCCCAGGCTTCCACAGCGACATGGACGGCAACAGCTCCATCCAACAGATCCTCATCCCTGCCAACAAAGTCGGCCTGGTCATCGGCAAAGGAGGAGAGACCATCAAACAGCTGCAGGTCTGGTAGTGGGCTGCACTGAACATATAGCAGTGACAGTAAAATTGTACCTATTACAGCCATACTTTTCCTAGCTGTTCAACATTTCACTTGCCATCATTGTATAGAATAGATAGTTGACATGCCACTAAACACAGCTCTGCTGTTGTGTCTGCCAAGGAACAGGTTTAAACGGTAAATTAAAAGTTAAGCTTTAAAATCCTAGTTCGTTTAACTGTACTTGAATAAACTAGGGAGAGAAATCGGTGGATCAGATCTTCTTTCTGTGTTGATGTTTGCAGGAGCAAGTATAGAAATATCCATTTTAATATTGATCTGTCAAAATCGATACATGTATGTATCTAAACGTTGATTGAATAAGTATCTGAGACATTGAAATAACGGGTACCTACTAAATTTGGCGCACAATATCACTAATCTTAATAAACTTGATCTTAATCTTAACCTTAATGCCCCATCTATGGGAAACCTCAAAACCTCAGTGCGAACATTTACCCCAACTCTAACCTGGTAACTAACTAGGAGGTTTGAAGCCAAACAAGCTGGTGGCTTTTAACTTTTCTTTTATGGAGATTTAGCCGTTTAATGCCAGGGCTCACTCCCATGTGCAAAACAAGTTCACCCCAACACTGTTTTGCAGGTGCACCTTCACCGCGTCCTGGGCTTTGCACCGCCCAAGACAAATGTGATCATAGCAGAATAATAATTGGTGCAGCCAGACCTCACCCAGAGATTGTTCTGGCTATGCAAGATTAGTTCTCTCCTAATCTAGCAAATTTGTCTAAGATGAACCGCATCCTCAAGCTGATAGACAAATACTGGTGCATTGTCAAAGCTGTGGCTGCTCTTTAAATAACAGGTATTTAAAATAGCTGATTAGAGTGTACCATAGTTTATAGTAGAGGTGCAGGAGACATGGGAGATGTCATAGTACTCCATTCAGTGTACCAATGGCCTCAAAAGTGGTGTAATTTTGAGCTTTACTTGACTTTAAACGGCTTTTTTCTAAAACTTAATGTGCTCAAATTATATTCCAATTGTCATGACACATTTTATTCGATAAACATTTCAGATTACTTGAAATATCATTTCACATCCTCCATAGATATTAACCCGCTGCTATAAGTGCCCAAGATCACACACAAAAAATAAAACCTGTTCTTTAGAGATGTGACAAAATGTCCACCTTTTCACAGTGAATAGTCCTTTGGGCCCCAGGAACCTGTTTGATGTGTGTTTTTGCGCTGGTCTGATTGTACCCCTGCAGGAGAGAACCGGAGTGCAGATGATAATGATTCAGGATGACCCCATGCCCACTGGAGCAGACAAGCCCCTGAGAATCACTGGGGATCCCCACAAAGTGCAGGTCGGTCTCAAAAGAGCTCAGTGTGTGCCGCTATCTTTCCAGTTTACACTCGATTTTACACATTTTATGCCTCCAGTCTTCAACTCAAACATTCGGAAACCTCTTTGTTCCTATTGAGAGAGTTTCAGCTGGACTTTTTTTATGATTCCCATGTAGTGTTCTTTGTTAAAATGTTGTTTTTTTGGACTTTGTGTGTTTTTTTTGCAGCAAGCCCGTGAACTTGTGGTGAAGCTCATCCGAGACAAGGACCAAGGAGAGTTCAGGGTTGGCAGAGCAGACTTTGGATCCAAAATGGGGGGAAGCAGTCTGGATGTAAGAGCTTTCCTCCTCATTTTTAAATTCTGCACAGCTAAGATGATGTGATTTTATTTATTCACATGAGAGAATTTTTTTTAATCTCTGAATTCTTCCCTGTCCCGATCGTCCAGGTGGTTGTACCAAGATTTGCTGTCGGCATCATCATTGGCAGGAACGGAGAGATGATCAAGAAGATCCAGAATGATGCAGGGGTCAGGATCCAGTTCAAACAAGGTAGAAAGATAAAACATGACCTGGTGTGTCTTTCCATTTCTGACAAGTTTCTGATGCCAGTGGGGATTGTTGTCAGTCAAGATGAAATTCAGGAAGCTGAAAGACTCGGTAGTCTCCTCCTTTTTACTAACACACATCCATGCTTGACTGCCTGGCTTTGGACTCATGAAGTATAAATTTGAATCTTTAGGAATCATTTCAAACGTACCTTTTTCCTAGAGTCAGTTAAATAAATATTTGAGTCTTTAGCGCATTTTCAGGAATAGTTTATACTGAAACAGACTTCTGGTCATCATCTTAGCATACAAAAAAAAGACAGATATTGCATCTTTGTGTTTGGAATAGGAACAAGTTTAATGTAAACTGAGGTGGGAAACTGAGTATTTGATGGCTGACAGAAAATGTAGAGCGACTGAGCTCCAGGCAGAGCTTCTCAATCATCAGAATTTAGGGAGTGATATTTATTCCAGTTGGACGTCCAAAAGTTCAGCATTTTTTCCTACTTAATCACCGCTTACTTGAGCTGTGAAATCCAAACCTGCAAAGGCTTTTGCTCCTTTTACCGATTGACTTGCATTCAAAGTAAAGTAAAATCGTATCCGGCATTGGAGCAGTTGAAGACCTTTTTTTTTGTGCCTTGATTTGTTGTCCAGATGATGGAGTAAGTCCTGACAGAGTTGCTCAGGTGATGGGCCAGCCCGACCACTGCCACCATGCGGTCCACCTCATCAATGAACTGGTTCAAACTGCTCAGGTGTGTGCTTCAGCTTTGTCTGTCCTGTCTACATCCAGCATAGCAGTGATAAGTACTGCCATGAAGCATGTATGTTAATACTTGAGACAGTAATGTAATCCAACATAAAAATGACTTTTTGCAGAATAAAACTGTCAACTTGTACGATTACAGTGTTTCAAAAATAGAAACAAATGAGAATAAAATGGCAGTTTAGGGAGCTGATGCCACCGTAAACTGTCATTTTTGTTTTTCCTTGACCTGTCAGGTAAACTGTGTCAAAATTCTCTCTAATACTGTTTTTTTTTTTTCCTCCTGGTTTCCTTCCTGTAGGAGCGAGATGGGTTTGGAGGTGTAATGGGACGTCGAGGCCGAGGTGACTGTAACATGGGAGGACCTGGAGGACTGCAGGAGGTCACATATGCAGTGCCTGCTGACAAGTGTGGACTAGTGATTGGCAAAGGTAAGGAACATGTTTCCATTAGGTTTGTACAGTTTGATTTAAACACCTGTTGATGCTGTAAGAACCACTATGACTATGTATTGTTGGGACTTTTTTTGTTACTATCGTGTATTTAAAAAGTGCTGAGAAGTGTGAGTGTGCCTGGTTTAATTGGTTTCTCGCTGTGAGGTTGTTTCTTGGAGAAATAAAACAGAGTTCATCAATTTGAACAGTCTTCGTAAGAGTATATCCAAAGCACCAGATTGCCTTTTCCCTTTTAATAACTGAATGCCATTTGGTGTTCTGCCTCTGCGTGAAACTGATGAGAAGAGGTGGGGGCAAGTGACCACCCTCCTATTCTCCCTCCAGGCCTCATGTATACAGCACAAGTGGCATTCATTGGCTTCACTAAGGGCTTAATGACGGGGATAATGCGTGTAATGTGACATTAATTGTTAAAGGTGCATAATAACAGCCCTCAATCATGTGGAAGGCTGCCTGGCATCTAATGAGGGTCTTTCAGCCCAATAGAGTGCAGCGAGGGAATGAATAGGAGGAATTAGCTTATTGGCTATTCATGCCCACTCTATTGCCAGCTATTTAAAAGTCATTGACCATTGCATTGGAAGGAGCTGTGAGTGTGTGTGTGTAGCATGTGTGTGTGCATGCTGCCTTGGTGTGTGTGTGTGTGCGTGCCGTGGTGGGCGGGGTCAGAGGGGGCCTCTTTACCTAAGATAAAAACATGGCAATAGAAATGTCAAGTGGCTTTTGTGCATGTAGTGGGGCGAGGGAAACAAATAAACCTGGGCGTTGCGTCCCCCTCTCTGTGCATTAGCATATGAAGTGGGCCAATATGGTGGAGATGGCGGTGGGTCTGGGTGCTGTCAGCCGTCCCTTAAAGGGTGCAGTGATTAATATCTTTACGATGCCATATGCAGCCCATTGCCCCTCTGTTTTGACCCCTACACACACACTCACACACACACAAAGCTTGATGAATCAAGCCACCCACCAACCTGCTCAGACTTTATTACAGCTGTGAATTTAGAGCAGGAGTCATAACAAGCATCCTGCTGCTTTACTCATGAATTTTGAGCTAAAAAATCTAAGCTCAAATGTCCACTTACAAGGTTTTCCAGGACTTTCAGTAGCATGTAGTTTTCTCAGTTTAAAGATTCTTTGAAAGCTCACGAAAATGCTACTAAGTAGAGATTTATTTGTCCAACTGCTGCTTTAAGAATGAACTTTCTGACTGCTGATTGTTAAAGTGGACTCTAATCTAACTTTAGCTTAACCTGGTTTGTCACATTTCAGTTTAACATATCTTATTTCGTTAAGGACCGTTAATTAGGGCTAAAAGTGACTAAATGATCTTGTAACATTTAATAGAAATGTAAAGAAGAATGAACTGCAAGTTTATTTCATGTTTTCCACAATGTAGAGCCCAGGTTTATTTCAATATTATTTATAATTTTTACCTGGAATCATGTTCTGACTACGATATAGTTTTACAAAGTTGCCAAATTAATATAAATTGTAGTCTGAAAGTAACAAAGACTTGGTGAGGTTTTTGTTTTCCAGAGATAAACTAAGATTTTATGGGCATGGACATTTTCCTGCTGATTTATTCATGATATATACTTTGCAGCTGTGGCTCAGCAGATCTAGTCGATGATGAGACTGAACACCGAACTGTTCCTGATGGTCAGGCCAGCACCTTGCATGGTAGCTCTCTACAGTCGGTGTTTGTGAGAGTGAAAGGCAAATTGTAAAACCCTTTTGATAAAGGTGCTGCATCAAGTTCTGTTAGTATACTTGGATAGTCTTAGCTATATATAACAGAAACCAGGACAACAGCATAGTGATTCTTCTTGATTGTTTTGTATCCACGTTATTCGTAACCCCGTGGTGGCTTATGTGAATTATGGCCGCAACTTCCTGCCTGTCCAGTCACTGTTTTCCATATAACAGGGCGCTAATCCTTGTTCTTAGATCGGTTGGTGTGAGGTATGATTAATTCATGAAGATTTAGGTTAGCAACTAACACTATTACTGCTCACTTCTGAAAGCCTTGGAAGTGCTGCTGGTGCTTCAGCTATTATGAGGACCTTGTTGCTTATGCTAGGTCCATAAAGCACTCGAAGTATCGCCCATAACAGTTCCCCAATGACCTCCCAAGGAAACTCGTTGATCTAAAATGTCGGAAACTTCTGAATGTTTGCAATTTATCTATCACAATGTGGCATCGTAAAATGTCTTTGTTTTGTGTCAAAAGTCCCAAAATACTCAGTTAACTACACGTTAGGTTGATTGCAGACTTTAAATGTCCAAAAGGTGTGACTGGTTGTCTTTCTGCGTCTCTGCTCTGTGAGTGATTGGCAACTACGTTAGCTTGGATCAGCTCTCCTGACCCTCTGTAAAGATAAACGAGTATAATGAATGGATGGATGAATGGACAATTTGGTTATACAATAATCGGCTAATCAGCTCATCAAATAAATAAAAACACTCTGTCTAGTTGAAGAAAGAGAATTAAGAGTTTATTAAAAAAAAGTTAATCAAAACAAAATGTATATCTAAAACAGGATTTTCCTGTTTTTATAAAATACTCTTCGACATATTGATTTCTTCCGCACTGTTCACCCCTAGTTTGATCCAAAGCTGCTGTTGTATTAGAAATTTCCTTATTACACATTCTGTTGATGTTATTTTCCCTCGAGGCCTGAGAGTTTTCTCCCCACCAGCAGCTAACCAGTCCCTTGGCTTCGCCTTGAATGCTGTCACCAGTTGCACTTTTGTATCCCCTCCTTTTCTCCAGCTCACTAAACCAGTCTCATTAATAAGGCCCGTATTATCTGTCCTCACTACAGCCCAGTCCATGAAATGAATAGTCAGGGTCTTCATTGCTCTCTGCTGTCTGACTAGAAGAGCTCATAATGGCTTCATTAAGGCAGAAGTTTCATTTGGTTGACAATGGGTTAATGGCCCATGTGCAGTCTGTTGGCAGCATGGAATAGGCTACGGGAGGGGAGAGGTTTTTGATGAGCGTTTTCATTCGGAGGTCAGCCAGGGTCATCAGAGTGTCAGCCACAAGTGAACAAATGTGTAATTGATGTTGGGACAGCCCTGGTGTCCCCCCGGGAAGCACCCTCAGCCTTTTTCGTTCAGATGGGCATTGTGGAGGGGGGAGGCGGCAGCTATATGCCCCCCGTTCCCCGTTCACTCCCTCCTCTCATCACAGAGGACAACACAGAGTCAAGAATGAAAAGGGTAAAAGAGACAAACGATATCCCAGTAGGAGGATACGCTTCAATTTTGGCCCTTTTCTCTTGCCAGCTATGTTTCATTTTCTCCCTGCTGGTGTAATTGCTCTCCCCACACGTCGGGAAGCTGGCATCTGATGCCGAGGAGGGGGAGGTGTGCAGGAGATGTCTCCTTTTGTTTCCTGATTTGCATGGATGTTACCACAGAATGGTAGATAAGTGGTGAGACACATGCCAGAGTCTTCATAATGCCTCAGTCACACTACATGACTTTCAAAGTCGTCAGATCGCTGTACTGTTCACACTACACAACTTTCTGTCTTGTTATAAGGAATCTTGACTATTCAGCGACAGCGGGTCACACATGACAAGATCCTTCACCAGGAGGAATTACAGGCGAGTGTGACCGGTGTCCAAACTAGTTTTGTCACACAAACGCATGAGTCACACAAGAAACAAGTGCACCAAGTTGTTTGTGTGCTGATTTGCAGCAAATTGAAACGAGGAAGGAAAAGAAAAGAATACAGTTGAGAGAGTTGGAGGAAAATGAATGTTTAAAAAATCCCATATAGCTGCCTGCTCGTATTGTGGGCCACAAAGATGACACGATTACAAATACTATGAAGCTTGAAGGTAGGCCAATGTGTTCTGATAGAAACTAAATTATTGTGCCCACTTTCTCATCATAAGGTAGCTTTATTGCACCACTTTAGGAAAGTGAATCGATGTGATTCTGCTGGGAAGAGATGGGATATAAGACGGTTGTATGATTACAGACTTGGTCCAGCTAGGTTTAGAAATACTGTGCAGTAACAGTATAACATATCTATTACATTTAGGTTTAATCACATTGAATGATGGAGTTCGGCAGATGTGAAGCTTCTGTTTGCTTAAATTTCAGCTGCTTTCAGGCACAGGTGTTTGGGTCAGGTTGTGCTAGAAAAGCAGTAGTTCATATGTCATGTTGTCTGACCACGGTGGAAATCAAAAGCTTTAGTAGTTCTGAAAGGGCATAGTTAAAGACGCAGTGGAAAGCTGGCTGTCAGAGAGGGAGCAGACACAATATAATTTAAAAGATGGGGATAGCAGCACTCATTTTCAGGTGGTCTTACCTTAATGGCATTAGTGTTAACTTGTCTGTACATATGTGTAGAGAGAAGAAATTGTGTGTGGAATGAAAACAAGAGAGCTTGAGACAGGAAACCCTTCTTACTTTGTCACTTCTACAGTGATTGTCACATTATTGGTTTAGAAAAGTTCGAAAATTCTGACATCAGAACGGTTTGAGAGGGTTTCAAATGCTGTTCATCATCTTCAATGTCTAGTGGATCAATCGATCAACAGAAAACAAATTGAAAACTATTTTGATAATTGTCAAATCATTGAAACTATTATTCATGAACTATTTCCAATATATTTAACCAATTGTCTTTGTGTTTTTGGACGGTTGGTCAGAGACTAGACAAGACGTTTGAAAACATCCCCTTTCCCCTGATAATTGTATTCTGACATTTTGTAGACCAAACCTTTAGTCAAGAAAATACTCAGCCCATTAATGAAAAGCACAAATTATTGTTAGTTGCCACCTTAGTTAAATATTCCCTTTTTCCTTGATGCTTTACCAGGTGGAGAAACCATCAAGAACATCAAAGAGCAGTCTCGTGCCCACGTGGAGCTCCAGAGAAACCCACCGCCCAACACCGACCCCAACGTGCGCATCTTCTCCATCCGAGGCACCCCTCAGCAGTTGGAAAAGGCTCGCCAGCTGATCGATGAGAGAATTGGGGTAGGTGGTCTGGCTCTAGCTATTGTCTGGCCTGATATTCATGAGCGAACATGTCAATGCGGAGAGCTGCTGGGGTGAGCTGGGCTGCTGTGGTGCTGGTGGCCAGCAGGATGTCACCAGAGGTTAAACATGAAGAATCCATCAAATGGACTTAATGGAGTGCATCAGCGGCCAGCCCTGCCCTCTGACCTTGCCTGTTGGCTCCCTTTAAACACAAGTGTGGTCTCTCACTCGCCTCCTCTTCCCTTTTCTCTGCTCCAGGGCCCAGGAATGGGAAGCAACAGCAGCTTCGGTATGAATCCCTACAACCAAGGACCAACCACTCCTCCTCAACAGTAAGGATCAATTTCTCACCTTAACATGACACATTTTGACATCATTTCACTCATTACTGGTCAGATGTCTGCAACACGGTAAGAAATTGCTTGTCAGGTTGATTACTAACATTATATTTTCTGTTAAATTTGTATAAGTGGGCCTCAAACGTTCATGCCTGGAGGATGGGGAACAACTTTTCAAATATGGCAGCCTCAAGGTCAACAGGAGCACAGTAAGTAAACCAAAAACTATCTAATCCTTCCCCAGCTAGATGAACGTGGTCAGTGCCTGACTCAATGAGAGAACAAAAGAATATATGAAGGTTTCACCTCTGAATTCTTTTTGTCGCCCATAAATTTGACTCTGAATCGGTGATAAAACTCGCCTGGTTGTGCTTTCAAAGTCCTCAACGGGCTGGAATGAGATGGTTATGTTCCCTGTGGCTAACCACCCCTTTCCTGTACCGACACATTTTAAATATGCTGTCGATGGTAATCATTAGGAAACAGAATTGCAGATGAGAGCAGAAGGTGAAAAGGGGGAGGAAAAAAAGGGAAGCCCACGCTCAGTAACTCTGGTGGTGTTATCTGTGTCTGGTTTCAGGTCACAATGGATCCCAGACGGGCCAGATGGACTGGGAGCAGTATTATAAAAAAGTTGGCAAGTGTCACTCAGAGAGAAAAGGATATTTTGTTTGAAAAGAAAACGAGTCAACGCCCACTTCTTCTTAGCCTGATGAAAACATGCATTGGAAAGATTATGAGAATAAGTCTTGCTTGTAACTTAAGTCCAAAGCCCTCGTCATTAAGATTGGAAAAGCTGTATTTAAGATTTGTAATCCAAAGGAACAAAGTTGAAAACCTTTTAGAAAGAAATCTTCTGATAGTAGCTGTGTAAAGTTGTTCTGTTTGTTTACAGGTCAGCAAAACCAAGCCCAGAGCACTGCTCCTGAATACAACAAAGCTTGGGGTGAGTACTTGTCGACACATCACAACACCGATTAATCGAGGCGTTTGAGGTCAAACCTGCAAATTTGACTTGACTTAATTTTCTCCCGTACTGTTGTTTTTTTCATCTTCAGGCCAGACAGCTGGTCCTGCATCTCAGCAGACCTCCAATCCTGACTACAACGCCTGGGTTGACTTCTACAGACAGCCGATGGCCTACTTCAACCAGGGCGCACAGCAGACACAAGCCCCGGGCCTTCAGGTGAGAAACATCTCCATCAACAGTATCTATCAGGATAAGGCTGCTGTTTTTTTTCTCAAAAAATATTTTTCTTATCATCAACAAATCTTATAAAAACAACAATGTGTTTGTCAATGTCTGAACTGAAGGCGTAAATCTGTCTCAACATGTCAAAAATACATAGTTTTAATAGAAAACATGCTCAGTTACCTCCTATAACAGCTTGAAACTGTAATAATTAGCAAATGTTAAACGGGAGTGGAGCTGAAATTAATTTGCAGCTACTTAACTTATTTTTTAGTCCTTTTAAAGCAAACATGCCAAACATTTACTAGTTCAAGTTTCTAAAATATGAGGATTTGTTGCTTTTCTTTGTCTCATATGACAGGAAATTGATGATATTTGGGTTTTGGATTGTTGGTTAGGCAAATAAGAATGTGACCTTCAGCAAATTTACATACAGTCTGACCTTTTTTGTTGAGAAAACAATAGAAGAATCAGAAGATTACTGGTTATTGAAAGTAACGGTTAGTTGCAGCCCTAAATGGTGCATCTGTTGGGGACTATTTTCAGCCGTGTACGAGTACACTTTTGGCTTTGTATTTTTGTAACTCCCCCATGGAGCTTGCTACCATCAGTCAGGTTCAAGTTACTTCATTTGTACCCTTAAGTAGATTTGGTTTGCAGTAGAAGATGAGGCATCTTTCTTACAAGTACAAACAACACTGACAATATAAAAAACATTTTAAAACTTGATAAAAGTTCTCAAGGCTCCACTAATCAGGACTAAAGAGAGGATAAAAACAATTAACACCTAAAATATGTAACCACTTAAATAGATAATTAAGGCAAAATTACAGTTAAAAACTAAATGAATACACACATCTATGCAAATGTTGCGACAACGTATTAATCTGAGAGATGGCTACAGGAACAAAAATGTTTTTATAATGCTTAAGTATAGAGTAGAGCCCAGCCAATACATCTGTAAGGCGGTATTGGTCTGCCACAGAGTTATCTATGTTGTCCAATATGAGCCGATTTGATTGTTGGTAGGTTATAATTATTACATCTCAAATTAATTTTGCTGTGGCAGTAATAACTTCGTTAAACTGTAAAATATCCTGTCTTCCATGATGTTAGTATCACTTTCACAAGTGTTTGATAACCATGTTTGCAAAAAATACTTTGTGTATATAAGAATATCGACCAAGCTACGGCTATTTTCCAAACTATCTTTTAATGTTAAACACCACTGATCAGCTGTGATGTGTGTAATTAATAGTAGAACTGATTAACGAACTGGTTTTGTTCTACAGGATCATTAGAGGACGCCCAGGTGAAAGACTTGAATCACTGCGAGGATGAAAACAACCCTTTTTTAAACAGAGGGGGTTTTAGATTTGCAACGCCTTGAAGACTTTTTTTCTTAGTGAGAAACACTAGCTGTAGAATGACTTATATGATAAAGTAATATTTCTAAAAATCAGGAACATTTATTTGTTACTAAATGCTTGTGTACACTGTTATTTTGGATAGACGGTATCTGGGATCCCTTTTTGGACTTGAGAGAGCTGTTTTCGTTTTTTTTTTTCTATATTTTTCCTGTCTTTGACTCAGATTGTACCGCCAAAATGAACCCAAAAGTTGTAACATTTCAAACGGCAATATGATCTATTTTTTCTAGTTATGTTGAAATGAAACCATGGTTATTGTGCTTAGCAGTCTTGAATACCGTTTGTCATAATGTCATAAGATGTTTAAAAAGAGTGTGTTAAAATGTTTTCCTTTTACATAATTCAGTGAAATGAAACTGTGATGTTTTGTTACAGGAAATGTATTTTTGTTACAATGCTTAAAAATGAGGATTAATGTCAGCCAGTGGCAATAGTTCTAATTTAATTCCTGTTGTGCATTGTATGCTGTTTTTCATTGTCATTTTATTGTACTCTGGTTTAAAAACAAAAGGTGCAATATCTTATTTCACTTTTGAAACAAAGATGGGTTCTCTAATATTTTGACAGACTTTTAACTTGTAGTTTTAATGTTTTTTTCTTTTTTCAAATGAAAATGTCATGGATAATTTATTACCATTATCTGATATGATAGGATTTAGGGGGATGTTGCAAATAGCTTTTTTGCCTTTGCTACCTTGTAAAACTATGTATATATGCTCATATATTTGACTGTTAATTTAAAATATATATGTTTCATATATATATACTTATATAAAAAAAAATATTTTTGTTTTCCTGTGATCAGTGTTGCAGGAAAATTGTCCCTCTTTTCTGTTTTCTGTTTTCATACTGAAAATGTTCAAAGATTGTGAATGTGTGATTTGAAATTTGATGTTGCATCTTGTTATGAAGAAAAAAATAAGAAGTGGTAGATTTTTGTGTATGTTCTGTACCTGAGCTATTCAAGACTGCTAAGCCTCTGTACTTCTACCTGTGTAATAATTAATGTAGTATTTTTATGTTTTAAGTATTATGATCAAAAACTTGTCTTATTTGGTACCTCCCAGTTCACTAACGCCCCACTGAGCCCTGGCTGTGGACCCAGTGGGGCGTTGGACTCAGTCCAATGCTAATAACTTTTTAATTAATTTTTTATTTCTTTGTGTGATCTAATATAAATGGTATAAATGATGCATCATTATGGAAAAATGATTCTGGTATTAACGTCATTTCTTAATGAAAAGGGATATAATTTCAAAAATGTCTAATTATGGTGTTTGTTTTTTTTTCCTTTCTGTGTACAGTTAACCATGTATTAAAAACATCCAGACTACCTTTATTGTGTACTTGTTAAGCTGATTTTCTGTTTGATGACACGATTATAAACATGTGGATGTCTTTTGATGTATTCTGATACTAAGAAGCTCTATTGTGTATATTCTAACAGGTGATACGTGGAGAATATATAGGCCAACTGTGTGTTTTCATGTTTTATAAGCAGAAAATATATATTTTCTATAGTCCATTGCCAGTTCTCAAATTCAAATAAATTTTCCGCAAGCCCCTCTTGTGGTCGAGTTATACTATCGTTACACGTGACACTTAATGTTAACTGCAACACTTTTACACCGCTACACTTTCTAATACGTTAACTGTAGTTTTAACTTTCAAAGATGCATGTGTCTCGATACAAAGTCTTCATTTAGTGGGGAACGTTTTAGTCTAAATCTATCAACTGTGATTTCATGATTAAGAATAGTGTTTAATTTCTGGCATTTTTATGATGTGAAAGAAATTATTGTTAGTGACATTTTCTCATTTTTAATGCCCAGTGATTGTAACGACGTACATTTACCCAAGTACTGTACTTAAGGTTCTTCTACTCCATTTTCTGCTACATTATACTTCCACTCTGCTACATTTAGAAGCAAATATACTTTTTACTCCACTACATTTATTTGATAACATTAATTACTAGTTACTTCGCAGATTACATGCTGCATCAGAGCTAAAGTAGCATATTTTTAAATGATTTTATCAGCCATCAGAATAAAACGATTAAAAAAGCACAGATTCAGATAATGAGAAAAACACTGAATATCAAATATGATGACTGCAATTGTCCTATTGTACACGGTTAGGGCTGCAGCGATATACTGTCTTCAAGGTATACAGTGATACGAAAATGTAGAACAAAACAATATTGAAGACTATATCAGGCTACGTCTGCCAGAAAATATTTGTTTATAAAGTGTTTGTTCAACCAAAAAAAACCCTTTTCAGTCCATTAAGGCTTGTTGAAACTGATAATTAGAATAATCTGATAACTGATAAAATCATTTTAAATGTGCTATTTTTTCTGTGATGCAGCATGATAACCAAAGTTATCATATATATGCAGTTAAAAATGTATGCTATAAAATAATATGCCTCCTAAATGTAGTGTAGTGGAAGTATAAAGTAGCAGAAAATGAAGATAAAGTCAAGTAAAGTACAAGTACCTCAAAACTGTACTTGAGTAAATGTACTTAGTTACATTTCATCACTGGTTTCAGGTGTGATGATTTCCAAAATCAAAAGATAATGTTGACTCTTTCTTCACTTTGCCCAAACAGACGATGTTTTGTGTTTAAGCTGCCACAGATTTTGTTTCTCAGCTCACTGTGTTTCATCACAGTTTGTCTCGCTGCTGCCTCGTCTTATTGTTCCCCAAACAATCCACATAACATTTCCCTCTTTGCACATGTTAACTATCCTCCACCACCACCTCCACCAGCAGCAGCACGTCACCCCTGAGGCTCCTGCCCGGTGAGCTGCTCCTCTCCACCCCCTCCAGAGCCTGTCCAGCTTTGTCACTGCACATCTTTGCACTCAGCAGGGGGGACTCCTGCCACAGTGGACCCTGCTCGGCCCCATACCGGCCCCTGCATTGATGCGGTGCAGCTGTTTCCAAATCCAGCCCTTGATTTTGATCCTCTTCCTTTTTTTAACGCGCTGTCCCCGAGGACACTTCTGACCTGGTGGTCTTTTGTGGCCGTGTAATAATTTAGTTGTTCCCGGATCACTCGCAGACTGAGGTTGAGAGGCAGGATTATTATCAATAAAGGCTGTTCTTGGACACGTTTTCTTCTTCAGGGGTTATTTTATGGTGCAACTTTTGAACCCTCATCCTTATAAACTGTTACTCAGAGCGAGATACAGTATGCTCAGTGTTTGTGTAATTTATTTCATGCACAGGGGAAAAGGACAAAATATTAAGGGTTGGTGTTTGAGAGATATTTGTGATTTTATGCAAAAAAGGGGGGAACTCTAGCAATTCAAACTCTCAATTTTAATATTTACAATGTAAATGAGGGAATAATTCAAACTCAGAAATATGCATTTTTTCCATAAGTGAATAAACAAACTGTTCTCAGAGGAAAATAAAGTCCCCAGAACACTGTCTGATGCTAGAAAGGTGGCAGGGTCCGCCAAATATAAACACAGTAAACAGTATGAAACTGTGTTGTCCTTTAAGGTCAGTTTGTTTATTCAATTTATTCAATCATGAAAACAAAGAGAGTTTGTTTATTTAGTTTGTTTAGACATAAAAAAAATTCAGTCAATGAAGATCTTTCTCTACTGATTAAAATTTCTTCACTAAAACTACATAGTGCACCTTTAAATTTTAGCGACACCAACAAAAAAATGCAATCAAATTAATCAAATCAATTTAAAAAATCAAGACTCAAAAAGTTGTTGACGGAGAATAATACACATTTGCTTTTTGTTATTTTGTATTATTAATATTCATGCTGTTAATTTACTCAAGTACTGTACTCACAATTCTCTTGAGTTGTTGCATTTTTGCCTGTTTTATACTTTTACTCCACATTAAATCTGTTTCTATTAAAACATATAATCATCTTATAAAATATGATGCATTGTTATCGATTAGACCAGCGGTAGGTAGCAGATAAAATGAGCTTCACCATGACCAACATTAAAAAATGATTCATACTTAAGGTCACCAGAAACAGGAAAACAATTACAAAACATGATGGGGTAAAAAATGTATCTGATCATACTTACGTTGTTTAACTTGAGGTACATTTTAAATGCAGGTTGTTTACTTGTAATGGATTTTGCACGGTGATTTTTCGACTTTTATTTAATTAAAAGATCCCACTAGGAGCCCATTTATTGCATCACTCCTCTTTTCTTCTCATTGAGCCTTATTGATCTCTTTTAATTGTAAATTAAAGAGACGTACTTATGTTTTAGTAAAAGTAGCAATACTGCACTGTAAAAATACTTTGATCATCCTGTCCAACATAAAAACAATTCACGATACTATCCTGATAATCATCATAATAATCTTAAAACTCTCAAAATTGTACTAAAAACATACTGGAATCACTTAAACCTGACATTTTGTTAGGAACCAGATATTTTTATTGCATCACAGATGAGCACACGCCTCTTTTTAGTGAAAAACAGTCAAGTAATAATAAGTCGTCAGGCACAAATCATCCCTTTTTCCTGTCATTCTTTAGTTTTTGTGAAGATACAATGTGCAAGTCTTCAGCCACGGTGACAGGCTGAACAAATCAGGAAACCAACATGAGACTGTACGTCAGTGAGCTGGGCAGCTTCTTCAAATCGATCATGTGAGGATGTTCTCGATTATCTCGAGTCACAATGAAAATTCACCGCGATCAACTTATTATGAGTGTTTTTCTTATCACAATCTGCGATAAAATCTTTTATCGTCCCATCCGTGGTTACAAGTACGAGTAAAACAAGTAAAATAACATTTGTCTTAGCATTAAAATACAGTTTACTCAGAGTAGGGTGAGTATTGTTAAAATGGGACACTTTCTGAACATTTGCATTCTGTAACAGTTAATCATCCGAATGCTTTATTAGCTCCCGTCATGATGCTATTCTGTAAACATTTATAAACACTGACTCCTTGACTACAGAAGAAACAATAAAGAAGAATCAAACACAGAATCAGTGACTCCATCTTCAACACAATATGAGAACACTTTTAATGGGACAAGTTGATCCTCCGTATAAAAACAGATAAATTAAAGAAAAGTAACATTTTAAACCGTAAAACCGCAAATAACCCATTATCAAGAATCCAACTGGATGATAATTATTGAATCCAATTGCAGATCAAATAATAAAGGATACATTTATTAATAAATTAGTTTAAAACCTGCTCTTGCTTTGGCTCTGATGCAGCAGATCTGCAAAGTAACTAGTAACTAAAGTAATCAAACAAATGTAGTAGAGTAAAAAGTGCAGGATTTCCCTTGAAATATAAAGTGGCCTCGCAGAAAATGGAAATGCTCAAATGAAGTACAAGTACCTTAAAAATGTACTGTGGTCCAGTACTTGAGTAAATGGACTTTTTTTACATTTGGCAAAGTAACTACAGCGGTTGCATAAATGTAGTGAAAAGTAGTATATTTGCCTCCAACGTGGTGGAGAAGAAGAAATTAACTAAAATGAATTTGCTCGAGTAAATTGTGCTCAAGCAAAGTACTTGAGTAAATGTACTTAGTTACTTTCCATCCCTCGTGAAGAGGAGGACGACATAAATGAATCCAGCGCATAAAGAGGAAACTGTTTGAGTTTATTATTTAATCTAATAATCTAATAATCTAATATATCATAACTGTTTTGCTTCACACACACACAAACGCACGCACGCACACACACACACACAGCTCTTACATGTCAAGCAGGTGTCCTGACTCCCCCTGTCCTGTCCAACAAGAGAGACAGAGAGGGGAGGGGGGGAGGGGGGGAGAAAATAAAAGCTCTTTCACGGGGGGGTGAGGAGGGAGAGCACCTCTCTCACCTTTGCAACAGATGAGCCGATCTTCAGTCTCCTGCTCACTGTGGCTGCTACCTTAATCTGATTTTAATGACCCTGTGGAGGATCCCCGGAGACTCTCCCAGAGTGTGTGTGAGAGAGAGAGAGAGAGAGTGTGTGTGTGTGTGTGTGTGTGTGTGTGTGTGTGTGTGCGTGTGAGAGAGAGAGAGAGAGAGAGAGAGAGAGTGTGTGTGTGTGTGTGTGTGTGTGTGTGTGTGTGTGTGTGTGTGTGTGTGTGTGTGTGAGAGAGAGAGAGAGAGAGAGAGAGATAGTGTCTGTGAGTGTTTTTTTGTTTGTTTTCTTCCTGCAGCAGGCCTGAAAGTCTGACTTTTAACGAGAATTGCGATTTTTTTGTTGGATCATTTTTAACTTTTACGCACAAAAAAAATGCAACTTTTGACACTGAATCCAATGTTCTGGTGTATTTTTACAACTTCTCTTTTACTTCCACTTATTCTGTCGTTAAAGCTGAAATGTTCACATGTTTTTATTTCAACACGATCGAGCCCGTTTTCCCCTCGCTCCTTCTCCTTCTCCTCCTCCTTCTCTCCTGATGAGCGTGAACTCCTCTATTTACGCACAAACAAACGCTTTTCTTTGATAGGTTTCCCACCGGCTCTTTGAAATAAAACAATTACCGCACTCTTTGTGCAATAATTGTCAATCATCCACATTAAATTGATAAGCTTTAAATGGACAGAATAATGGCTCAAATTGTTTTACAATGGCGCGGCTAAGCAGGATGATTTGCCATTGCTGACATGCCCGCGGCTTTACCAGCTCCACATAATGCCATAGGTTAATGCATAAATAAGCAAATCAAATCCATGCGTTACCCCAATTCAATTCATTTAATTCCTCTTTAATAAAGAAGCGGCCCCACCCCCCTGTCCCCGCCATTTACCTCGGATTTGTGCGATGAATGCTATAAATGTAAATCAATCTAGATGAGAAAGAATCCCATTGAAAGAGCAGAGAAATTTCATCTGGGAAAAGGAGACAAACGTAGGAGGGGCCCGCTCATAAAAAGCAGCTGTTTCACAGTAATCTTTTTTCGTGCCCTGTCACTCACCTTGCCTTTTCACTATCTGCGCAGCTCATGAAAAAACTCCCGCTATTGTATTTAGTTGCCATATCTTCTTTTCCCATTACATTGCCATATTCGTCCACAGAGAGAGAGAGAAAGAGAGAGAGAGGACAACTTGCCCATTTTTTTTTTCCTCCACCAGGACAATCCCCTTGTAGTTGTTGGAGTGAAAAGAGGAGTGCATGGATGTCAAATTGCCCTCAAAACACCATGAAAGATTGATTTGCAGCACTTTTCAGGGCCCTGACATTACTTGGAGGGGAGCTGAATAGGAAACCTGTGAGCCGGGGATGGAATAAAGATGTCCTCTCTGCTGGAAAAAGAAGGAAAACTGCCCATTTAGCCCCCAGTCCATCAAGCCCGAAAAATAGGCAAGAGAGGAAAAAGCACAGAAGAAAAGGGGGCTCGTATATACTCATCTAAACGTCGTCACAATACCGAGGGGGGCTCCGAACATCCATGAATATTAAACCGCTTACCTCAACAAGGGCTTGAAAAAGTGAACCACGTCAAAGCAGCTTTGCATTTCTTTTTTTTTTTTTTTCTCCTTCTTCTTCTTTTTTTTTGTTGCATGCGAACAAAAGCCACGTCGAGCTTGTTTCCATTCTTGTTATTCCCGCGCTAAAAAAAAAAAAGCGCACACATACACACAGAGAAATTAATATTACCAGCGCATGAATACGAAATGCATGAGAAAAAAATCCACGAGCAACTCCCAGACTCGTGACCCACTTAGATGGACAGTTTACCTCACGGGAGTGTCATGTTGTTGTTGTTGTTGTTTTGGGCAGCTTGTTGATTTGTTTTTAATTAAGAGTGCGGCGTGTTAATTATTTCGCATTTTTACGCACGATAAACTTTCAACGTTTGCGGAACTTTTCATCTTTACGCATTAAAAGAAAACACAAAACTAAACGTGTTGTCATCAGAGCCAACCAGCGTGTGTGTGCAGCTTTGCATGAAAATTTAATGTCATGATAATTGCTTCAATAAAGTTTTGGCCACTCTTCTTCCCCTTCTTCTTCTGTGTGTGTGTGTGTGTGTGTGTGTGTGCGTTTAATGGCTGTGCTGGCTGGTTGCGGTGCAGCAGGCAGGTCCACGCGGTGAGGGGTGTGTCATTAATAAGTAATTAGACAGGGGTCACAGCAGCCACTTATATAAAGAGACCCTCACAGCCAGGCAGGGCAGCTTTACGCACAGAAGGACGGAGCGAGGAGCAGCTCTTCTCTTGGTGTCTTCTTCTTCTTCTTCTTCTTCTTCTTCTTCTTGCGTGCATCTCGAGGTTTTTTTCCTCTTTTTTTTTGTGTTGCCAACATGGGCTCCGTGCTACCCGCCGACGCGTTGTCTCTCAAGTCTGGATTTAAGTGTCCGAGCCGCTCGCTGTCGGACGTGATCACCTCGGACATCCTGCACAGCTTCTTGTACGGCAGGTGGAGGAACGTGCTGGGAGAACACCTGGCCGAGGAGCGGCAGAGCGGCAGCCCCAAGACCGCCTTCACCGCCGAGGTGCTGGCGCAGTCCTTCGCCGGAGGTATGGCTGACATGCTGCCTTTTACTGACTTGACTGTTTTATCTGAATTAATCGTGGCTGCTGTTGTGCGTGTTTGTCCACTTCATTCTAGTGATTTTTATGCGTAAAAGTGGCTTAATGGAAACAAAAACAAAGCAAAACAAAATCAGGATTTGATTAAAGTTTAGATTTTTACATTTAGGATGCGCTTCTTTAAGATCCTACAAGTGTTTATCTCTGAAATTCTCCTTTTCTTCCCCCTCAACACTGACAGCTACATTTGCGCATTCTTTCCCACGCAATAACACCAAACGTGCGCAAAAACTACAACAACTTTCTCCATTATGCTTCCCTCGTTGCTATTTTCTGCATTTTCCCTCATTCTGCAGCTTTTATTTCGAGCCATTTAACGCGTTAACCCTTTCCAGGGCTGTGAGACCTCGCGTTTGGAGGCTTGTTAGGCGTGTAACTGCCGCTGATTGAAAGACGCAGGGCATTAAATTCATTTGGTTAACTTTGTGCTTGACCTGGGAAAGTTTCCACTTAAACCTCGAGGAGAGAAAGGTTTCCTTTCTTTGAGATGTCCCGGGTTTTTATCCCGCATTCATCAATCTCCGGACAGTCTCTTTTCCTCTCTTGGCAGCTATGGGGCTCCGGAGCTTTTCTCTTTCTCTCTCCTTAAAAGATTTGCTGTTCCTCGCATAATGCACCGTGAAGGCTAAATCTAATGCTATTCATTGCATGTCAACCATCTAATCGCCTTTCCATTTTTTTGTTGCAGAAATTCCTGAGTCTTTTAAACAAGTCCTCGTCGCATTCAGCGCAAATTTATTGCTACAAAGTTCTTAAAAGGATAATGAATTTGGAATTAGCCGTTTCTTTTCCAGTAAACTTTAATGAATATCACATCTGAAGCATGACAAATTGCTGGACCCTGAGCAATAGAGGACCATTTAACCCCTATTCGGCCGGCCTTTTTTCACAGCCTCGAATTAAAAAAGAAAAAAATCTTTGATTTTGACATTAAAGAAGCGCACGATTTTTTTCTTTTTCTTCTTTTTTTTTTTTTTCTCTCTTTTTGATGCGGATGAAAATGCTTTCCGTGGGGGTTTTCTCTGCACAACAAAAACTTTCAATTCATCCAGATAATCGAATTAAACGGAGGATCAGGTGTAGCTTAATATTTCGTGACTAAAATAAGATCCAGGCCATTTGCTGCTTTCAGGACTCTTCCAGCAATCCTGTCCACGACATTTCGGCTTTATCTGGATCACTTTTCCAGACATCCTTTTGTCTCTATTTCTATCTGCACAGGCCTTGTGTTTTCTCATTTTTTCATTTAATTTATTTTATTCTATTTCCATGTTTAATGCTCACATTCCTTCTTTTATTTGCGCAGAGGTGCAGAAGCTGTCCAGCCTGGTGCTGCCCACCGAGGTGATCATCGCCCAGAGCTCCATCCCTGGAGAAGGTCTGGGCATCTTCTCCAAGACGTGGATCAAAGCTGGAACCGAGATGGGCCCTTTCACCGGGAGGGTCCTGTCCCCTGAGCATGTGGACCTGCTCAAGAACAACAACCTCATGTGGGAGGTGAGTCTTTATTTATACAGAGCCCGAAGAGTCAGAGATTTTTAAAACTTTCTTGTCGCAATACTGATGTTGTTCTCGCTTTTCCAGGTGTTTAATGAAGACGGCACGGTGCGTTACTTCATCGACGCCAGCCAGGAGGACCAGCGCAGCTGGATGACTTACATCAAGTGCGCCCGGAACGAGCAGGAGCAAAACCTGGAGGTGGTGCAGATCGGCAGCAGCATCTTCTACAAGGCGGTGGAGGTGAGGAGAAGCTCAGAGGAATAAACACAGTTTCCTCAAGAAATTAAACTTACAATAAAAGTTTAGTTGGGTTTCACCAGATTCACTAGTTTCTTTCTTAAATAAAACCTTTATCTAATAAAAAACACTTTTATCCTGACTGTACTTCATTCAACAAGTGCTTGATCTGCTGCTTTTGTGCCAAAACTGCAAACAAAACACATAAAATAAACTAAATAGTAATAATCAAGTAGCAAAATGCCTTCACAAATGATCCTGCATGCTCTGGGCCTTTATTGACGAGCACCAGCTGTGTAGGCTTAATGTTCTTTGGAAAAGCGCCACCTGCTGGACACAATGAAAACTGAACATGGGATATCTCTAAAAGTTGATAGTCAGGCTGCAAGAAACTGAAATCAACATATTGATCAGCTTGATGACCTTTGCCCCTGCTTTTTCTTCCTCTCTCAGACGATCCCACCAGACCAGGAGCTTCTCGTCTGGTACGGAAACACTCACAACACATTCCTGGGAATCCCTGGAGTTCCCGGAACAGACGATGAACAGCAGAAGAAAAGCAGGACTGGTGAGTTTTTACAGATCAATATCCGCCTGTTTTAATTGTCTCATTATATCTGTTTTACAGTTTATTTCATTGTGATTGGAGCTTTAGATTAAAGGGGCACCATGAAGAAATTCAAACCCAGAATTTTGATATTTACATTAATGAGGTGATAATACAAACTTTCCGTAACTGAATAAAAAAGCTGTTCTCAGAGGAAAATCATGTTTGAAGCTAGAAAGGTGGCAGGGTCCGCCACATATAAACAAAGTAAAACAGTATGAAATTGTGTTGTCCTTTAATGTCAGATTGTTTATTCAGTTGTGAAAGCGGAAATAGTTTGTTTATTTAGTTTGTTTCGGCATAAAAAAAAAATCTTTCTCTTTCTTTCCCAAAACTACATAGTACAACTTTAAATTTTAGCGACACCAACAATATAAATGCTCTCAAATACAATTTTAACAGACATAAAATGACTCTTTCAACAAAAACAAAAAAATAGTATACACTTTAAAAATGTTGTTGCAGGGGAACAATACACATTATAATTATAATTATAAAGATAATATTTATACTGTTCATTAACTCAAGTACCATACTCATAATTCACTCGAGCTGTCGCGTTCATTTTTGTTTATTCAGTCATGAACACAGTTTGTTTGTGTTGTTCTTTAAAGGAGCATTACGTAGGCCTATTTGGAGAATTTCTCCAAAAATTCAGATTGCCCCTTTAAAGGACAACACAGTTTCATACTGTTTTACTTTGTTTATCTGTGGCGGACCCTGCCACCTTTCTAGCTTCAAACAGTGTTCTGGGACCTTATTTTCCTCTGAGAACATTAATATTTCTGAGTTTGTATTATTACCTCATCAATATTTTTAAGTTTGAATTTCTTCTCCAAAACTACATAGTGCCCCTTTAACAGACGAACTTCAGCTGTGCAGCCTTTAAACTCTTCCCCCCTCCTCTTTGTCTCCTCTCCCAGATGACCCCCACCCCTGCGACGGCCCTTCCGCCTGCTCCCCCCCCTCCGCCTCCATCACAGCGGGTCGGATGCGCTGCGTCATCTGCCACCGCGGCTTCAACTCCCGCAGCAACCTGCGCTCCCACATGCGCATCCACACGCTGGACAAGCCCTTCGTCTGCCGCTTCTGCAACCGCCGCTTCAGCCAGTCGTCCACGCTCCGGAACCACGTGCGGCTGCACACCGGCGAGCGGCCCTACAAGTGTCACGTGTGCCAGAGCGCGTACTCGCAGCTCGCGGGCCTCAGGGCGCACCAGAAGAGCGCGCGGCACAAACCGGTGGCGCACGCCGCCGACGTGCAGTCTCAGGTGTCCCCTCCTCCCCCACAGATGACGGCCATGCCGCACCAGCACCAGATGCCCCTGGTGCACCACATCCCCACCATGGTGCTATGATGACGGACGGACGGAGGGACGGTCCGCAGAACAACGTTGCACTTTAGATTTCAGCTGTATAAAAAGGAGACAGACACAAAGTGAAGCATCTCACAGACATTTCAATGTGTTGCCTTATTCGTATCGGTTGTCGTGTGAGCAGAAGTCCAGCAGAAAGATGTTTTAATGATTGTATTTTGGAAAATCAACTCCAGATTTTACACATTATTTGTTTTTAACGCCTCCCCGTGTCAAATATATCACCGCAGATGTGAGAGACACCACCTTTATTCTGCATCACATCCTCACCAGCTCAGGTGGAAATCAGAGATTTGTATACAGTAAGCAGAGATAAGGGACGTGGCCACCAGTGTACATTGTTTCATCCTCCCACACTGTAAACTGAAACTGTCACTTTAACCTTGCACAGACTGTATACTATACTGTTGTGTAATTGTAAAATTGTATTGTATGCTACTGTACATGTGAATGTAAATACATTTGTGCTTTCTTCTATTCTAAATAAATATGATATGATATTAAATATGATGGTAATTATTGTAGAAATGCTGCTTTTCTCCCCGCTGACACACTTTAAACTCTGAGCGTGTACAGTCTTTTTCTGTTGTGTCTTGTTTTATATGGAAACCCATTTCTGGCAATTGTGGTAGGCCTAAAAGAGATCCTGTAGGCCATTACAATGAGAAACGTTCTCACAATAATGATTTAGTATGCCAATATGATGACTCTGTATCTCAAAATGATTATCTAATTTCCCCCATTGGTATCAATAAAGTATTTTTGTTTCTGATAATGAGTAAGTAACTAAAAATAATGAACTAGTGTCTTAAAATAATAACTTAGTATCTCAAAATAATGATATCGTATCTCAAAATAGTTATATAATTCCCCCCTCGGAGATCAGTAAAGTATTTCTGATACTGATAATGAGTTTCTCGAAATAATCAAACCTTCCTGAAAATAATGACTTATTTATTCAAAAACAATGATTTAGTATCCAAAAATAACAAGAAACTTTCTCAAAATGATGACTTAGTATCTCCAAATAATGATTTAGTGTCTCAAAATGATGATTTAATATCTCAAAATACTGATTTAGTGTCTCAAAATAATGACATAGTATCTCAAAATGATGACTTAGTAATTTAAAATGATGATTTAATATATAGATATTATTTAATTATTTCAAGATACTATAACAGTATTTTGAAATATTAAGTCATCATTTTGAGATACTGTTATAGTATCTTGAAATAATGAAATAGTATCTCAAAATACTGATTTATTATCTCGAAATAATGATTTAGTAACTCAAACTAATGATCTTATTTAATAATTAAATCTTTCTGATTCTGATAATGAGTAAGTATCTCATAATAATGAAAAGCTTTCTGACAATAATGACTTACTTATCTAAAAACAATGATTTAGTATCCAAAAATAACAAGAAACTTTCTCAAAATAAAGACTTGGTATCTCACTTGGTAATACAAATCTAATGATAATAATCTAATTTAATCTTTTCTCTTCCGGTGCTTTTTAGAAAAACTGTGTGTGTTTTATCACTTGGAGGATTCAAAGCGTCAGTGTTGTTATGTGTTGCGAGTGTTTGCGGGTGTGTGTGGACAATTTCTTTGAAATCACCTCAAACTTACCACAGTGATTACCTCAAAATGTATTGAAGGTAACCCCGACATTATTTACAAATACTATTTTGCCACTTTCTAATAAGCATTTAATGAATAACTGCTCGTTTATTTAGTACATCTCCAGGAAACATGCAATGGAAGTTAAGCAGGCGGACTTCTAGTTTCTGTCTAACTTTCATCCACAGGCTCTCTCTCTTCCTCTGACCCATTCACTAAGAAACTTGATTCTTAATTATAAAGTTGTAATTGTCAGTAATAAGCAATTTATGGTGGCTAACTTAAGAGAAAATGATCAAAAGTTGGACTACTTACAGTGAAATTTGCAGACCTGTAAAATGAAGTGTTGCCTATATTATGTTCCAATCAGTTTAATGCACATACAAGCATCTATACTATATATATATATACTCTACATCTATAATGTGTACTCTCATTTTAAAATATCTTTTCATTCAATATTGTTTAATCTTAGTGATCAATAAACCAGCCTTCTGTTTCCTTCATTCCAACAATAACTGTCTCCTGCAGTTGTTTTTTCTTCCACATGATGACGCCACACACTCAGGGAAAGAGAGTCCCATCAGAGAAAAGTGAGCCTCTCCTGGACAAACGGTGCAATGACACTTGAATGAAACACACAGTGACAAGATCTTAACATCCATTTAATTTTAAATTTCATATAATTTGCTACAGACAGTAGATTGTAAGTGCTGCTGCAACCTGTAAGCTGTCAGACATTATCCAACTCCAACCAGGAGTTTTCGGACAAGTCATCATTAAAACAAGAACAGAGCGACTACAGAAACTTTAAGGATAAATAAAGTGATGGGGAAATGTGAACATCTCTTCTGTCCACTTAGGATTTAGTTGGACAGGTTCTTTTTCCATCACAAGAGACTGTCCACACATTCAGCCCTGCAGAGAGAAGGAAGGAAACAAGAAGGTTTAACCCTGAGAACATGCATGATTATTTCACAATGGCACCGAGCTTCACCTTTACTCTGGTACAGTCATCCTGCTGCTGTCCTGTTCTTCTTTGAGGAGCCACAGCAGGAAGTTATCCACTCAGCAGCATGGCCCAGAGCTGAAGGAAGACAGCGTGAAACAGACAGGACTTCTTCTTTTATCTGTTCGTAGTATCAGCCTCCTGTTTTTACTTCTGAGATAATGTTGTGCCAGGTAACCTGACCCCACCCCTATCAGGTTTAACACACTCTGTTCTACACACATTCCTACTGTACGGTGACCTTTAATGTCTCAAGTTTTTACTTTATTCAAGTTTGTACCTCAACACAGTCAAGAGAATAAGGCTTTCCATGTGGAAAAACATGTGATTAGTATCTATTCATTCAGCTTGTTTGCTACGAAGTTCTCTGTTTAAAACCTGGTTATAAATGTGTCTCATAAAGATGAAATACTTACCAGAGAATAGAAGTCACAGCATACTTCCACTTGTTTTCTTCCAGAGTTCACCTCAAAGCCCAAATCTCTTCTGATGTGGTCAGTGTACTGATGTGAGACTACAAGCCAGTGACACAGCGTTTCTCAGTAACAGAGCCTCTAGTACTCCACTGAGAGATGCTCACTGTAATGTCACCGACCTGAGAGACACCACACTGATACAGGAAGCATAACGTCACTGTCATGTGCGCATTTCATGAGCCTAATTCGTTGCCTTTATGGGAAATGGATAAGAAAATGGACTGCAAATGGATAAGAAAAATGGATGACTGGATAAGAATTTTATATATATATATATATATATATAGATGTAATGATATATTTTAGGCAAGGAAATGTTTAAATGGAGAAATAAAGTAACAAAAGGATTGTATTATTTTTATGAACATGTAATCTTTACCCTCTCAACATAAACCCACAGTCAATCTATTTCACACCTGTGGAAGCCCATTTTCGCAAGTTAAAGAAAGAAAAAGATGAAAACAAAAATATTCCTATGGTAAATCATGAGATTAAAAGTCATTATTTTGAGATAAAAAGTCAAAATGTTGACATAAATGATTGTATCTCATAATTATGACTTATGATTCGCAGAATTTCAAATTTTTTAACCCATACTTATGACATTTATCTCATAATTTAATTGTTTATCTCATTGTTTTGACTTTTTTAGTCTCTAACGGAGGTGCAACAATGAAATATGATAAAACTTTGACAATGTTTGGACATAAAAATATCTAATAATAACAATAATAATAATAATAATAAGTATAATAATAATAATAATAAGTATAATAATAACATAGAACAACCTCCATCATTATTAATAGAAAAGAAAAGAAAAATGTAATAATAAAATGACAAGTTAAAAAAATGATGATGAAGGATTTGTTTCTATTACCTATAGATAATTTATTAATCATTTAAAAGGAAAACTTATCTTAAACACAATCTGTACGTCCTTGATCGATTGAGTCGGCCTCGCCGGAGCGATGACGCTGTTATCTGTTGGTCGAGTCTGGTTGATTCACCGCTGCTGGAGGATTGTTGTCATTTTTCGGTGGCTAGCTGTTAACGCTAGCTAGCCGCTTGATTTTCTCTCCAACATACTTTGATTCAGCAGGTGGGTCCCAGTTTATGTCAACATGTTTGTACTGAGCGAAGCTGATAAGCACATGCAAGGAAACAATGTGCGCGTAAAAGTAACCGCTTCTGTCAGAAATAAACGTCGTCAGATGTAACTTAAAGTTGAAAACAAATGTCAGCTAACAAGCTAGCTGGCTTGTTAACAAGTTAGCTAGCTTAACGTTAGCTTGATAGATATATTTAGCTAGCGTATCTGTAAACTCGGCTGTTAAATACATTTGACAACCAAACATCCGTTAGTAACGAGATGTTTTTCCAGTTAACATTTCGTGTGTCAGTATGAGAGCTACGCGGTCTGCTTTCAGTGTAAACACAGTGACTTGATGTGAGTTTTCCGCACAGCGACAAAAATGTCCATGTTAGGTCATCTTCACACGACGGGCTGGTTGTGCCAAGACTGCATGCATTTGCTGAAGAGTTAGATAAAGGAGCTGATTGATTTCGACAAAGTTAAGCTCATGTGTGGTGGAGGATTGTGTTCGCTTGTAACTGAGGAAATGCCACGCTAACATGGCTCTGATCCAGCAGCGCCTATGGCTTTTACATATATCATTAATGCCTATTTCGCAACTGCCTTTTCTTTGACACCTGTGAGGAGGACGCCATTCATTTTTGGACGTCAAAACGCACTGACATGTCAGATATAATGATGATAGGTTTAATGAGCCTCTCTGACAGCAGTGGACCTGTTCAGCTGAAAACAGCTCAGTGCTGTCTGTTCATTGGTGTATCAGCTCTCAGCTGTCAGGCTCAAATTAGTCCCAGTAAAGGTGGAGCTTCAGGTTATTTATGGCTGCACACAGGTCAAAATAAAATGATTGATTTCAGGGTATAGTCTTCGAAAATATTGTGCCAACTCTCAGCCAGACTCTGTTTTCTTTCTTTCTTTCTTTGCCAACTATTTTGATTCTTAATTTACTATTTCAAGCAACAAAAATGCCAAACACTGCTCACATGTGAGGATACTGCTGCGGTCCATTGTCACGTATGACTGACAGAACAAGACATTTGAAGACATCACCGACAGTTTGTGAAAAGCTAAATCGATTTATTGAATAGTGGATAAAACAAATAATGACAATAATCTCTCCCTGCAGCGCTGGTATGTTCTGTAACTTCTTAAATCTGGCATTTAGAGATCATCATCTGTTGCTTAAAATACTCGACCAAGGAATTTGCTCAGTTTAAAACTCAGTGTCAAGTTTCATGTCAATACACTTACGGCTTCAGTATAAACATTACAAAACAAGGGCAAGTAAGCCTTGATGGCGTGGCATCTATTTCTACTCTAAAAGTAGTTCAGTAGTCCAGTGCCAATTTAAACATCCGGGATAGATAAAACACCCAGAGCAAATCAATTTAATAGTTAAAAATGTAAAAACGTTCATCAGTTTTAATTGTATTGAATTTATTTCAAGCTACATTTTGCAAAATCAAGTTGAATACCTTGTCAAGGTGTCAAAGTCGAATATTAAACGACTCAGATCAGATTTGAGTTCAGGTCTTGCAGTCGGTATCCACCTCTGTTTTTTTAAATTTTTTTTTACTCGAGCTGAAACAGTTAATCGATGAGTCGACTGGCAGATTATTAACTCAACTATTTTGATCGTCAATTAAGCGCTGAAGTAATTTTGTCAAGCAACAATACAAAATCTGTTCCAGCTTAGCACCTTTGGGGATTTTCTGCTTTCTGTGTCTTGTGTACTAGTCGAGTAAATATCTTTAGATATGGGAAAACAAATAACAGATTCATTGATAATGTAAATAATCATACAGACAGTAGTGTCTTTCATGCAGTGGTGAAATGTCTTGCTCTTGAACTAAATGGCTGCACATCAGCTGATTAGTTACTGATGGGTTACGACAAAGCCATGCCGTTCAGCCAAGTTTTGTTGAAATCCATAGGAAGTTATTTTATATTTTAGTGGAGATCCCAAAGATTTGAAAGATATCAAAATATCAGGTCAAGTTTTTGGTGTAATGTGTATTAAATGTCGCACATTATGGAAAATGTTCTGTTTGGTTGAATGCTGCAGCCATAAAAGTCTCTTAACAAGCTGTAACAGGACCAGATGGAGTCAGAGGATTTTACCAACTGTAAGGACACTTAAGGGAAACAAACACGGGAAACTGTATGTGGGTGTATGATGTGTGTATGTGTGGTACACAGGATGTTAGGATGGAGTGTGTCCCAGTCCTGCCAGATAGCCTGGTGTTGGAAATCTTCCTGCGTCTGCCTCATGATGCAGTGCTGAGAGCCGGTCTGACCTGCAGACAGTGGCTGGCTGTCTCCAGAGATGAGTTCCTCTGGAGGGAGCTGTTCTACAGCTACTACCGCATACCGCGATCTGTACCCCGACACCCAGGTAATTATTTAAAATATGTATGTTCAACAGAAGACATTTGAGTATCCCGTTACAGTTATTCACTTCCAAAAAAATACACCGGTAACATCTTTGCAGCTTTAAAGTAACTCTTGTTTTACCTGTGTGCAGCGGCTGTGTCGTGGTACAGGGAGTTCAGACGTCTGTTTGACTGTATCCCCTGTGTGGAGGTTCAGACGCTGAGAGAGCACAGTGACCAAGTCCTCCACTTGGCTTTTTCTCACAAGGGTCATCGGTTCTCATCCTGCTCCAAAGACTGCACTGTTAAGGTCAGGATGAAAAGATTATTGAGGCTTCTTTATTCCTGGATCTTATTTTCTTACTTTTTGCCAGAGTGACAATCAATTGTGTTTCATTACGTATCAAACAGTTTCTTTTCTTTGGTTTACTGGTAGTCCAGCTCTGAAGTATAGCTCAGGCCCAAAGCAAGCTTCAGAAGGTGAACCAACATGTGCTTTCATTAAAGTGCCGCCCATACTGCAGCCACGTGTGTTTAAAGAATTGATTAAGAAATTAAGAAAATCAATAATATTTTTGGTTTTAAATGTTAGAGCCTGCTTTGGTTTTGACTGTGAGTTCTTAATGTGAATATTTATTGTTGAGTTTGTGTATTGTATTGTATCTTGTGTATTTGTTCTCACTAAGGCTATAAATTCTGTTCTGTGTGGCATCGGTTTGTGCTACATATCTGTCCCTACACAAATAAACACTACATAATAAAACACAAAATGGGTGAAAGAGTTTAAACTCAATCAATAATTTGGCATAAATAAGACAAATATGTCTTCACCTTTATTGATACTGACAGTAGAACTTGATGAGACAAATGGAAACCCTCCTTTCTAAAAACCTGTCTTCTCTCTTCTTGTGTGCAGCTATGGGACACGGAGCGGCACGATGGTAATATCTCGCTGGTGCACAGCTCCAGCATGCGGCAGTTTAACTGGGGCTACACCCAGTTCTCCCAGTTCAACGCTGACGACACCCTGCTGCTCGTGTCAGGTGTCTACTTGGGCCCACACCACTCCTCGTCGGGGGAAATTGCTGTGATCAGTTTAGGTAGGAACCATGAGTCGCACTCACCGAGGAAATAAATTAAATTGTCTATGTGCTCAAAGTGACATAGTCTCAGCCTTTTTACACTCATTACGTTCAGCCTGAATTCAGTAAATCCTTTATAATAATTATAATGTTCCATTTTTGTTGAACCTGTTTTGGAAGCTGTTGATTCGACTGTCGGATCATTTTGGAGGCTGCATGTTCTGTTTTGTATAAATTTTAAATCTGTGGTTTGAGATTTTCTCATCAAAATGCCCAACCAAGCGTGTGCGTGTGTCTTATTTCTTCATTAATCATTAATGTGTCTTCTCACACTACAGAAAATTACACGCTGTTGTCGCGTGTGAGGAACAAGCCGTACGATGTGTTTGGCTGCTGGCTGAATGAGACGCACCTGATCTCCGGGAACCTGCACTGGATCGGCAACATGACGTCTTGCTCTGTTCTGTGGCTCAATAAAGCCTTCCAGGTGAGATGAGAGCCTGGCAGTCAAGCTGTTTCTTTTCTAAATGTAGATGGAGGACCCGTGGGAAGAATCTTTGTAGCTTGTATTGTGTCAACATCTGCAACATCTTTGAAATATTTTTTCTTCGTTGAGGCCTTACAATTGTCTTGATAGAGTGAAAGAAAAAGACAGAAATTATACATATCCTCCACAATGTCTCCCCTCTTCATCCTTTCCTTTTCTCCGACAGGATGTTGAATCAGAGAACGTCAACGTAGTCAAGCGCCTTTTCAAGATCCAGAACATCAACGCCAGCACCATCCGCACGGTGATGGTGGCCCACTGCCGGCGTCACGACACCCCGGACTTGCTGCTGGACTACGAGGCTCAGTCTCAGGCTCGGAGGCAGAAAGGGCAGCAGCAGCAGAACCACCAGCCTCTCCTCTTTGACCTGGGAACCTCCGGCAGTGAGGAGGAAGAGGAGGAAGAGGAGCAGCAGAAGGAAGCAAGGTGTCCCGGTCTCCCCACTGGCCGCCTTCCTCAGCCCACCATCTCAGGCCTGGAGCACGTTATAGAGGTCAGCGAGGTTGAAAACTCAGGCATTTTTATCAATTTTTCAAAATAAAATTGGTCTTTATTTTGCCTCCTTTTGTGCTTTTCTTCCGTCCTGTTAGAGTCGTAAAAAGGTCGGGTCCAGGGAGCTGGCGATTGAGACCCACGTGGCTAAGGTGATGGGCAGAGCCCACACGAAGGCCCCTGACTCCAGTTTAATTGAGCCTACTGAGCCCGGTGAGGGAGAGGACAAAACGTACTTACTCTTCACCACGGGAAGCCTTACATACTCCCCTCATCAGATAGGTAAGAAAACTTCCAACGCATGCTGATGTATCCAAGAAAGATTCGAAAATTTACACACAAAGCTGTCAGACCTCTCATGTGGTACTCTTTGTCCTTTTCCAGGTATTAAACGGATCAAGCCGGACCAGATGACCACTTGTGGTCCCGTATTGGGGGAAGAGCGGAGTTCAGATGAGTTTTTTGATTCCCTGGACCATGTCATTGATATCCATGGACATATCATCGGTATGGGCCTTTCTCCAGACCACAGGTAAGTAAATGTGTAGATTCAGTATGTTTTAATGTAGCAAATAATCTGCCTGGCCTCATACATACTGCTCCTAGTTTCCCTGACCTTTAAATGGACGTTTAAACTTAGTCGACTTGTCTAAAAGTACGAAAACACTCAACTCACAACTTAATTTGAGGTTAACCATTTTTCAGTTATAATTGTCCCATTATAAGAGCCATTTGAAACTGTTAATACCACTCTTTAATAACATCGTAGACGCAACAGTTAACCATTGACATTAGTAACATAATTTTTATGCCACCTGGCCGGTGATAGCCATGGCCAGAAGTGTTATGGTTTTGGTCTGTCCATCCCATTCTCATATTAGTGCATTATTTATTTACACCTGGAGGGAATGTCTTCAAATTTGGCACAAATGTCCACTTGGACACACATCTGTCCATCCAATCTCTTGAACGCCATATGTAAGGAATGCCTGGAGGAAATTTAATCAAATTTTGGACAAAACCTTTAGCTGATATCAGGCTTCAGGTGATCATCGCTGCACAATGTGACAGAGCTCTCTGTCAGTCCTGTACGACTGTATTTATGTTTTATTAAATTCCATCAAAGTCTTCACTACATAGGCTTTATAATATGTGACTGGACACAAAAAACAACATCTGTGTCTGTGTGCCAATGCAATAAGTGTATCACCCTTTAAGAGTATGCATGCAGTGACAACTTTAAATGTGCTCCTTTCCTATCATTGATCAGGTACCTGTATGTGAATAGCCGGGCTTGGCCGGCCGGGTGTGTTATCTCTGACCCCATGTCTCCACCTCCCATTGCCGAGGAAATAGACCTGCATGTTATCGACCTGAAGAGTTTGAGGGAAGAAAGAAGGAGCCTGCGCGCTCACCGAGCCTTCACGCCTAACGACGAGTGCTTCTTTATCTTCCTCGACGTCAGCAGGGACTTTGTTGCCAGGTGGGTGAACGGAGACTAGTTATTTATCCAAGAATAGATGCAGCTTTCACACACCACACTGTTAATTTGCCTGCGATTTCTTCATGAAGATGTCAATGTAAGAATAGGGGAAGTGCTACTGCAGCGGCAGAAGATTTGCGGTCGTGTCGTTTTTGAATGACTCAAACCTGTAGCTTGTGTAAATGACTGAAACTCCTGCAGCTTGCAGACTTCCTTTACTCTTTGTCACCGAGTGTATGAGTGAAAGCATCTACATTACAAGGCGAATATCAACTTTGAGGTTTCATTTTTGACTGGCTGATACACTACGGAAGTCATTTCTTTGATGTTTGAGTTTCCGCTTACACAAAGATTCACTAGTTTACTCACCCACCACAATATGTTTGTCTTGTGGACGGTATTGACGGTGTTTGATAATCTTGGGGGATTTGCAAAGCTGTTTAGTCACAATAAAAACAGTGAAAAACCAAAAATAACTTGAAGCTGTTGGAAAATCACTGACATGACAGCATAATAGGGTTAATTTATTAAGTAGGAATTTAGAGGATCTGTAACTTTTGTGATGACAACCATCTGGGAAACAGTCATTACTGTTGCAAGACTGCAAACGTAATAGTTTAAAGGGAAACATATTTGCCAGTTTACTGTCCATTCAGGATAAGTTGTATATAAATGGGGCGAAGTGTTGAAGAATGAAGAAAGAAGTCTTTTTGAATTATTTATCTTGCACTTCATTCTGATGCCGATGTTTTTGTCTGAATCTAGAAAAAAACACTCATCATTCAAAATAACACGCTTACGTGTAGCTTTGCAGTCACACTGTTTAGCTTTCATTCTTAATTGTTCTTGCATTAAAGGATAAGTCTCTCTTAAAACTATATATATATTATTTAAGTATCTTTATCAGTACACAACAAACGTGTATCTAAAAGCTCAACGTGTCAAACTAACAAAACAAAAAAACACAAATGCAAACAAACAAGACCAAACACAACAAAACCGTCAATGTTGTGTATATAAGGCTGCGCACATCAAGTCCTGCATATAGAGAAGATTTTATTTCCTCTGTAAATTGACTAAATAAATCATGCCAGTCTTCCAAAGAAGGGGTAGAATTAACAAAGGAGAGAAAAGGGTCCCAAGTTTTGTTTAAATTATTGGAGCAACCCCTAATGCTGTCTCTTAGTAGCGCGATGGAGGCTTTTTATCCTTCCAGTGAAATAAGATACACCTGCAGGCTACAAGAGAGACAAAGACAATAACACTGCTCTCCTCGGGAGGGAAAAAGTCTTCAGGGACACTGAAAATAGAGATCAGCGGACGAGGGAGCACAGGTCCATTGAGAGCTTTTGAAAGTGTATTTCTTCAAACAGTATTCACATATACATATGTTCATATGTACATTTTATATAAAGATCAGTTAAAGCTAATTGTTCATTTTTACCAGTGTGACTTTGTCACAACAAATGAACACAGATTGAGGAGGGTGGATCGTCCGCAATCACTTACATTAAGTCACATTAGAAAGGATCTTCAGGGTAAGTATGGACAGGAGGAATGATCACAGTGACCAGTAGCTCTTTGAATGCACATATGGACATGTGAGCCTTGTTCTAAGAAAGACTTGGAAAAAATGTGACCCTATCCTTTAATATTTAAATATAAAAAGTGATCTGTTGCACACTGTTTAGCTCATATTAAGAAATCAGATAGTTCTTTTTCGTAAATTCAAAGCAGGTTACATCCACAGCTGAAACAAAGAGTAGATTAATCAATGAATTGATTGGAAGGCGGGAAAATGAATCGGTAAAAATTTACATTTACAATTTTCATCTTTGGGTTTGGGTGTGTTGGTCAGACAAAACAAGCCATATGAAGAACTTGTGATGGGAACTTAAAAATACCTGAACTTATCTCTCCGCTGTTCTACCTGTAGTGGAGCTGAGGACAAACACGGCTACATCTGGGACCGTCACTACAACATCTGCCTTGCACGTCTGGCGCATGATGACGTGGTGAACTCTGTGGCGTTCAGCCCGGCTGACCAGGAGCTGCTGCTGTCCGCCAGTGATGACTCTACCATTAAGGTGTGGCGCTCACCGCGCATGGTCCGCCTGTCGCATGCCCCCACTAGGCCAACGAGGCCCCGCGGCCTCCTGTCGTCCTGGCTGAGCCGCAACAAGAACTTGACATCTGCCAGCAGTGTCAACGGAAAACCATGAGTCAGGTTGGGAAACACTTGAAGTGGGAGGGAGTGGGGAGAGGAAATTTTGATCTTTTTCCTCTGTGGTGTGAATATATATATGCACTCCATGTATATTTACAGTGTGGTCACAGTAAGTGGTTTTGTTCGAGCTCACGGTGTTGTGACTCATAGCAGTGCTCGGTGTCTTCAGCTAACAGGAGACGGGACTTGATGTGACTCAGGGTTTACACACAAGAGAGCGCCGTTGCACCAGCAGAGGACAGAAATCACCACGGACTAACCCTGGTGCTGTTGACCGGAGTGATATGAAATGTTATCACAGAAAGATATTAGAGTGAAGAGCTGACACCTAAATGCACAAGACAGACGTCCAGACATGTTCCACAATGTTTTTTGTCCGTCTTTATCTGTAAATGTCTGAACAGGTCAGACACAGGACTCCTGGACCTGAGGTGTAAATGTGTGTAAATGTGCTGCAGAGCTGATCACAGCTGTCATGTTCTGCTCATCAGAGGCAAAGTGCTGTAATGAGAATTAATTCAGAAAAAGTCTTTTCTTATTCATGGTTATATCCACTTGATGTCTTGACTATAAACACCTCATAAACCCTTTTGTCAGAGGATTATAAAACCAATAGGGAAGACGGCATTAAGCTGCATTGACAACAGTCTGCCTTGGTTTTTAATTTCATCCCGTCTCATTGTTTTTGTGCCCCAGAAATGATCGATCACTATTCTGTCCGACGTAGCATTATTGAGTAATTTAATCTAGAAGAGTTGTTGAGGAACAGTTAGCGTGAAGCATGACTGTGATCAAAAATATGTTGTTTATGTAGCTAATTGTTATTTGGGCCTATATTATGTAGAAATGTATTTAAACACCTTTATTTGTTTGTAGCACTAAGCTGCACCCTTTAACTTTGTCAAAGACTTTCTGACATCAGGATGAATGTCAGAAATGTGTGTCCCCTGGAGTCTTTTTTAAATAAAAAAAAATATAATTGTCTTCCCTCCGTCATTACACGCGACAGGTTTGTTTAGTCTTAAGCCAAACGTCCCCACTTGAAGTCTAAAATCCTAAAATATGGATTATAGACAACTACAGTATATCATCATATAGCTGATCCTGCCTGTCAAAACAGAATCACCACCGCATCGCCCTCCAAAATTTGCCCTGAGATGTTTTATTTCTGATCAGATTGTGTGCACATTAGACAAACTGTAGAGCAAGCAATGTTACATGACATATTTATATACTTGAGGATACATAGGGCATGTTCTGATCTAACATATGACCTAAAGCATTGTTGGATAATACCTCCTAAAACTTGAGGGTGGCAGAATTGTCAACGTTCACTGAAATCTTTTATTTCTCAGCCTCTGGAGCGGATAGAAACTTGAAATAAATACCATTTAAGAGCGTAAGCATTGACTTTAATTAGAAATTATTGCCTTTGCTCTAATGTTCAATAACAAATAACAGTTGATTACTTCATTCACATGTCTTGAAAGTGACAACATCATCCAAAAAAAAGCTCACGTCACATCAGGCTCTAAAGGGAGAAACACACAAACATTGCATCTGGGCTTGACTGGTTTACATGGCCTGAATCCTTTAAATTCGCTGTAACGCAGGTAAAGATAACATTCTATAAATACATTCAGTAAATTGGCGTTTTTTATTAAAGCTGTAATTCTGTAGTAATAACAGATTGTGTAGTATTTAATATGAGCAAGAACACTAAAGACAAACAGACTCACAGAAATGTCACACAGGTCTTTAATTTAGACACGACGTATGTGTGTGGGTAGACCCTACCAAAACTGAAATTTCGTGAACTTTAATGTAATAATTTGAAATGCTTAAACAGACAAATATCCTCAAGTCCTAAAAAAGTACAAAGGACAGCAACAAAAAGCTTCTTTTCTCCAACAGTCAAAAACCAAAAGACACTTAATTTACTGAAATAAATGATATAAAAAGCAGCAAATTATTACATTAAAGAAGCTGAAATCGTCAAATGTTTGACATTTAAAGCAAATAAAAAATGACTGACATAATTATCGATGATCAAAATGTTTGGCAGCTACTTTTCATTCAATCAAAAAATTGATTATTCGACTAATAGTGGCAGGCTTAGCTACAAAGCAAACCTTCAGAAACTTAATGAAAACCTGGGCCCCAACAGTCTTTACATGTTTGTGTGTACACGGATTACCCCTTTACTTCCCATCATGCCTCTATTTCTCTTTAAGGTCCTTCAGATTTATCACTCCAGGACCAGTCTCAAATCAAAAGAAAAAGTAACACCTAAGAACTGAACCTTGACACTTCGTATTTCAGTTGCAGTTTAACCGACACAAGCGCCAGGTACTTTACCTGACCGTTTATGTTTCCTTGGAGAGTCCCCGCTCGAGGCTGTTGTGACTGATTAAATCAACTTTAATTATGATTTTGGGTTGTCTCGTTACCTCAACTGTCTGGTTGTCATTTCTTTTAGAGAATCCAGTGTGAAGTAGTCAGCTCATCAGCTGGCTCTTGCCCCCAATTGATCAGTATTTCCCATGTGTTTGAAATGTGTGTAATAAGTCATGAACTTCCTCCTCTGTTCCCTTTGACAAATTTCTTAACTGCTGTTTTTGTCATCATGTTTCCTGTCTCTCTCTAATGTCATTTTCTTACCCCCCTCAAATAAAAAGCATGCCCTGAAAGGCCAGAAGTCTGAAAAAGTGTCGATTCGAACTCTTTTCTATAACAGAAATGTCCCAAAAAGCTTTTGTACAAAAAAGGATCAAGAACCAGCAAGATGTTTCTCAATCAAAACACAATTGTCAATGACAATCTGTCTATGTGAGAAATCTTAATAGACAAGGTTATGTATTAAAGTTTTATTCATGCTATGTTTAGTTTCCCTGGAAGTTATACCTACAGACTGCCAGATGAAACGCATGTTACCTGGAGTAAAACTGGGATTTCTCTGGGTTTGAACATTTTTGGAAACATTTGGGATAATGTAAGTACACAACTCAACAAAATATATAACAAAGGTCAAGTCTTTTTTACACGTTTCAATTCAGAAGTGTTCTGTATTATATCTTAAATTAAAGTAGTGAGAAAAACCCATCAGTTCCTAAAGTGCAGGAAGACGTCTTAACATGTCCAACTATCAGTCCTCAATCCAAACTTATTCAATTCACCATCACATAAAACAGAAAATATAATAATTAGAATATTAAACTTTGTTTATCTTTGTTTACCTTGACAAACAAGCAGGAAACTCAAAGTCAATATGAGTAATAAACAATAATAAAAGTGATTAAACACAAAAAGAAAGAAAGAAAATTAAGAGATAAATAAAAGAATAAAATCAATAAAGGATGAGAAAAAGATGACATCACATCAGAGGAATTAAGAACAGATAAAATGATTTAGAGCAGTAAAATGAATTAAAAAGAAAGATAAAAATCAGTTTAAAAGGGTGACTTCACATAAAAGCAAGTTTATATTTTGAGAATTGATTTAAACAGAAGTTACTGATCCTGCGAGCCTTATCTCCTCAGGTAGGTTGTTCCAAAGTGTGTCGGGGCCCTGATGATGATCACCTTTAATTTTGATCCTTGACTTTGTAACAACCAAAAGGGCCCCACTCGAGGATCTAAGGCTGCGAACAGGCCCACATGAGGTCAGCATTTCAACTCTTTATCTTTGGACAAGTCCCAGAAAAGCTTTGAAAGTAATCAGCAAAATGTTAAAATTAATTTTAAAACAGACGGAGCCAATGAAGAGACATCAGGACAGGAGTGATGTGATGTCGTCTGTTAAAACCAGTAAGAGGCCTAGCTGCTGCAAAATGAGATGCTGGAACAAGGAAAGGTTTGGCATTTTTGGTTTTAAAATGATTCAAACTATAAAAAGAGTATCAAAATAATTACTTTTCTTTCATTCAGTAGTTGTTGAGATATTTCACTTATTGTCGGCTGCATGGTGGCTCTACAGGAAAAGTCGGAAGATCACCAAAGTCGGTAGGATTCATCCTCTGGGGAACATGAATGTTTTGTGAAATACACACCTTTACTTGTTGAGATATTTTGGTCTGGTCAAAAGTGGGCAGACCAACAGACTGTCACTGCCATCCAGAGAGCTGCAAGTATAGCTTATAAGAATTTAACCCATGGTCCACTTAGCTTATTCCAGAGCCTTCACCTGCATCTCAGTCTTCATCAACCAAAGACCATCCTTGAACAGAGATTGAAGAAATGATTCCCTCCTTAAACATATACAGTCTGTTATCATGTGCCCAGTAGATGTCCCAAGCAAATGAGAAAACTCTTTTTCAAAATCTTTGAAAAAAACAAAAAACAAAAAACAACAAAAAAACAGTACGTGGACCTTCGAGGAAATTTGAGGGACATTTTCATCAGACTTTGCACAGTCATCATTTACTTTAAGATCAAAATGTCCACAGGCTACACGAGGGAGTGACATGGTTAAAAAAATAACCCCTGAGTAAATCAACTGTAAAGTCAACTGCCGGTTAGCTTCACACCTACTTTAGTTGGGTTTGGTGTTTTTGGTAACCGCACCTTGTCAAACGAAAATGTTTAACCTATGTAATATCTCATTGTGGCTAAGCAACAGTCATATTTCAAGGCAGCACATCTCATTTCCTTTAAAAAAGGTATGTGTGAATGAGAATCTGTTTCTGACGTGCTACTGCATGCGGTAGTGGTAAAAGTAAACCGTAGTTGCACATCATGCCAGCGTTGGGGAAACTACTTTGAAGGCATCAGTGTTGTAAAAACTAGCAGGATTACTCAGTTAGCCGGGTAACTAAAACTTGTGTTGTGGAATTTCAGCTCGCTTGACCATTCAGCAGAGATGAAGATCACTCAGAGACACCGATGACTTCAGTTGTGCACACAACTTACACATCTGTGTGCACAGTGTGCAACCTGAAACTAGAGAAGGTTCGTTCTCTAGTTTCAGGTTTTATTCAGCTCAGAGAGCATCCCGCCCATACATGGTTATCTGTTTAACAGGAAGGAAAGGAAAAGTTAATGCATGAGCTTCTCACCTCTGGCCAAGTGAGGAATAGAAAGAAAATGGGTTGCAGACAGTAAGTCTGCTACCATAGATAGATCGAAGGTCATCCTACGAGTTTACACAAACAATCAGCTTTGGCCTGTTTTGGTTTGTCAGGCATCTGATCTGTAGACATATCTACAGTAGCTTGGAAAGTTGTAAAGACCATGAGATACAAACTCAGAGCAGACGTCATTATGCCCTTATCCAGACCTTAATGTTTATACAGGGTATGTATGACGTCGACATCCTATCGTGTGAAGACAGAATGTCCTGGGAGAGTCATATTTTCTCCCACAACATGAAACAACCTGTTAAACAACCAAACATGTGACTCAAGTCATTTGGTCCAAATATCAAGCAAGTCATTTTTTCCTTGGAAAGTCAAGTAGTCTCAAGTCAAGTTCCAAGACAAGTCACTGTTTCCCTTCATAGACAGTGCAGTCTTATCTGCTATCCGGTCTTTATAAACAGGAAAAGATTAGGTTTGTCCGGGCATGAACAACTGGGAGGAAACTCCCGGGGCAGATCCAGAACTCTTCTGATCTGGAAGCGCCTCAAGATATCCCAGAAGTGTCGCTGCGGGAGAGGGACAACAAAGAAAATGGATGGATGGATGGATGGATGGACAAGGTGTTAGCACCTGTCTAATAATAATATTATTGGCCAAATTACCTACCCTGTTCAAATATAATGACAATGAACTGAATTTGTATTGTAATTATTGATTTTCAGCTTAATTAAATTAGAAAAAAAAAAAAATCTTTATAAAAGCTCTATTTTTAATTTCTTTTCAATCAAAACAATATCCCCTCAACATCACTTTTTAACAGTAAAATACTGCAAGCCAGACAAAAAAACCCTGAAAAACTAAAGTGAAAACATAAAATTGAAGTGTTCAAGTCATCATGTCTCATGTCAAATCAAGTTACGAGTCTTTAAACACACAATATGTAATTTCTGCTGCTGGGGCGCTCCCTGTGGAAACAAAAAAACAATGTTTTCTGGGGAGGGGCTGTTGCTCAGCCGCATCATGGGCTAAACAAGAGCTGAAAAATAAGCACATATAATTCTGCTCTGACCTGGAGCCGTTTCCTGAGAGCTTCTGAGAATTTAGATGTTAAACAGTCGATTTATCTTCACTCCCGATTATCGACCTGTCTGAAGCAGCGATCTGTGGAGCTGACCTCCATCACCATAATGTTGACTGTCAGCTGGAGCTGGATGGAAAATGTACTTTATTTCATAGAGACATACAGAGAGGCGAGGGGACATGAGGAGACAGAACCGGAGGCTCTGGTAAGATTTGACATGAATTTAAACACAAAGACGCACACGCTCTCCTCGTTTGCAGTTGCTGGCTAACATTAGCTCAAGGCTAATGTAGTGATGTAATCTGGCTGTTTGTGGTAGATAAACACAGCATGAGAGGTGAATAAACAAATTATCTTGCAGTCAAACTTGCTTTGCTACACAAAGAAGCACAAAAAGTGATTTAACTACTTGATTTCACTATGGAAATCAATTGCCTCTCACCCAACATGCTCGCACTGACGATGCTTACATGCTGATGTTGAGCAGGTACGACGTTTCTCTTGTTCCCCATCTTAGTTTAGTTTGTCTGGATGCCAACAATTACTAACCAGCAGAGCCGAGCAGGTCTTTTGTCGACTCAGAAGACCTGAAGATGCAGCTTGATAAAAAGCTTGGATTGCCTAAGTGATTATAATTAATCCTGAGGGGAACAGGGATTACAGAACACAGAAATACAGAACTTGTTGAGATATTACACAAAAAGCACACATTTTAACTTTAACACAAGAAGTCAGGGGAATCATCAAGGTATCTGGCTACCCTCGTTTTCTTGCCTTTGTTTTTTGGGCATAACTTCTGCTAGAAAGAATACAAATACGCCAATCTGAGAAATTTGGTGTGTAGAAGTTACACACGAATCATCACAAGTCCTGAAAATTTCAAGTCTTTAGGTCTTTTCGTTCCAGAGTTATATCGATTTTCACTCTTGTGTTCCTGCCTTAATCTAACCCTGTAACTTTTCATGACAGACAGACAGACCAACACTCTGGTTTACGACCAAGTACTTGCACAAGAATTGACACTCCCATCTACATCAGTTATGTTGCTAGGTAGCACATGGTGAGCCTTGACTTGAATCCGAACATGATATGTTGCGTCACGCCTTCCATGAGGTGTGTGTGTCTGTTAAATGGCAGCTGAGAATAAACCTGACTGATAAATGTCAATTCAGTCTCACAGTTGTGTAACCTGCTACTCCCCCAATCTGCATATGAAGACCTCTCAACAAAACTTTTAAAGTTTTTAGTCGCTGCAAGTCAGCGGGAAGAACCTCGATTGCTGCTTCGTCAACTGATGCAAAATAAATTGTATTGTTGCCATAATGTGTGCAAACTCATAACATTTTGGCATAAATCTGTAAATCTGAGGTAGAATATTGACACTGACAGCAGCAGTGCTTTGAATCAACCTGTATTGTTGCTCCTTACTGAAATATGCACACCTGACACTTGGAAATTTCGTCAAAATTGGTGCAACAATTGATGCCTAGTACGAGTACAAATTGTAAAGAAAACTACTGAAAAAAACCCCATAAACACAACTGGAACATACAATGACATACAACTCGCCAGCGTGATCAAAGTCTCCGAAAGCCCAGAGATCCCAAATTGATTTGAGAAGACGCTCAGTTGAGCTTGTGACCCCTCTTTCAATGGGGTTTGTGCTAACACTTTTAACCCAGCAGTTTAAAAACAAGTCCCCATCTACTTCTGATGTTTAGGAGAACGCTGCAACACTGTTTTGCTGTGAAGCTCCAGGAAGTTCAGTACTACTAAGTTAGTAGTTTCCTGGAAGCATCTGCTGCATCAGAGCCACAGTACCACATTTTTATCATCAATCAGATATATGCATCATTTACTTTAACGTGTCACTTTGATACTTCAGTATCATTCACTGCCAGAAAATTACCTTTGATACTTGAGTACATTTAATATCAGATACTTTAAGACTTTTACTCAAGTACTATTCATGGTGACTTTCAAGTAATAATTAGCGTTATATCTTTATCTAAGTCTGACTTTTGGGTACTTTTTTTTTATTCAGTTTTACCACAGACTTTCTGTTGAAATGTGTAGTCAAGCTAATGAGGCAAGTTTTCTTAGAAAACAATAACTGATCCATTTAGTCACGCAAGTTGTTTTGTCTGAGTGGTCTGTGCGGTTTGTGCCGCAGACTTTCTGTTGAAATGTCTCGAATGACGTTGTCTTAGACTTGGTAAAACTCCCTCCAAAACTACAGAAGACACAATTCTTAGTAGTTACTCATCATAACTAGGCTGATATTCAAATGTAAAATCAGAGGAGTTCCCCATTTTATATTATATGTATACATATATATAATATAAAATGGTCCCAAAACATCATATTAAATTACATATACATATATACATACATATACATATATACATACATATACACATACACACACACACACACATATATATATATATATACACACACACATACATACATATACATACATATATATATATATACACACACACACACATATATATATATATATATATATATATATACACACACACACACACACACACACACACATATATATATATATATATATATACACACACACACACACACACACACACACACACACACACACATATATATACATATAGATATATATATATATTTAATATGATGTTTTGGGACACATTCTGAAACAACAACATAAAGGAAATGAACAGTACATTCTGACTCTATTTGTGCTAGCAGCAAAACAATAACCGGGTTACCAAGCAGCACAAAAATCCATTTAGTCACACAAGCGGTTATATGTGGTTGTTGTTTTCTTCACGACGCAGATATTGCAACAGCTACTGTTGCAGCAGATGGTTGACAAACAAAGTTGTTACAGTCACCTCACATTACCCTGAAGAAGAAAGCACCAAAACTTATCACAGATCATTAAACCACAGGGGAACATTTTCACATTAATGTTCCTGTCATAAAATAAATATCAACAGAGTGAACTGTGGTACTCCAGTTCTTGGGATATTTCTGACCACAGATATGTTATCATGTGAGAGCTCATTTGAGCAATAATCTCAAAGCAACATTATGTAGAAATTGCCATTTTGGCAACACCACTGTTGTAAATACAGATCCCAGGTCTGTAACTATTTGTCAGATGTAATGTAGGTGCTAACTGTAAACAAAACTCATGACGTCATAACAATCTTATGTGTTGAAAACATGTATCTTGAAGTAAATATGTATGTAACGCTGTGATCCTACCCACAAGACACTGTACCATCACAATGATTTGAAGCTGTTATTTTAAGGTAAGAAAGTTACATAATGTTGCTTTAATCTAAGCCGTGTAAGAGCAATTGTGGTTGTTGGCTATAGGTACAAGATGAAACAAATAGGTGTTGCATTTTTTCAAAAGTGGGTTCATTTTCTCTGGCAGGGCTGCATCTTATGATGATTTTCATTATCGGTTAATCTGTTGATTATTTTCCTGTTTGATTTCAAAGTGACTTCTAAAAATGTCTCGCTTTGTACGCACGACACTGGAAAACCCCCAAAGATTTTCAGTTTTCTACCACATTAGAGAGAACGGAGAAGACAGAACAAGGACATTTTTAGGATTGTGCTTGAAAAAAAGACATAACAACTGTATGAAAACCTGTGTAATGGTGTATGTATTCTTTCATGATGGACACACTGTATGTTCTGACATAGATGTGAACATGGCAACACATACAGAATGATCTGCATATAGAGGAAAGCAACGAGTGGAAAGTTCATGAAACGTGCTACAATTTTTATTAGAATTATGTTGAAAATGCACAGAAGTCAATCCAGATTTTCCTGAAACGCACAGTATGTTTGATCAAAACTAAAACTGATTGAATAAACACAAAGGATTGAAGCATTAATGTATTAAAAAATGTAACGTTGTAGCTCATAAAGGTGGAGTAAACACAATAAATTACTTCATACCCCAATAAATTCATAAAAGTAAAGCAATTAAAATAGCAATCACACATTTACCTCAAGACTTAAAAACACTTTCAGCAATTATGAAGTACTATTAGTCAAAATGATACCGTAAATAATATATATAATGAATGGAAAGTGGATATAATATAGAGTGAATATCAGTATTTACTTTATTCATTCTAAATTACTTAATACATCACAGCAGGAAGCAGGAAGTATGGTACAATAGTAAATAGCTACGGTTTGCTATAAATTCAACTCCGGTCTTGTATTGGCGGTCTATGTAAGGCGTTTGTTCTTTTTAAAGCAGTCTCATTCTCTTATATACTAACTTATTCATTTAGCAAAAAAATGACTCATACAGTTTATGCAAAAATATGCTGTGTGTTACACTATGAGACTCCACATTTTAACAAGTGGCCTGCTTCATCTACGTTAGAATAAAAGCACTGTTGTTGATGACATGTTTCTACTGTTTGACAACACAATGCAAAGCTGACTCTGGAGTATTAGAGATATATTATAGTATATACTTATATTTAATAATAATTGTTATAGGATTTATTTATATGTAATAATGTTTCATTCGAACGCCAAGAGGGTCACATTAGGATGACAGACGATTGAAGACTTCTTTTATCACGAGACAGGTATTTAACCCAGCAGCTCTTATTTTCCTGAGCTCCTGCTGACAGCTTTATATTTCTGTATGTGATCTTGGCGCCGTCACACATCTTAAATATACAAGACATTAAGAAAATAACAGCAATGTCCAGAACTTTAGAGCCAGACCGATAAATAAGTTGACCGATATCAGATATACCTGTATCGGCATATGTGCTGTCAAATATGTGCTGACATGAAAACTGAATGCATGATGCAGAAAAAGATGTTTGAATGTTACTGTCGTCATCTTTCGACAAAAGAGTTTGTTTAACTGTAAAAAATATTTTGCCTTTATTTTTGTCAAAAGTGTTCGATAACCACATTTGAGGGATCGTCTGTCAAACTAGAATAATCGCCTCCGAGCAACACAAGTAGCTGCAGTGTTTAATAATGGCCAGACCATTTTTCGTGGAACAATATGATGTCACCAAAATTGACCTTTGACCTTTTGGATATAAAATGTAAAAAAAGGATAAATGTTTGTTGTCAACAAAAAATGTGGTTTGTGAGGTCACAGTGACCTTTGACTCCTAACCCATCCTCGCGTCCAAGTAGATGTTTGTGCCATGGCCACAGCTATCTCTGGCGCAGAGGCACAAAAATGTGTGTTTATGTATATATTCTTTGTATAGGAGAATATCGGCTGATATATCAATATCTGAATTTTGTTGCCCCATAATATCAGTATCGACATCGGCCCCAAAAATCCAGTATTGGTCGGGCTCTACTAAACTCTGTCCTTCGGCTCTTTTAAGTCAGATTAATTTATTCAGTAAAGATGGATTATATCCATTATAGATCCACCACCATGGTTGTTATTTTACACACCCTTGTATATCGGTCCTAATGTGACCCTCTCAAGAAAAAAATCTTGATGACATTCTTAATGTATGATATAATCATACATATAATATTAACTTATAATAATAATAATAATAATCATAATATTAGTAGTAATAATAATAATATAATATTCTAAGTTTCCTTGCTTTGGTGCAACTTCCACAGACACACCCTATAAGCCTGTGAGATCTACAATGGCTTTGATGAATATTGTATCATCTCTCAGATATGGGCTCTTGCCAGCCAGTTTAGCCAGCGGACAGAAGAGCGGGCAGCCGCTGGCAATGTTCATCTCACTGATCGGCTGCTGGAAGGAGGTGGAGGTGACATCAGGCCGGAAAGCATCTATAATGTGCTCTCTGTTGTTCTGATCCAAGAGCATCAGAGTCACCTGGAGGAAGAGACACAGAAGGGGACACCAGTTTGTTTTGTGCTCCTTATTACTGCGATTTAACAATGGGTCCAAAGATCACTTAGAAGCCTTCCTACCTTCTGGCTGAATGGCCATTTGAGCAGTGCGTCGCACTTTCCTCTCATGACGACGAAGAACAGCGAGAGATGTGTTCCTCGCCCCGTCCCATCGCCGTTCAAATACAGCCTCAGACACATTTTGTATCCATATTTGCTGGAGTAAAATGCTGTGAAGAAGAAAAACAGAAGCAAGAATGTAAATAGAGCCTAAAAACATCATGTGTCATGGGCGTGACATGTAAACTCCCTGAAGGACAACAAGGGTGTAGTGAAGTGGAATTTCCCTTGACCACTCGCCAAGAGCTAAGATCATCCAGACCACATGATCTCAGCTCACTCAGAAATAACTCCTTATTATGATGCAGAGGACCTTTGAAATGTATGATCGTTGGCGATTTAATGAACAGTTCAACTAAAAATGAAAATTCAATCATTATCTATTCATCTATATGCCGATGGAAAATTAGGGGAAGTTTTGTAGTCCACAAAACATTTCTGGAGCCTGAGAGCAAAGCAGCACTGCAGCATTCTCCTAAACAACTTAAGAAGATGGTAACTCAGCTCATCCAGCATAATCCAAGTCTTTGCTGTGAAGCTCCAGAAATGTTTGGCGGACTACGAAACTTCACCTTATCCTTGAAGTCCTTCATCTCACCTGGAGAGAACATTGCCGGTGTTCGATTGGCCAAGGCGTCCTGTCTGCGGCGAGAGAAGTCAGAGATTTTCCAGACAAATATCCCGTCGTAGGTGCAGAACTGGAGCTCTTGCACCAGCTGTTCGGTTTCAGACAGTTGCAAGTCTCTCATTGTGACCGTCCGCTCCAGCTGACGCACTTTATTGGAGAGATTTTCAATTTTTTCCTGGTCTAAACGATGTTGATGTGAGAAAGCCTCCAGTGTAACCGAACTGCGCTCCACCTCTCGGTTCAGGACACAGACGATGTTTTCTAAAGCGCTGACCTGTCCAAAAACAACAGCAAATACATTTAGATTGTCAATTTAAAACTGATAAAACATTAGTGGTTATTAAAGAGCATTCAATCAATGTGAGACGCACCTTTTTTTCCAGGTCCACAGGTTGTGCAGAGGCTGCAGCTCCAGCAGCGGCCATATTGACTCCCTCCTCAGGAGCCCTGTACAGGCCCAGACCGGAGTCCTCCTGCCACTCCCCGGCACCAGGAGCGTCAGCACGAATCCGAGCCATGGACAGCACCATGGGCAGCAGCAGACGCAAGTGCTCCATGGTGCTGCTGTGCTCATGGTCGCTGAGCTTCCCGTTTTCTATCTGAGAAACACAACAGAGCTCATTTTGCCACTGCTGTAATCAGGGCCGAACAGAAAACTTTCAGACCTCAACTGTCATCAGATTTCAAACATTCAAATGATGCTAAATCCTGATTGGTGCACAGGAGCATGTGACATGAACATTTATTCTGACTGAGCCCCACCTCCTTACACCAATGAGAAGAGCTGAGGCAAAAACAGCAGTCTGAGAAGTCTCTCATATTCAAACATGACAAGCTCTGGTTTTACAGAACCGGATGCTTATGCTAAGCTAAGCTAATTTAGCTGCAGCTGCATATTTTCTGTACAGATGAGTGTGGTATCAATCTACTTGTCTGACTCTCAGCCAGACATCAAATATGTGTATTTTCTGAAATGCCAAACTTCCTTTGAAATACCTTGAGAACAAGACGTGTAGGGTTTGTCGACCCACTTCAACACAAAATAACACAATGAAAGGTTACTGTACGTACCACTGATTTACAGCCCACTTCACTGAATGGACAGGCACTCTTGGACTTGGCGCAGGACCTGCTGTGGTCATTGTACTGAAGGATGAAAAGAGTTAAGAGTTAGTAGCCCATCTTCAAAAGGTTAGATGAACTCAAACAGAAGTGAAAGTTAAGTACTTCAGTCAGACAGAAACTGTGGTTGCAAAGGGAATTCTCAGACACCGTTTCCTAAAACTGTTCAAAGCCTTTCACTTTTCAGATGATCAATTTCTGGAACTGACAACCATCTGGTTTAATGGTACATTTATTTTATTATTTATTATTCATTTAACTTGTATTTTCTTTGTATAATAGTATGCATTTTTTAGCATTTTGCATGTATTTCATACCATTCTGGGACAGGTGTTGCTATATGTAGCATTAGCCTATTCTGTGAATATTCTATGCCTTGGCACAGTATAAAGATATAGACAGGGGTAAAACATGTAAGAGCCTTTGTTCAGACAGGATACTGTGAAGCATTACCATACCAAGTAATTTAAAACCACTTAACTCCACATGACTATGACTATGGATAATTAAAGGGTAATTTGAGGCATAGCTCGAACCTTTTCTCTTGGGATCTTCTTCTTGCCACAGTCCTTGCATTGTAAAGGAAACTTCAGACAGATCTCATCATGGGCCTAAAGCACATCATGAAGGAGTATGAGAGTGTTATTTTGGGTCAATTTATGCAGACACAACTAACAAATGTCTTACACTAGATAATCTCCCTCACCTTGATGTCTTTAAAGTTGAAGGTCATTTTGCAGTATTTACAGTTGAGCGTTCTTGCTTCACATTCTCTCTCATGATGCCTTTCTTTCTCCGTGAGGAGGATCATTGCTTGGCAGGCGTCGCACTGTATCCGTTCAAATTCACAGCGACCTTCATGTTGAGCCTAAAAATGGAGGACAGATTTATTATTATTCTGACGTTCAAACATTCACAGCAGGTGTGTCATGTGCTGTGTTTATTGTTTTATTAAGATAATAAGAACGACAGTTGTGTTTTATGGATTTACAGCACATGTGCGTGCACGGTGTAGTTTATATGGTAGATGATTAAAAAAATGTGTCACATTAAATGTTCAGACCTTTTGTTATGCTCGGAAGTTGTAACTGCCAGACACACCTTCACATGTGGGACAGGATGTACTGACAGTTGAAATGTGGAAAAACAAGCTGTTGTTTCTTACACAACCATTTATCTGATTTAACTCCTGTGCATTAAAAGTACACTTGTTTTATGATGAAAGTAATAATAATAAATCATATGATTCTCTGATTATTTAATCACTGTTGTGAGTATAATTTTTTTAATATATTTTTTTATAAATAGGACTTGCAATTTATTTATTTGTACTATACGATCATTAAAGCACAAATAATATACCAAAGAGTGAAAGAAGAGGAGAGCTTTGAGAGGGAACATCTGGCGTTAAAACAAACAAAAAGGAATCCCGACAAAAACAGGATGTGATCGGGAGATGAGGAAACAAAAGCACAAAAAACAGAAGCACCGAAATAAACGAAAGTGGAAGTAACTTCTTCTCCAATAATACAATACTGGGAAATAATTTTTTTTCAATATATGCTGTTATATTAATCTTTAAAAAAAGCATTACGTATCATTTTGGAAAAAAACCGGGAAGCGGAAAGGGTGGAGCTCGAGCGTGAGGCGGAGCCAACTGACCGGGAAGTGAATCTCTTCCATCATGACTACCGGCAGGCAGCATGGAGCCACAGAGCAGAACCACGAGGTAGGCCTAGCCTGTTTTTTTCGCTTTGACTGCTCACTTTTCTAGACATGCTTCACCGGCAAAACTCGAAGCGAATAAACGATTAGATATGACACATGTCTTGACAGCCAAAACCCTGCCCTCACCACGCCACATAGACGCCACAAAGACGTCGCATTTAGTCGGTTTTTCCAGCTTAGCAAGAACTAGCTCTGGGTGTGTGTGGCTAGCGAATGCTCTATTCACACAACAGCCCACACTGTTCACACAAACATGTCGTGGGTGCATCACATCACATAGTAATCATTACTTGAGTGCTGCAACAAAACTAAAGCAGACTTTGATCCCACGATTGTGAAAAGCCGGCACAGTTTCCGAAGAAGAGGAAGTTTTAGCAGTCAGCTAACCAGTCAGAGCCACGTTTACAAGAAGTGCAAAATAATCCGCCTTTTAAAATATTTCCTGCCATCACATCATCTTAGCATTTCCTGTCTAGCTGTCTGATCTACTTGCGGTTAAAAAAGACAGAGAGCACGACAAACATCCTTTGCAGAGAATTTGCGTCAGGAATTTTTTAACCAACTCGCCCCACACTGCGGTAGTTACAGTAGAAACAAAACTAGGAGACAGATGTCGCTCATACAAACACAAGAACGCAAACAGTTATTATGATTCAGATGGTGCTTGATGCATGATTACACAACTACTCTTTCTAAAGAAAATTGGTCACTGTTTAAACCTGTTTCTCCTTCATGTCAGACAGCCAGCGTTAATTCAGCAGTTCCCTTGTGAACTGATGTAATCTGATCTAAAAAAGCGGTTTCATTATCATGTAAGGGTCAACGACTCAGTCACTAGCAGCCGAGCAAATCTTTCACTGGCCTTTTATATCCTGGTACTTCCCCCGCTGAGTTGTTGTTATCTGGGCGGGTAAGACAGGGACTTTCCAGGCTACATTAAGTTTCACTTCCTGTTCTCTTGTACTCTGCTGTGTGCAATATGAGCACATTATGCAGCAATAGTGTAGGCTGAATGCTTGAGGGGAGGAAAACATGACCTGGGAATGGAGGATATTTGAGGGGATACTCTGTGTGGGTACTGAGGGCTTGGAGAGATTTTAAAAGATACTGACAGAACTGGTTTGGGTGTGGTTATTATAGGACAAAAAGCAGTAAGCACACCAACACAAGTTGAACTTTATACCTCACCTCATATTCTTTTATCGAGCCTGTCCAGCTGCAGCCCTGGTTCAAACACCTGGCAGGCAGACTCGCTATTTCTCGACCTGCAGCATTGTCTGGAAACACCTGGCGGGGGAGTGATGAAAACTGTTCAGTGAGCTCAAAAACCAATGATTATAAAAGCAACCAGACATAACAGGTTGCTTTGTCTGTGGTGGAGGAAACCCCCGTCAGACTGTACTCATTTATTTTTCTTTGAAGCAAAGTGTGGGGGCGATGGAATAGTTTACAGATTACAAGGAAAATGTCTCGCACAATAACAATGTTGTCTGAAATACTTCATAACTTACCTCACTGCTATTTAGAATGGAAATGGGTTCCTCATATATCTCCTCTTGGCGACAGGCTTCACATGGTTTTGGCCCAGAACTGACAAACAAGACAGGTTTTTACTTTGTAGTAAAAAAAAAAAAAGCTGATTGGTGCTTAGAGTCAGCAACAATTTCCTGCTGAGCAGTATGGATCACAGCTCAAGTAGATGAATCATTACATCAATACGACAGCAGTGAAAGAAGCTTGTAAGCGCTACACAAAAACTGCAATATGGAAGGTGTCATGAGAAAAAAAGAAAAAGAAAAAAGCTTTTGCCAGTGAACACACACACAAGCAGAAAGTAGATGTGACATATCGGCATAACATGATGAACTTTCATGTAAAGGCAGTAGTTGTTTTCAAACAGGTCACAGGACTAGACCTTTAAAAACACCTACTTCACATGTGGTTTTGTAAAAAGGTTAAACTTAACTCCGTGTGAAATTACATTTCACGTGACGAATGCACATGTGGTTTCCAACCATGTACATGTGACACGCAAACACGAATTCACAAGTGCTTTTTTTTTCCCTCCGCTGCAGCAAAATGAGACTCCAGCACATTCAGTACATGTCAGATAGGTTTTAATTCCCTGTATTGTCGCCTTAGGTTTAAAGGTCCAGCGTGTAGGATTTTGTGGCACCCAGTGGTGAGATTGCAGATTACAAGAACTGAAATACCCCTTGGGTATTAGGGCTCACTCTAACATGACAAAAACATAACTGTCCTTAGTTTCAGGTGATTTTACATGAAGGAGGACATAATTAGGAATATTATATCCATTTATATATTATATTCCATTTCTGCCAGCAGATACGCCTAAATTCTACACACTGGACCTTTAAAACAACACTATGTATCTTTTAAAGTGATCCTGAAGAAAGATAGTTGACTGCTGAATCTTATTCTTAGGTCATTAAACACCAACGCTTTTGCTTGGCGTCGCACACAAGCCATTAATTCAAAGCGTTGGTGTCTGACAGTCTGGGATGAGACTCAGCCCTATGATGAACTGGCGACAGGGCGTAACCCGGATGGAATGAATGAATGAATGAATGAGACTCAACAATCATCTATCTTTCTCCAGGAAGTTACGTAGTGTTGCTTTAATGATACTGTTAAAGTATCATTAGACATAAAGTGATACATCCATGTATTTGTAATGCATTCACAATGCATTTAAAAAGAAAGAAAGAACAGAAAAAACAGTGAGTCATTGACAGGGCAAAGAAGACAATGGACACCTTCAGAGTGAGTCAGCATGGTCAGATCCTTGTGATTCACTGACTTCAGTCATGTGAGGGATGAGTCTGAATAAAGTAATTGATCTTGGGTGCAAAACATCCCCAGAGGCGAGCAGAGGTAAGAAACATGTCCAGTAAGAGGCAAAGCATTGGGATAAGGGTAGGGTTGCATTTCACACGGTTGTGGGTGGTCTGAGGACCTCCAGTCTACCTGGTGAGCTGCTTGAAACAGTGAACACAGAAGCGGTGGCCGCACTGGGCCTGGACAGGCTTCCTCAGGACCTGGAGACACTGCTGACATTTGTATTTATTCTCCATGGGTACTGACAGCACACTGAGGGGGATCCCTGGTAAAGAGTTGACGCACTCCAACGATATTCGGGCCATTCTTCTCCATCAATCTGGTGCTATATCCTGTAAATGAATACCAAGCGTAACAGCCAGTTAACAACCAAACATGACTTGTTAAGTGGACAATAAAAACAGACATCATATCAATCACTATGTTCTGTGTTTCCCCTCACATACGTGTAATTACTAGATGAACTTTGGCATACCGAGAAGTAATAACCAGTGTGTCAGAGTTATACCTATTTAAAAGGTGTCGGCATATGTGAAATGAAGTGGTTATAATGAAACTGCAATATGAGCAGCCAAGGCCTTAAGCAAATAACTGATCTGTGAGTTTATAGGGTTGATTAATCATTGTGAAACTGCCTAAAGCCAGAGACATGTTTCACATGTCACAGCAAAATGATCCAGTCATATCAAAATAATTTGCATTGGTTGAACCACAACATGCAGATAAAACAAAATTTTGCATGAAATTGAAAAAAGATGTAAAACCGTTGAGGCTACACTGGAACCTGTTTGCAACTGAAATACATGTCTGCAGATTGCACGCTGCCTTATCTATGAACACCATAGACGATGTGGGCGAATTCTTTATCTTTATTTTACTTTCAAAACATGCTGATGAAGATAAATATAGATGACGTGACAGATTTGTCTGATTAGATGATCTAGAATGTAAACATGGAGGTCAGAGATGAAAGATAAAAACCACTGATTCGGGATTTCCAGTTGAGTGTTATTTCCCGAAAAAAGGGGAAGAGCTGTGACCAGACTGGTTTAGTATTTTTTCCTGTCAACTGTACTGAACACTTCCACTCTAAAATTTAAAATGCAACAACTTAAAGCTGCTATGTTTTTAATGTTGATATTCCTTCTTTGGCAACATCTAGCAGAAGAATTAAGGATGACAGGCAAAATAATGGTGAGCAGTCGCTGCTCTTTTTTTTACGTTAGTGCAAGTAACTGAAATCGTTGCACAGATTAAATGAGATCCCAGGCGTCTGCGATCCATTATTAATGCCAAATGCAAGGAGGATCTCTGGCATCACATCTTTCGTGGTAGTAAAAAAAGCTTCAAGTTTTACACACCTAGTGCAAAAGTAGACTCTGTTATCTGCTGCATAAATCATAAAATTCAGCAAGGCCCCCCCAAAAAGTACATATTTTCCTCCTACCTGTAGTGTTATTTATCCATCTAGATTTTTTTTGCGTGAGTTGCTGAGTTTTTGAGATATCAGCTGTTGAGATTAGAGTAGATAATGTCTGAATTTTCATTTTTTGGGAAATTATCCCTTGATGGCGTCCTTCTCAGCTTAGTTAGCTAGCTTTGAATAGAAGCACACTTCCTTATGCGCAGTGATATGGTTGCCGGGTGTAGTTTGGTTGAAATACAATAGTTCCAACATGAAACTGCTCACAACAAGGTCTGTGGATTATTTTGAGTAAATAAATGTATTTTTTGCACAGTGAGCACCACAAGCAGAGTGTTATCTAGTTTATATTTTATATTCTATATTATAGAGAGGGCAGCCATCTCTACAGCTGATAATTCCAAAACTCAGATAAATAGCACTACAGGTAAAAAACTAATAAATAAATAGATAAATAAAATAAAAAACATGTATTTAGGACTTTGAGGGCACTGTGCCTTTAAGGCGTGCTTGGCTGGTGGTGCGTGTTTGTTTACGCCTTATCAACAACGAGAAACACAACTGTGGTAACAGGATATGTCTCATCTGCTTCCTACTCACAAACAATGCCAGTAAGTGTTCATCAGATTATGTTGATTGAAATTTTCCAAATTGGACTAAATGCCTGTTTTCATGAACTACATTTCTCCCTTTCCACACCTTTACAAAAAAATACTTCCTTTCAATAACGCCTGCTCTATAAATATTTGATCTGTTGAATGATTTAGTATTGAAAAATCCCTTATGGGAAAATGAGTGGGGAGTGTTTTCCCATATGAGATGTCATATATACCGACATATTCCAACACACCCACAGCAAATACTCCATCAGTAAATATGCAGGCAGCTGTTGTAGTCTGCCACAGTGCATGACAGGGTTTACTTGCACAAACAGCTGCAAAACTTAGTATACTACAGTATGTGTGTGCATGCAAGTACTGTGTATCAACATATAGTTAATGCAATTGTCTCAAGGAGCTCTGCAAAGAATATTAACAGACTAGCTTTGCATGTCATAACAGGAACATAATAACCTTGAAATCTTTCTGCTTGTGTGCAGTTGGTTAAAGGTTGCATGATAATAGGCATGTAGTTCATCCGGTTAAACCCTGCACAAAGTACAAAAGCCAAATAGCTTTAAGCAGTGTTGTCCCCACCTATCCAACTGCTTGAAAGCAAAGAAGACAAAGCATTTTTCAAAAAAAACCCAACTCCATTTATATAAAAATGAACTCATGTCAATGTCAATTGAAACGCCACACAAAGTAGACAACAAAGGTTCCAGCTCAGTCTCTTCAAAATATGAGATATGGGCGGCAAAACTACCTATTTACACTAGATGGAGATAAATACCATTTACGACCCACATTGTTTGGTTATAAAACAGTCTTTAAAGACTGTCATGCAACAGTTTGGAAAATGGCTGAGAAAGGAATTCCCACTGTGAATATGCTGATCCTGAGGTTTAAGTAGACTTTGTTGACGTGGCTTAAAAGCAGGAAATATCTGCATCCTCTTTTAACTGACCCCCATTCAAGCCACATCTCACACAACGGAAATCTGTTCAAACTTCCACACTGGAAGTGAGAATTAAAGTGGCTAGGTCAAAACTCAACTAGAACTGAAAGGTTACTGTGCCCCCTCAAACCTCACTTCAAAAGTGAAACCTATATAAACATGAGTACCTTGACATCTCATGATCTTCACAGGATGAGTTATGATGATTTTTTTTTAGATGAGACGACCAAATAAACTGTTGCACAGCGATCAGAAGACCAACCGCCCCAGCACATGAGAAAAGTTATCATGCACATCATGAGACCCAAATTATCACAAGTGAGCATATGACCAGTAATGAGTAAGCATCCATGAGGACAGTTACCATTCAAGCTATGAACTCTATATTTATATTTTTACCAGTATCAGTCATACTCACTGTAAGATATAGTCTTCATCTAAATCAAACTTTTAATATGACAATACAAAGCATTTTAACTGTTTGAAACATAATTTGACAAACTTTTAACTATAACTGAATAATGGTTATACATCATTTTTGTATTAGTTTATTTGACAATATTCAAATTAAAAATAATATGTTTCCAAATCTTAAAACTTGTGAAACAGCAATATTGGTTATTTAACAGTGAATTTTCTAGAATTACTACTAGTAATCATTTAGTTGTCTTGTTCCACCCTAGATAACACTTCAACCACATACAAAACCCTAAGTTGAAGGCGGGAAACGTCATATTTAACTCCTGAGAAACCCTGTGCTATTTATCACTCCAAAGCGACAGCGTCTTATTCCGAAAAATTTAAATTCTCAGAATATTATCTGACAGATGATCACATTTAAATGGAACCATGACAAATATTTCTCAAAGTGCGTGTAGTAAACTTGATATTGCACAATCATTTCAAAGGAAACAGCACACATGTATTATTCAATCCGTCATTTAACACATTAAAAAAAAACTGTGCAGTGAACAATAAACCATGCCTTAATGAGTACAATAGTACACCCAAGCTGGTGTTTAGATTGTGTGTTCATGGAAACCTTAAGAGAGAGGCACTGCAGTGCAAACACTCATTAAGTCTGCAGACTGAGCTGTGACACAAGACCAAGGTTACTGAACTGTATCCAAGTAGAGGAAAGTGTACGATAATGCCTGTGAAAAAAATAAATAACACCAAGTACAACCAAACTATCCCTTCAGTCTCCACATTAAATTACTTTTAGTCTCAAACAAATGCCCCTGGCTGCTTGTGAAAGCTAGTAGTAGTCAGAGAAACATGCTCCCCTCTCCCTTCGCCATGTTTTGGTCACCACTTCAGGTATTACCCAATTTGCTATCAACCAGGAGTTCCTAGACGCTGAACCACCCTGTGACAAAGTACTGAAACAAAACCAAACTCGTCACTTACCTAGTTTTCAAACAGCCTTTCCAAGTTATACTCGCAGACTACATCTACCGCGGTATATCAACTCTGGTGCACGCCCTCAAACACGTAGACGCTGAGACAGTCTACAAAAACAGGCTGCAGGCAAATGACTGGTTCGTTGTCTGACTCAGTAGCTTCGTGGTTATATTACAGTCGAATAACTTCTGCAGTGGGAATTTTTTACATCTGTTAGCATTTGCGTTGTCGGCTAAAAACAAGAAGTTGATGACACTTACACGTTACTTTTTGATAGCTACGCAACTTTAGGCAGCTAGTTGGACAGTGTTTGACAGACGTATTACTACGAGTTTAGCGATTTAACATCTCGGTTAGCTAACTGCTAAGGTTGTCATCTGGTAAACAGCGACACCAGCTCAGCCAACTAACCTTGTTGTCTCGATTGTGCCACTGACGACGGACAGAAACCGGTTCTGTTTGTCCGCTATCGCATGAGAAGGGCACTTCAACCTTTAACGCTAGCTGTGTTTACAATTGTGTTGCCATGACCCTTTCTTTTTTTAAGGCATCTGGGGCGAGCGGAGTCACTTTCTCTCTACAGTACATTCTGTGATCCACAAACCCCGCTTCTATGCCCGGGCGACGCCAGAGAGGAAAGCCGTGCAGCATCCAAATGTCCGGACTTTGAACGCGGGTGCGTTCGCTGGAAGTCCGAGAGTCCAGACTCACATTTCATCCAGTGCACAAAGTAACGTCCTTGGTCCTCAAGGCCCCTCAAGCGGACTCTCTGCAGACTTCTGGGATCTCCGCAGACTTCACCGGACTTCACTGATTAAATTACCCACAATTCATTGCCAAACGTACGCAACATTGTAGAACTTATGAATGTGTAGAACAATGACTTTTTTATGACGTTACGTGAACACACCAGTATACAGCAGAATATAGACTTCTGCATTTTAATACTGTAGTCTTTAGGGCTGTCTGTCAGTGGCAAACCTACAATATCCAAATTGAAAACAAAGTTATTCAAATGCCCAGTTCCAACTAAAACAAAATAAATTCACTACAAAGTAATGAACGACTTCTATCCTTTCAGTGAATTTTGTTGTCATCTGTAAAAGTGGTGTTAAAACAACAAGTAAAAGTAACACAATCACAACAATGCCTGTTTTAGATCACAACACTAGACCTAATGTTCAATGTTTAGGTAGTCTTAGATACATTTTTCATTCATAAGGATAAATGTGTAAAAACCCACCCATCTTCACATGTTATTATAAAGAAATCCCACTTTATATCAAGTCCCTGAAATGAATTAAGTCCAAATGTGCCATCGATTTCTATGTCTTATTGGAAAATGATATTACCAATGTAATGCCTTGATCTTTTTTAAAAAATACATTTTTATTTTCCTTTTTCTCTTCAATGACAATTTTGTTTGACTTTTTTCCCCTTATTTCTTTCTTTCTTTCTTTCTTTCTTTCTTTCTTTTTTTTATTTTATTTTTTTTACCACATTTTATTGTTACTGTGTTAATGTTTTATGTCTTATTTCATGTGTTAAGAAGTGCCTGTTCACTCTGGAAATTTTGTAACTGTAATTAATTGCTGCCTTACAGTTTATAAATTTGAATTTTGTAAATTTATAATAATAGTAATATTTTTGAAAAATACATTTGCCATGCACTCTCTCACACTCACGCTCGCGACCTGACGTGGTGACGTCACGGCACTTCCGACTGAAGCATGCGTGGGCTAACAAACTGGTAGGATTTGTGGTCGGTTGGCGTTTGGATCCAGCATTAGTGGTATTAGTGGCATGGTGTGCGTGGGCGCATGCGCACATTAGCATCTGCATAATGTCGCTTCCGGTTGGTAGACTTTTCCAAAGGGTAAATCAGCGTCAATGCGTTTTGATCTCCAGAGGTAATTAACGAGCTCGCATACGTGATTTATTACGACTGCTTTTTAAATAAATCCAGCTCGATGTACGTAATCTGTGTAAATGTAGAAACGAAGCATGTAAAAGCCTTGTGCCAGCCTGATTTAGCAGCCATAGGGGACACTGACAGCACTGACACTGCTCAGCTAGCTTATGCAGCTAGCTGACGAGCTAAAATCGGAATAAATATCTATAATTAGGTTGTAGCTATATAAATAATCAGCCAGATAAATGTCGGATAGCAAAGATATTTCAGAATATCGACGGATAGATGGATGTAGCTCGCACATTAATGCGACAGTATTTTAAAACTTTCTTAAACAAGAAAACGACCATTTATGTATGACATTTCAAAATTAATATGTATGAGGGAGTAAACCTGCCATGAATGATGATATTGATGACAGACATCTATTCCTGTATAATATTGTACTTTTATACCTGTATTGCACTTGTAACTGTATTGCACTTGTATCCTCCATGTTGTTTTTCATTTATTTACTTCTTTGTACTTTAAATGGTCAATAACCCTCCTGTTTACAGGTGTTAGTATTGTACTACAGCACCAATGTTACTGATATTTCTATGTCCAAATAAACTAAACTTGTAAGCAATAAACGAGGAGAACTCAAGACGAGCAAATAATCACAACTTTTTAAAAATACAATCTACAGGTTTCACCAACAAGCACCTGCTCTAATTATTAAGGTAAAGGAAAGCAGTTTACTTCATGTATGTATAACCAGATGTGTTTTGAAACAGCAGCTGGACTTTTTCAGTCATTGTATCAGTTTGTATGTATCAGTTTGTATGAATTTCTTTTTCATGACCAAAAGGGATGAGCCAAAGATAGAAAATGGTTTATTTCCATTTTCTATTTTGTAAAACAATAAATAAAATCACTTGAAAGCAGAAATGAAGAATATATCTTGATATTCCGATGAAGCAGTCCCATTGTTTAAGACTTGCTATCTTTCTTTGTTTTGGGCTGATTTTCAAAATCCCTAAGACTAATTGCAGGGGATAGACTGACTCCTGGTTGAGAAGTGGAAGCAGCTCCCTCATCTTCCCTCCCATCCCATAAGGGTGTGACAATGCCCTTTTTGTGAAGGCTTAAAAGAGGTGGGGAATGGCACCAAGGTGGCTCTCACACTCATTCTGCACCTGTCCCTGACTCACTGAGAACCTCATCCCCTTACATTGCCAGCCAGAAACTGTGGTTGTTTGGGCGCTATTTTTTTTTTTTCTTGGCTGCCCCACATCATTCTAGTGAGGACACTGTGTTTGTTCTTGAAACCCAAGCCCCTATACACCTTCAGTTTTGACATTTTATTTCACTGGGGCTTGTAGGAGCACATTTCAGTTTGATTATCCCCTCAAGAGGCATGTTTATTGGTTTATTGTCCAAGTAGCTGACATTGGGCATCCCCTCTAGATGTACATGTTTTTGTTCATATTTTTATGTAGGTTGGGCTAGCCTGTAAGCATTTTACTGCCAGTACCGCCACACTGTAACTGGTTGTGGTCATTTCCAGGTCAAGAGCAGCAACTCTTATGGTTTTAGACATGACAAAACAAGATTGTTCAACTGTCATATAAAGGTCCTTAAGAAGTATGCTGAAATTTTCAAGGAAAACCTCTTCAAGGTGACCCTGATTATAACCATGAGATCGATCAGAACATTGGCACAATCCTACACTTGGCGCTCTCGTCTCGAAAATGACCACATGACATCTGCTTTCTAGTGATTTCATTTTTGTTGTCTTACAAAATAGAAATCGAAACCATTTCCATGATTTTGAGGATCCCTTTCGGCCACAAAAAAGAAGAACACCTTGGATTTCTCTCTTTTAAAGGTCTCTTGTGATTGTCAAGCGTGAATCTCCTGTGTCACAACACATCTGTCCACCTTAACAAAAATAGACACCCACAGCTGACCACAGAACATATAATCTAAATTATAGATAAATAAAATGTAAATTATAAATAACCAAACAGAGAAAATATCTATAATGTAATACAACTTAATTGTGACATAAAAAACAAGTCGAGAAACAATAAATGGAATAAATAAATAAAACATGGGGTAAAAGGGAAAATAAGGGTAAGTTATAGACACGTGCGCCACACATGTTAGTCTCTGGTTCATAGACGGTATAATAAATTGTCTTCAAGTTGATACAGGACATAAAATCTTGGTGTGGGAGTGGGAAGGAGAGGCAGAATATTTCAACATAAGTTAGATTGCTCATCAATCATGTACAGAATGTTAAAGCCAACATGTTCACTTTTGCTTTTGGCAAATTCAAATCTGGTGCAATGCCACAGTGACAGACAAAGAATTGGGCTCAATTTGGGTTGGAAGAGTGATTAAGACGAAAATCACATGACCACTCAATTTTCCGGAAAGAAAAATGAATGGCCAGCAGATACACTGACCCTGGCCTGGCAGAATGAATAAGTAGGCAACTTCGACCAATATGTAGCCCAAAGGTTAGAGATGCTGATGGGTGGCCAGAAGGCTGCTGGTTCAAACCCTCTGAACCAGCAAGATGGCACAGTAAATCTGGCCGAATGATAGCTGTCTCAACCAGAGGGTTGTCAGAGTCTAGATTAGTTTCAAAAACCTGCCATTATGCTCTCAGCCACTACAGTTTGTGTGTTTATTTATGGGGTGTTTGGATAGGTTAAATACAGTTGATTAATTTAGCAATGGGGATTGAAAAAAGTATTTGATTCTAGTTTATAGAAGAGTTTGAAGCAAGGAAACTGGGAGGTGACGAAGCAGCCTTTCTAAGTTTGCTGCTACCCTCTGAGTTGAATCAGTGGAGGACAGATTTATTTAAGATGTATATTTTTTATTTGATCTAAAATAAGAAAAAAATTAACATGATCAACTCCATTAGATTTCTTTTCCTTAGAAGTTCTCAAAGAAAATTAAAAGTGAGCATTTTCCCATAACTAATGTTTACGAAACTAGGAGGTAGTCTTTGGGTAAACTTTCCAGAAAAGTCCCTGTATATTATATTTTCTAAAAAGTGCAGTATCTGACAAGTGTGCAGAACAATAGTGATCGCTGATTGGTGGGGAATTGCTGCGGGGCGGGACTTCGAGTAGAGGTTGAGACTAAAGGACAGCAACATTGCGCTCCTCTCTATTTATGGTGAAACGAAACTATGTGTTGAAAACCCTTCTGATCAGGCTCAAATTTCACCAATAAAGTGCAGCTCGCAGCCACAGAGGAAGGTTAAGCGAAGACAGTTAGTCAGAATACAGGCAGAGGATGTTGCCTCAAGTCGTGCATTTTGAAATTTATATCAGTAATGAAAGACAAAAGGCATCAATACAATATTTGGAAAATATTCACAACAACCTGTTTTTGTTATGTGAGGGCAATAAAATAAATATCAACAGCATTTTTAGACTGTCTTGGTCCAGCTGTGTGAAAGTTTTTAATGTTGCTCCTCCACCTTTGTCTCCTCAGCACTACACAGTAGTAGCGCTGGGTTTACAGACAGCAGCTATGATGGCCTGTATCCTGGACACATCCAAACCACGCCCATCCAGAAAGCCCTGTTGGCTGTCGGGTCAGGTGTGGCTGCACTGCAAAATCCCTACAGACATGGTGAGACTCGGCATGGGGCTCAGGCTTAGGTTTTTCTCTTCATCGCCCGTCTTGTAACGGGGTGTACAGTTGCTGAATGGTCATGACGCACACCATATTAGTGCAACGCCCTGGTTTGATTTTGGCTGGGGACATTTGACCCCTTTCAATGCGTTTCCTGCCTTTATCTCTGCGGCCAAAATAAGGCAAAATGCCAAAACAAATGCCAGAAAAAGCCTTCCCATGAACAGAAAGTACAGCCCAGTCACAAACAACCTACTTTATAGTCAAATATGGAGATCGCTCTCTCACGCTGCGATAGAAAACCCCTAATGTCCCAAACTTTGGAAATTTGTGTAGAATCAATCTACATGTTTAACTGCTTTGAGGAAAATCTTTCATACATTGTAGCCTTTTGGAAATTATGACATCCATCACTCAGATTTGTTCAGAAAAGGCAAAACAAGGAAAAGCTTCTTCAAATTAAATAAAATTCGAAATATTTACAACTCGTGAATATTTAGAATTAGAAAAAAACACAAACATGAATAAAAGTGTAAAACCTGTCACCGTCGTTAATGCCTCCGCTATGTCCAATGGATTTCAGGTGGAATATAATGGAAGTCTGGTAACAGCAGCTGAAATAACTAGTGTCTAACACATTGTGCAGCACTCCTTCAGTGTGGCAGTAAGTTAGCAGCAGTAGTCATTTCACTGAAGAGGGGATTGCAAAATTATAGGTCATGTAGTCATACAAAAACAGCATGCTACTGAATCAACCAAAGGGCAAAGCACATGTTGACAGCTTAATAAAATAATAATGAATAATATAAAACGACGGGAAGAAATGAATACCTCTCGGAGTTGATAATGTGTCCCGCAGAAACATACTATTTGTCAAGAATGGTCATTCAAGTCTGATTCAACAACATTTCTTAACACATTTTTCAGTCCTGAAAAAGAAATTCTGTTATTCGTTTTGTAAATTGATTGACTGGTGGGAAGTTAGTTGTGCCAGATTTATCTCAATAAGTTCAAAGTGAAGATGTATCCCTCATGACTAAATCACAGGACAGAAACTTATTTTTATCTAATTGCTGTTAGCAGCGAAAATCTGTCCTTTTTTTCTGCATTTCATTCGCCCAAAACTCTCATTTCAGATTTTTGTTTAAAGATACTCAAAAGTAAGAACAATGTATTGCAATAATCCATTTAAGGCCTGCTGGTGCTTTGCAACATTCAACGAGTATGTGTGCTGATGAAACCTCAGTCAGCCAGTCTGCAACTGATATCAGTAAGGCTGTATCCTTGGCATGCCTGACACATTACAGGTTGATGAAACTTGAAACACTTTGTCATACTGTGTATAATTCTCAGTAAAGTGAGACTAACTGGGGACAGTACCTGATGTCCTGTTCTCATGCACTCATGAAAGTTAGACTTTCTCAGACTTTTATTCTCTGGAGAGTTATGTTACTGGATCTGCTTTAAAAACAAATGAGCCAAGTACACTGAAACTGTCAAGGAGGAAGAGAGCATTATCTGGACATGTCACTTCCCATTTAGGGAACACAGGTGTTTTTGACTTCTTCACCGCAGTATCGGTTGATTGCCACAAGACAATAGCTGCTTTATAAAATGTAATTACAACCTGATTTGATAACATTTGACTCTTCCCACCAATATAATTTCAACTCCACACTCTTGTTCCCTATCAGACTTTCTAGTCTCCAACTCAGATACCTCATGACATCACCAGACTTTTCAGACATTTTCTCACGCTTGAAAAATCCTTCAAAGCCACAGCAGACACTGAACAGCTGTTTTTTACTGGCTGATTAGTACTCCCTGTGATGACTAAACTAAACTAAAGTCAAAATGTACACCATTCTGGGTCAATCAGTCATTAAATTGTAGGTGTAACGTGTTAAAAAAACCCTCTGAATTGTACTTTTAATACCATTTAATGGGATGAAACTGTCCCTACAGACATGGTCGCCGTGCTCGGAGAGACGACAGGGCACCTAGCGCTGATAAAACTCAGAGACAGGATGAGAAATGATCCCGAAGGCTACACTATCCTAACGTGAGTCCTTGTCCATTCAGATTTAGATTTAACTTTCTCTGCTGTGAATCGCATTTTATTTCGTCTTTCTTGTCGTTTACTTGTTATTGCAGGGAAAGGCCCAGAATACGTCTTTCTACACTCGATCTGAACAACATGGCGTCCCTTCCTGACGGCTCTTTCGGGAGGGAATACCTCCGTTTTCTGGAGGACAACGTGAGTCCCCACCGATGTGTCATGAAACTCCAATCAAAGACAGCTTTATACTTCAACACGTTTCCCCTAAAATCCCTCCATCTATGTTTCTCTTTCATCTTTACTAATGCATTCGCTTTCCTTATCGATCAGCATGTGACCCCTGACTCCAGGGCTGACGTGAAGTTTGTGGACAACGAGGAGCTGGCTTATGTCATGCAGAGATATAGAGAAGTCCATGATTTGCTGCACACCCTGCTGGGCATGCCCACCAACATGCTGGGTGAGTCGGGGTCCATCACTGTCCTACACAAATCCTCAAAGTGTAATTGTGTTATTTAAAGGAGCTTGATAGCCAAGCAGTTTAATGCAGTTTTTCTCAACTGCTAAGACACGTTTCTTGAAATTATGCTCCATTTCCCATAGCTCTAAAAACATATTCATAACTGCACTCTCATCTTCACAGACTTCCATGTCAGAACCAAACTCTCCCCTCAAAACCATATTATCTTACATCAAAACCAAACTGCCTTCAGACTTCACATAGAAGCCATCATATACATCCACACACTACAAATATGAATATGAATTCAAAACTGTGGCATAAAAACCTGCTAATGCAATGAATAATGGGGCCTGTGGTTTCCCCCCAGATCAAGCTCTCTAGGCTACACTTTACACTTTGAAAGGTTTTAATTCTTCAATGTACTTCAGTAAAATGAACTGAAACTGAATAAAAAGGAAATGTACTGTTAAAATATGCATCTGCATAATATGCATAAAGAATGTATGCAAATAAGTACAAATGTATTCATTAACCAATGTAAACCAATGGGGAAAAAACATTAGTCCTAGCCAGGCTGTGATGGAAAACCCCTTGTATACCTTAATCAACCCTGGCAAGCCTCAACCGTTACAGACCTTCAACCGCCCTGCAAATCTAAAACATTCCTCTATGGGGTTTTGAAAGGGAGAATGTGCAGGTAGGAAGATGTTGCTGAATCGAGGGTTGTCCGTGATTCACCCTTCTCCACCTTCAGGTGTTGATCCATTGTTCCAAAACATTTGAACTGACACATGGCCCTTTTACCTATGTATCCTAAGTCTCTATCTAAGTTAAACAAATCCAAATCATGTGTGTGGGGATTGTGTTTATGGTTGTGGGAAATGTGCCTGTCTTTTTGTAGATGGTGTCATGGTTTGGGATGTTTAGTTAGAAGGCCCAGTTATAATGTGTAAGCAGTCAAGAAAAACTGTAACAGTACATGATGTGGCGAAGAAAAAGTCTCAAGGGTCTGGACTTAAACTATGTGTACGCACAAAGACAGGAATGTGCAGTTATGTGTTCTTTTTGTCAGATTTCTAAAGCTGTGTGTACGCCTGATTCTGTTTTATGAATCTTAATCACTGTGTACGCATTTCCACTACCACAATTTTCCATACATGGATGTGAAAACGCTCTAACACATCCGTTTAGATATCGAAATGTATGCCTGCTTCACCCCTCAATCGACCTGTCAATGAGAAGAACTTCCAAGAAGAAAAGTACATTTTCATCAGCCAGGTTTCACATCAGAACAGCTGTCATTACAGGCAAACGTTACAGCTGTGATTATTTGTGTAGTGCCCACACATGTACCTGTAAACCATCGTCTCTGTAATATCTCAGTCATCGTTATTAAATGTCAGCTGATCGATGTTCAATCTGTAGAGCTCTTATTGAAACAAAGTGCTTCTCAATTCAGGATCAAATTAAAAGATCATCACCGGGAAGTAAGGGTTCAAATGTAGAATACCTTCTCTCACCTTATATTTCATGTTCACCTCATCATTTCACCCGCAGCTATCTCTAAAATAACGTCCGTACCGCACATTCATCTTAAATACCAGTCCATGTGCAGGGAAAGGCGTATGTATGGTTTGTGCGGACACATCAGTTTTCCATCGGACTGCTGACAGAATAATGAAACTTAATCGTGTCTCTTTCTCTTCCACGTTTCCCTTTCCAATTGTCCTTACACAGTTCCTGCTTTTAAAAGCTTTTTCCTATGTAATTGTTGAGCTAAGCTTTCTGTCTTGCATGGACAGATTCAGCCTTACTATGAATAGACAAAAACTTTGAGACTTGTGTAACTAAGAGACTAAAAGTTTCATCACGTAAGCCGGAAAGTTGAAACACTTGACCGTTGACTTTTGGTTTTCTCTTCTCCTTTGAGCTTAAATAATCTAAATATTTATTTCTATTTAAATTTCTCTGTACCTTTCAGGTGAGGTGGCAGTGAAATGGTTCGAGGCCGCTCAGACTGGACTTCCCATGTGCGCTCTCGGCGCTGTGTTGGGGCCACTTCGGCTAAACACAAGGTACAACGCCAGGGTTTTTACCAGGGTTTCAACTACAGCACAGTACTGAAACACCATGACACTTAGCTCTGACTGTGCCATATCGTGCTATGATTAAAAGTTACAGCTTGAGTGACTCAACAATACACTCATAGTATTCACCTGTTTCTGTGCACTAACCATAAAGAACAGCATGCAACAAACATGTGCGATTAATCAGACAATTACTTTCATTGTTTACTGCTTGTGTTATAAAAAACATTCCAAGATCCAAAAATACTTCCTTTAGAGTTCAAATGACATAGCACTTTGAGGGTATCGTGCTTCCGCATCGTGACGCATTTGTCAGTGAAACAGGACAGGCAGGCAGGACATAACCTTGGGAGGAATAATAATAATTTGACATTGTACACAACGGGAAAGCAGTAATCATCAGGGACACACAGACAAAGCCCATCGTATGCTCCTTGTAGTTGCTGAAGGATTGATTGAAGGGTTGATGTTACAAACCGGCTCAGAAGGTCGCAACAAAAACGGAGACCACACAAAGGCAAACATTTTGAATAATATTTCATTCAGTTTGAACCACATTAGACCAAAGCTAAATGAACACAACCAAACTAAAACCCTGCTGGGTGGGAGCACAGGATACAGAGAAAAAGAGGGAGATCTCCAGCTCTCTTACAGCAGGAGCAGCAATCACAGGAAGTTCACTCACTCCTGCCGCTCTGCCTCAATACAGAACAGGTAAAAACACAAGGAATCACAAACAGAGTGGGAGTGGTCGTCACACTGATGTCATGATATCATTAGTTAAAATTGGTGGGTTCAACGCGTTATATTTTGTTTTACAGGAAGAAAACATTGAACAAATTGGATTTTGAAATAAGAATATAAAGAGATGGATTTTTAAATAGGTATGACCGGGGATGTGATCTAAATGGGTGAAAGAGGCACTTCTCATTTCATCATGACTCTAATATAATAAAAAACAGCAAATATTATTATTTTGACCTGGAGGTTTTAACTTTTTCTTCTTAAAAAATGATTTAAAATCATTAATTGATTTCCAGTTTTATTACCAATTAAATTTCTTTCGATTTATCCATTAATTAACTGATCATTTTAGCTCTAGATTGCAGCCTTTTATGCCCTGAATTTCGTTTCTTAAACCAAGTTCACATTACTGGATTTCAGGATTGTGGGCCTGATCTGAGTTTGCTGATAAAAAAAAAAGCCCCAGATCAGAGGCAGATGGGCAGCGCTCACATGAACGACGGTATGTGTTAACAATCCACAGACCCTAGCAGGCTAAATATCTGGCACAGCCAATGAGAGCAGACCCTCTTCTCTCCCCCTCTGCTCTGCTGTCATCTGCAGCAGCTCTCTGAATCCAGCCTGTGTACGGAGCGACACACTAACAGCCTTTAGTTTCTAAAGAATACACACTTACACAAGCGTTTCAGTGTATGTAACCGCAATACGAGCAGGCAGCATTTTCAGTGCATAAATAATCCTTGCTGGCCGAGCATCCAAATCCACTCTCTCACCTTTATTATTTTCTTTTTCTGTAAATCAGCACACAAACAACCTTGACTTGATTCAGCTATGTACATAAGACTACAAGTGTAGTAAAAAGCATTATCTCAACTCTGAGAACAATGCAGAAACAAATGATTAACATGTTGTAAACCTTCCCTATTCTTTTGTCGTCTAGTGATAAGAGCAACCAACTGTAAATCCTTCTTGCCGTTGTAATAAATACCTGTGAAACGTTTCTTCACATGTGAATCATTAACCCTCATTCAATAACTGACCTTCCCTGTGTTTTGGGGAACTGGGCTGTGGTTAATTTATTCAGAAATACAATATGATCTATTTATTGTTGTGTAATGCTGAAGTATTCCTTCTTTCACCCAGCCGTTTACAGTCACTGTTCACCTCCCTGGGTCCGTGGGCTCTTCAGAACGGTAGTCGGTCGCGCTGTATCCTCAGCATCTTCTACGAGAGACGATGGGAGCAGAGCCTCGAAGACCTGCGACAGGAGCTCAACATAGAGCCGCCGCCTGTCATACTCAGTGCCACCAACAAGAGGAGCACCTGAGGAAGACGACGAGAAGATGAGTGACTCAGGAATCACGGGACAAAAGACTTTTGATTGCGGACAAACCCGAAATATTTCAAGTATTGCACTGTGGACTTTTTGTACGGAGGAAGGAGGAAGTTGTTAATTACGAAGGAACTGGGGAAGTTGGAAACATTGGCTTCTCCCTTCTTGCGTCTCCTAAGTCTTTCTACATGTTCAGGCAACTTTTAGTTTGAAATGAATCGTTTTGAGTGACTTCATTTTAACAGGTCACGCTCACACACTTTGTTTTTGAGAATGTGACAAAAAGTGTGTATTTTTTTTATCAGGACAAAAATAAATGTAAAGAACTGAATTATGTCTGTTATTAAATACTCACCAACACACTGAGGAGATATTTTGTCATCTGTTAAATCGGTGTCTTTGTGAGAAGCTTTCTGATTTTATACGGCGAAATTATCGAGAAATAGGAAAGCTGTTGCAGGTGCTCGGTACTAGCACTTCAGCGTGGGAAAGGAGCAGATGTTAGCTTTAAAACATGAGTGCGGTTGCTTCTGACTCACCGATCACTTACTGTATTATATGTGAATCAATATTTGCCTACTTTTTTACGGTAATGATGACATAACAGGAAGTTGAACTGTGCACACTGTTCAGCAGGTGTGTGAGACTAGTGTCAAAAATCACCTTAGATTTTCTGGTTAAGAGCCTTTTCCTGCTAAGATACAATGTAAAGGTTATTTTAAGGTAATTTCACAGCTTGAAAAACACGAAGAGAATAAGATAAAGCTTTCGGTTACCCGCTGCAGCCAGTTGTCAAATCATACCTTTCGACCACATTTTGCTTGGGACGAAGTGCACGAAGATAACCCATGATTTTACTTAAAGCTGCTTCAACTGAACGTCATTACTTGTTAATTGCGGTAGCACCTGTCGATTGTGTGAAAAAAAGTAAACTTGATTTGGTTTATCGCCGGACCACCAGACAACAGAGCAGCTTCTTTCTTCAGGTCGTCAGACTCCATGATTCATCCTCAGCACTTAAAAAGTATTGCGGTATTTAAGTTATTTTAACATACATCATAGGTGGTCCTTAAAGAGTTAATAACAGGCTTTTATAATGAGCTGTTTACACAATGTCTGTTGAAATTACAGGCGGGCACGTGTGGGCTGTTACACTGTTAACACCACATACTGTATTACTGAAACACAAAAATTCTGGGTTTACTTCATCCTGGTACAGTCACTGTTTAAACATCTCCACCCTGAAGCCACTTCTCTTATTACAGTTATTATGTTACTGTAAATGTGGGTAATAACCTGGACACTGTTTCTCTGCACTCTAGTGTTACAGTCATTAGTGATACAAACAATTCCTTATATAGATATAAAGTAGTTGTCATTGTGAGTCAGCGATGTTTTTATTCGTGAGGAAATTCTTTCTACCCTCTTCTGGCATGTTGCGTCATCAGGTCAGTATCAGAGGAACAGAGTGTCCGGGGTCACTTTTTACACTTCCTTACAATTTTTTTCATTGTTACTCAGTTCCCTAGTCACTAATGGTAAAGCCATTAAAACGATATCCCCTTTGCATCATTCAAACTGACAAACATGTGCCTGTTCACTCAAAAAAAAAAAACCCCAAAAGAAATATTAATGATAATTTGCCTAAAACAGTGATTTTAAGTGTTTTAATTACATATTAATTACATGTACATTGAATGTGCAATTTTTTTCTATCACATTGAGTAAATGTGAATCAATCAAATGACTTAGTCTGATCGAATTGAATGTAGACTTAAACATAAACCTTATGTGTTTATGGAGTTATTACACATAAAGTTAATGGTAACTTATTATTAGTATTATTATTATTATTATTGGTATTATTATTATATGTTCATTATGTATGTGTACGTGCTCTGTTTAAAATGGTTTGTGATTGTGGTCTATGTAGCAGCCTGCGGTCCTGTAGAGAGACTCTCACTTTCTTACTTTACTCACATCAGTCATCACATCTGCATAACTGCATTGGTGGGTTGTGACTGTGTTGGTTTGACTTTGCCGCCCTCTGGTGTTTATTTTCTGCCGGAAGCTCTGAGAAGACTTGGATGTGTTCACAGCCACTCTGCTTCATACAGTATTATGAACATGAATCATAAATTGAGTTTTGGCTCAAAATCACTTCCCCCTTTTACTAATGTAATAAAAAAAAGTTAAAAAACTAGTGATGTGGACTCAAATATGCCAAGTTTAAGAGAAGACACTACAGGTGGGTATAGTACAAATACTAGTAGATGTCACCACCAAACTTCCCCATTTGATTACTTAAGTTCAGACAATTATTTTTTGTAAGACAAGTTTTCTGAAATGTTATGTTCAAATATACGAACGAGAAATTATCTAATTAAAGATGTGGTGACTTGCACACATTTCCAAAGCCAGGCTCTAAATTGTTATTTCATTACAGAGGGAAGTTTGGATTAAGTGTTTATCCCTCCATAAATCAGAAAAGTGATAAAAGATACATTTTCACCATAAATTAGGAATTGAATAATATAAAAATATGATATATGTGAACAAAACCCTCAATAAAAACCTTCAGAATATAGATAGGAATAAACTGGAACGTTTGGTGTAAGTAAGTGCTACTGAATCTGAGATGACCCAAAAAAAACTCCTGCACACTGTGACCTTCATCAGGTTATCTTTTAAAAGTTATTTACAAGATAACCTGATGAAGGTCTTTCTACCGAAACGAAATTCTTTATCGCAAGTGAGATGAACAGTGTGCAGGAGTATTTTGTCCTGATTTTGTTGGCCCTTGGTCTTCTCCTACAAACCAAAGTTTTACTCTGTGAACTAATAAAAACCACCGTGAAACTTCCCCAGATTATTATGTTTTTTAAATATGCAAATAAAGTACATATAAACTCATTTACATATGTTTCCAGAACAGAAATCAGAACTAAAATGAACACTTAATTTGTATTTTGTCCATTTTCTTTCCATTAAACTGAAAGAAGACATGTTATTGAAAAACAATATTTTTAAACATAATTTTTAAAAAATACATTGGCTTAATTTTGAAATTTTGGTCTACAACATAACATGTCTTTTTTTAGATAAGTGGAAAGAAAACAGTGGAAATAGGCCTTTAAACATCTAGGTGTTTATTTTCAGTTTGGTGTTTTGGAAATTTCTGCAGATGATCACATATTTAATCAGACAGCCTCATGTGCATATTTACACATAAAATAACAGTTTTCATGGTGATAACTATTAGTTAAATGCATTTTACTCTACTCACCATTTTTGTCTGAAAATATATAGAATTTTACAATAAAGATGTCTCAGACTCTGAGTTAGAAGTCTGCACTTCAGCAGCACTTACATACACCAAACTTTCCAGATTTATTTTTATCAATCACAGCCTGGTTATTCATAAAAACATGGAAAAATGTATTATTATTATTTGTCACTTGACAGTATTTTCTGATTTGTGGGGTGACCAAAAGACCTTTGACTCAATAAATCAACAATTTACATTTCGAGGCACTTTTGAGGAAGTACTTCTGATTTTTTGCTACTTTTTATTCCACTACATTCATCTGATCATTTTAGTTTCAAGTTGTTTCTGCAGATTGCGTGCTGCATCAGAGCAGACCAAAGCAGTTTATTTTTAAGTTATTTTATTTATTTTATCAGTTAAAATCGGAAAGAAAACACAGATTCCAATAATCAAATTTGGCCAGGTCGATTAGTAGACAGTAAGCTATATATATACTTATGTTAAAATATATAAAAGTTATACAAAGTTGGATTTTTTGATTTTTTCAAAATATTTTAAAATGTATATGAAACATTATTTAAAGTATTCTGCTCTTTATCCCAGTGCCTGGTCCCCCTTGTGGGAATATGGCCCTCGGCATGCTCCTACAATACCTATGCCTTGATTCTGCCTAGAATATATGTGTAAATTACTTTTACTTGTACTTTCTCGATACTTAAGCACATTTATGCCAGAAAATGACTGCTGATACTTAAATATCGGATACTTAAGGCCTGTTACTCGAGTAACTATGAGTAACTTTCAAGTTAATTTTAACACAACATCTTTTCACATCTCAACACTTTTACTGAAAATGTTTTTGCAAAAGAAAATACAATAGTATACCTTGTGCTGCCTGGAAGTTTCCAATGCAGAGACAAAAAAACAATTCAAACTGTAATAATTGGTTTACTTAACGTATAACAAAGCAAAATGATCTGCTGTGAGTTTCTTTTCAACAACAACATTTAAAACAGTCCTGGATCAACCAGTGTCTGGTGATAAAAACAATCATATTAAAAACAAATTTTAATGAAAAAAAAACAAACAATCATTGTCAGTCAAAACAACACTGTTATAAGGTAGCACTATTATATAGAAATCTATAAACTATAAACTATAAAAAATCTATTAAATCACTAAAAACTGTTAAAAAAAAAATATTAAAAAAAAGAATGAGAAATTACAAACAGAACAGGAAACAGAATAAATAGAAATTGAGGCCTACATTAATTGCACAGATGGAGGATCATATTGTCACAGTCCGAGTCTTTGCATCTCCGTCAGTGCAGTATGGTGATACTGCGGTCAGTCACCGCACACGCCGGCACCAGTGGTGCCTTGAACTGTTGTGTGACAGAGTACAGCACGGCACTGGAGTCCGGCTCGTAAAACATCAGCGTCTGACTCGGCCAGTCCAGCAGCAGGCCGATCTTCTGGGGTCTCCTCACCACCTGCAGGGGAACATTCTTCCCCGCGTGGCAGAAGGAGTAGTCCCCGTCGTAGTGTGACAGCACCCAGGACTGACGGTTGTTGCCCAGCCGGGCCTCGTTCCCGGAGCCTTTGCGCTCCAGAGAGGCGTAGCAGACCCCCACCTTAAAGGCAGCACTCTGGCCTACATCCATCACCCAGCTGTGGGTGCCAGAGGACAGGGACAGTGAGCCCAGCGCGTTGGGCCAACAGTCGAATCGTGCCGGGTCGTAGGGAGGGGACTGGCGAGGTTTTTTATGGAGGAAGGTCAAAGTGCAGAAGTCGTCGGACAGGGAGAGGAGCGGGCTCACTGTGCGCTCATCGAACTTCAAATAAGATGACCCGTAAGCTGTGAGAAGAAGAGAAAGATGGGTTTAATGTTGTAATGTCACAAACTGCTGCTTTATGAGCAGACATGGTTTACAGTTTCAAGCTTGTTCACTCGACAGACTTCCATGCGTGACGCTCCTACGTGTGACATTCCTCTCATTTTTCTCCTATCCTCAGATTTATTACAACACAGACTCCCTTCATTTGTTAAACCAGCAACACGGAAACATTCAGCCCTTTACAATAACTGCTTCAGGACAAGCTGTGGTCTGAAGGTAAAACAACAGCACGCTTATCTCAAATGTAACCACGGGTTTGTGGTTTACCGCTTTGAGGCTTTTTGATTACGGACGTCGCCACTGTTTTTCGTTATAGGCCACAAGTGACCTTATATGGACGGAAATGGAGCTGTTTCAATTAAGCTTGCAACTAATAATGAGCGTATGCGTGCAGCACATGACATAGCAGGCTAAAACAAAAATATTACATGAAAGACAAAACTTATTTTAAATCACATTTCAGTGTATTTCAAGTATTCTAATTCAAACTTTTTGATAGTAATAACTGTATGTTTTTAGATGAACATATCTGGGATTTCTCCGAGTACCACTAGAAGGAGCTTGCGTACCACCTGTGGTAATCGTACCCAAGTGTGAGAATAGTGGGTCAATTTTCCTCTAAATGGGACCATAATTTACAAAATGAACATCATGCTGGATTGAAGAAGACTTGAAACTAGCGATTGAGGCCATCAACTCATTAGGAAACTATTTATTTAGGTACCAAATCAAGTAAGAGGAAAGGTCATTTTCTCATAAGTTACGTACAATTAAACTTATTTTAGCAAACAGTAGAGTACAGCCCCCTGCTGGCCATTAGAAAGAATGCACATTTAACACACTCTTGCAAAGTTCCTCAGGGTGTTTCTGTTAGCTTGGCATCTACTTTGGTGCTGTTATCATATACATAAAAGTATTCAGGATGTACAAAATTAGCTTTGCTGCACACATCATGCTTTCTGCCAGTTGCCATTATGAGTATATGTTTGCATGGATACTGAATAAACATCTACTGACCGTTCGGCCCCAGCAGCACTGCAGTGGCCCACAGACCTCGGAGCAGCTTGCTGTCGCTGCAGCCTGGGTTCAGGTTGAGCTGGTCTGTGTCACAGGGGTCCCCGACCCCCTCTGCCTCCTCCACCCTGACAAAAGCAGCATGAGGAGAAGAGATATCAGCTCTGTGGTATGTAATGAGCAAGAGAAAAATACAAGCATGTCATGTGATAAAAGATTACCTTTCAGATATTTCCTGGACACTCGCCTGAAACAGGAAAACAGGAAGAAAGAGCAGTTTAGTGAGTCATGTCCATCATCAGGATACTGTAATACATCCTTCATAAGTATCCCATAATGATCCCCACTCATCCTGATAAAAACGTCTCTCACCGCCAGCTGTGCGTCGGGAGTGTGCGTCAGCATGTGCACCAGGCCCGAGCGTGTTTGTGACAGACTGGCCAAAGCCTGGCTCCAGTGGGCTCTCTGGGTGAGGAGACACTGCTCCACTCGCTCCTCCTCTCTCTGCACCTCCTCCAAGAGGCGCTGCTCCTCCTCCTCCAGGGCTTCGCGTGCTGCGCTCACCTGAGCCAGGATCTGCTCCCTCGCACTGCTCGCCGTTGTCTGCACCAAGGAGAAGAAATATTAGACGACATGCGGTGCAGGAAGAGAAATGCATAATCAATTCTTTATTTTAATATGACAACAGGTTAAATGTCATGTTTCTACATTAATAAAACATCTTTACAAATGTGTGCTTTACAAATTTACAAAAAAATAAGAAAACTGACAAATCTGTGTCAGGGCCCAAGTCGTATTTCTCATAATCAGCAAAGCAAACACTTGACGGTGGGCGTCTATGAAAGCACAGAGGTCAGTCATTAACATTTCACGACTGAATTCCCACAACCCACCATGAACAAGGCAACGGCTAGAGGTTTGATTTGCATGTCGTAACTTGTCACCTATAAAACTACACAAGCATGACCATACCTCTGACACCCAGTGTGTTCAGGGAGGTAAATAATTACGGATGGGCGCACTGAGAGAGGCAACGTTTGCTTCTTTGCATGATGCTGGTTAATGGACTGATTCAGCAAAACACAAGCTCTGTTTTAAGGCGTACTTGACTAGTGAACATACTGTGATTTATTCACTCAACAACTGCAAAGTTCCCCGTTTCAGAGCTCTTTTGAGTAAAAAACGAATACCACAGCCCTTTTTTCACTGTTTTCTCTGATCATGTAGCACCACTATCAAAAATGTTTGTGTCTTTCTACTGCAGCGTACAAGCCTGATGGCTTCTTGACCTTTCCTGACACATCTGTTATTTCTTTAATCATCTGATTTTAATCGAATCTTATATGTGTGCAAATAAAGTAAACAAGTAAATAAATAAGTCTTTCTTTTTGCCATACATAGAGGTTGTATTTCACTCGTTCTCCTCCTGATTTGACAAAAACAATAATTGATTCATCGATTCGATTCATTGTACACTGAATATCTGTGGCATTTGGATCAGTTGGACTAAAAAAGCAGTCTGAAGACGTCTCTTCGGGCTCTGGTAAATTACGATGGCATCTTTTTGACTATTTTCTGAATGTAATTGAAGAAACAGTGGATCCTTTAACTGTTTAATAAGTGAACATAATGCTTAGTCACAGCCCTGATGCAAACCAAAGAGAACAGTTTCCACATACACAACACAAGTCTGCAATTCACATGTGACTTTTTCATAAAGTCAGCCACCTGATGTTAAAACTCCACACTGTAGGCTCCAGTGGGCTGTGTGTGTGTCAGCATTGAGGTCGACACAGCCTCTGTGTGATCATTAGTGTGCGGCTGAGTGGGTGGGGATCAGCGGTATCTCTCACCTGAAGCTTTTGTTCTTTGGCTGTCAGCGTCTGGTCGATAAACTTCTCAATCCTCAGTGCCTGCAGCTGTATTTTCTCACACACATCCACGAGCTGGTTCTAGTGAGAAAACAAACACACACACAGAGACACACACACACACACACACACACACACACTGTGGTTTTTGAAAAAGCACATGAGCATCATCAGCTGGAGACACAACAAGAAAATCCTGTCTCTTCAAATACCACACAGATGAGCAGCGAGGAAAAAAACGACATGTGGCACACCCAAGGAGGAATTATGGAGGGCACTAATCACTCTGTCAAACACGAAAACAATTTCCACACACTATCAGCCACCATCATCTACAAAGTTGCTGATAAACGGGAAAAATACATATTTTCTTTTATCAAAGAGGCTCAAAAGCAAAGTAGAAGGATGTCTTTCCATGTAAATGAGATAAACTGAGTAAAAACACACGAACACAGAGATTTTAATCAGAAGGGAAAGATCTTCATTGCCTAAACAAACAAAATAAACAAACCCTTTGTTGTCACGACTGAATAAGCTGAATAAACACAATTTAATATAGCTTTACTTTGTTTATATTTGGCTGACCCTGCCACCTTTCTAGCTTCAAACGTTACTTTCCTCTGAGCTTCAGCTTCTTTATTCAGTTATGGAAAAACATATTTTTTCTGAGTTTGTATTATTACCTCATTAATATTGTAAACATTACAATTCTGAGTTTGAATTTCTTCTCTAAAACTGCACCGTGCCCCTTTGAAAGGGCAGATTAAGAAGTTAGATGGCAACTCCATTCACATAAAGTGAAAGTAACTTCCTCGCAGGTGTCCTCATAATAAAATATGTACCTTCTAGCCTTCATTTCCAAAGTTGAAAACCACCAGTATCATGCCACAGACCAGTCAACACATTAGAAACAGGAGAAGCCGGCTGTTAAATCCAGACACAGCAGGTGTATGAACACTCACCCTGACTGCGGTTACCCTGGCGGCCAGAGGGGTCACGGTGTGTCCGTGGCAGGAGCCCACGATAGCGCAGTGAGAGCAGATGAGTTTCTGCTCGGTGGCACAGAACCAGTCCAGCTCTGACTCATGCTCCACACAGAGCTCACTCTCCCCGGAGAAGATCCCGGACTCGGTGTCGGTGGTGGTGGTGGTCGCAGCGGGGGACGTGGACGCGTCGGTGTCCCCCCCCGCCTCCCCTCCCCGCTCCTTCAACACGGAGAAAATTGGCTGCTCGCCGTCCATCCCCACGGGTTTGAAAGAGGTGCCCTCGGTGGCAGAAGGCGAGGACGGGCATGTTAAATCACACGTTATGAGCTCCTCCGTCATGGCACAATAAACGCAGCAGGTGCACCTTCCGAGCAGGAGTCGCGCCTACAGCGCAGCGCAGTAATACAGGTGTAACAGGTGAGCCGGAACACGGAAGTAAGGCGGACATCAGAGGTCAGAGCTGAGAGGAAAGGAAAAAAAAAAAAGGTTTCTGCTCTGCTGGTTTTCACCTGTTTGAGTTGGGCGTCAGCTGTTAACTGCCTTTTACGTTTTAGAGCGTGTGCCAATCACAGGCAGGTAGGGCCTTTACTCTGGAGAGTAACTTCAGATACAGTTCAAGTATTTTGAAGTAAGTTGTACTGCTGTATTGAAGTGGGAGACTGTAGTTTTTTTTCACTCTACTGCTTCTGATCTTGAGCATTGTTGTGAAAAAAAAAAGGACCCAAATGTCATACTGGAGTAAAAGTAAAGTATCTGATAGTAATTGTACTTAAAGTAAGTTCCTGGTAATAAATGTAAGTATCGAAAGTAAATTATGTATGTTTACATCTGTAATGTATGTCTGGGGGCACACATTTTTTGCAATGGCCCCTCAAGCAAAACATTCTTATACCTAAACAACTGAATAGGTCATTTGTCAGCAATTCCCCAAAACAACAGACAACAATACCGTTGCTGCTGACCTGATCTTAATCTTACGGCAGTGTGGTTCTATTCAGGCGACGAAACTAGTTGGTTAGGTTTAGGAAAACAGTACGGTTTGGGTTAAAATCACTACATTACTTCCATTACAAATGCACTTTGGTTTTTTAAGTACCTTACGTTATGTTATGTATGTGACGTTACTATGTTAGAAAGTACTGCTGACTTCTTGTTTCACATTGGACATGAACAGCGGTCTCCTGAGTGAAAGTCCTGTGCTTGTTTAACCCGACTGTCCATCTTTTAACTCTTTAAACTACTTCTCCTCACATCCTCCTTTACAGCTGCAATAATGACTACAGCTGTTAGAGGTTGCTGCTTTCATTTTCAGCGCATGGTTGGTTTTCTGATAAGGACAGTCTCAAGTTTTCACACCGGCTCATAACAGCATATATGCTAGTGCGATATATTTGTGATGATATCAGCCAATCGATATATCGATCGGGCACTAATGTGCTCGTAAAGGTTGTGAAAACATTCAATGAGCACATGAATTTGGTGAATTGCTAAAGTCTAAACTTCCAAACAAGGTGGTCTGGCTTTAATTTCACAATCACACGTAACATTAACACGCAGCATATTAATGCATACAACAACTGAATTTTGTGCAGGATTTTATTAATACAATCAACATGAATTAGATTTATTACCATGTCAGAACAAAGTATGTTCATCTATAACTCCTCAGCTGCAAATGTAAAGAGACTGACAAACTTTTACTGTGAAATAAGTCTTGGTAATATGGTTTAAATTCATTCATTCATAAACAATAATAAGAATAAGAATCTGATTTAGGCTGTTTATCATTATATGCTACCTGCAAAACAACACAATAATCAAATTGATGTGATTAAATGTGCTTCTTTGTTATACATCACATCAGACAAAACACTTCAAATGTAAATCTAAAACTTCAACTCCTTGTTTAGTTAGTTTATGATTACACTTTTATTTAAGTGGTCGCTTTAGAGACAGAACTTTGAAATGAAAACCTCAGATTACAGTACCATTGCACTGAAAGGTGATAAATGACTGTAGACTTTTATTTTCTCCTTTAATTTTTTTTTTTTATTATTATACTCAAAGTATTTTCATTTGGGATTTTATTTATGTTTCCTACCGTTGTGACAAAACTGGAAGAGTGTAATTACATTTTCCAGGGTGGAATAGATGAATAGTTTCATCATAGGAGGGATCAGAGATGCAGCCACACCTCAGACACAGCTCTGTTTAGCAATTGAGAAACACCCACGGTCTGGATGGGAAAAGCTCTTCCAGATTTTAGAGCGAATAACTTCTAGGAAGACTGTATATACATTACGAAAGATGGTCTACCCTTTTACATAACCTGAGAAACTGGAAAGAATTAATCAATGTGCTGTTGATCTTAAGTTCTTCTGATGACTTGACATAATCATGTTACTGGAAGATAACTTAATTCATTTAATGTGCCCATGTGACATTGTTTTTACTGTTAAGTACTTTTTAACCTATGTGCTCAGCTTTTACCTGAGGATGCCAATATTAAAAGCATCCTGATGAGTAAAATTGGTACAAGAGGTTTAAAACAAAGGAAAGTAAAAGGCTTTGTTTCCTCTTCGCATCACTTTCTACCCTACCCCTTTTCAAACTGAGCTTAAATGAATGACTTTTTGTTAAAGCTATGGGTGCGTTTGGGAGGAAACAGATCAAATCTCAAGAAATTCAAACCAGCACGAGGAGCGACACACCCCCACTCCTCACAGCTCCATGTCTTTGAGTAACTGGATAGGAGTGATTGGCAGAAGAGAGTCATGCCTTCTGGCTCAGACAAGGTGGGTCTCTGCACATTTCTTTTTGAAATGAGAACAGCAGAGGCACAGGGCTGCCATTGTTTCCAACATAAGAGGATGTTTTGTAATGGGTAAAACTAGTAAACATAAGACAAACAGGTGTTCACAGCATGGAACAAACAAGGATTCCCTGTGCTTTCAGGGTGATGTCAAAGAAACAGCTCAATCCTTGAATACACACTGAAAAGAGTGGGAAACAACAATAATAATATATAAAGTCAATAATAATAAAGTCACACCAAGAACAATATATATACATATATATATATAAATATTTTTTATCTATCTATCTATCTATCTATATATCTATCTATATATCTATATATCTATATATATATAAAAGTTCATCTGACTTTCTATCGGCATGAGGGTGTGTAGATGATGAGCTTAACAAAATAATTTTAAAAAATACTATTTTTGCACTTGTCTGTCTACCGTTGCCATAAAATGAAAGTATGGACTTACTTTCAAATTATAAGGCAATTTATTTAACTGTACTTCACTGACACTTAATTTCCGCTTTAATGTTTCAATGCACTTCAATTCATTAACTAAAGAAAATGGTGAGAAAGCATCAGAGGAGATGTTTTTCATTCTTTACTGTATACAGTCGGACTAGGATTTGTTGGGAAACACTGGCTATCATCTTTACCAATGAATCAGACTCTGAATTCTGTTGCTGTATTAGAAAAACATACACTTTTACATTATAATTGAAGATATCTCAAGTGTGCTTTTTTACAATTCTAAATTATTATTCTTAAATTCTTCTGAAACATGTCTTTTTTCCCAGTTCATGTAGTACAGGTCCTGATCCCCAGAGGGTGCTCAGTCACTTTATTAAGTGAACTGAAAGTAGTCTTTTATGACTGGGAGCTGTGTTGGGATGTTGGTGATGAACACTTTACATTACAGCGTTGCAGTGCCAACTCAGCTTTTCCTATATAAGTATTTCAGCGCCAGTGTTTTCCTTTTTCAGTTCAGGTTTTGTTTTCAATGGAAAATTCTTAGATCCCAAAATTTAAAGTCACATCTCTCTCTCCGTGTAATCCTACCCCGCCATCAAACATTTCGCGCGAAAATGGCTAGAAGTGGTCACGAGAGTGCTATGACGTAATAACTCGAACAGGCGGCCCTTTAAAATAGCCGTTTTCCATTGGACGGCCTGATCTGACACCTCGTGTTAAAAAACGTAACGTCGTGTGTGATTGGACGGCCTGTTTAGTGGCTTGGCCTGCCCCGCCCCCCCAGCAGCTCGCTCGGCTTTCCTGCGCCAGCAGCTGTGTGTCACCGAGGCTGGGCTGCTGCCGGAGAGACCCGGAGTCAGGGCAAACACCAAACCACTTAACCCAAACTGGCATCGCAGCGGGGCTGAGGGGCTGCCCCTGCGAGTATTAAACCTGAATACCGTTAGGTTGGATCCTACGCCTCTCTCCGTCACCACCGCCCGTCTTCCTGATGTCGGATTTCAAGCTCGGGATCGTACGGCTCGGCCGTGTGGCCGGGAAGGTGAGCTGGATCCCAGGGCTGCCATGTGCGGCCGGGGAAGGGCCCGCTGGGACCGCAAAAAGGCGATGGAAAAATAGGTTTTACGGTGATGGGTTGGTACTAGTCAACCGCTTTAATGCTTATGAAGCCTTCGCCGATGCGGGAGTTGTTCAGCTTTGCTGATTTTTAGCTGCATTTGAACGGATTAGAGAAGCCGGCCGCGCCGAGCCAGACTGGTTTTCTGTGTGTTCCTCCGCCGCCACCACAGTCTCGCTGTGAAGCTAACGCTAACTAGCACGTAGCGGGTTACGCTAGCTGTTTGCTAGCGTTAAACGGAGGAATAGCGCCCTAAAGGTAAACAATGTGGTCGGCATTTAGTTGTTGCCGGTGTCGGGTTGTGTATAAAGAAAGCAGGCGGTTGTTTTTCTGTTGGACGGCTGTGTGTCTGCTGTTAACGGTCGGTAGTGTAGTTAGCAGTGCCACGCTAGCTGTGTTATTTGGATTACACGGTGAAGTGTCTGCTAATGAGGAAGCCATTGCCATGCTCCATCAACTGATTCTTTTGTGCAACGTGACAAAGCACCAGCAGGACAGCACACTTACTGAACAGCTGTGGACACAAACTTGCATCTTTTTTTTTTGTCTTAAGTTATGTAAGTGTCGCTCCACATAGATGTGACGTTAAGCTGTGGCTGAATGTTGGTCAAGAAATGCCCCTGGCTGCTGCTGCTCACACTCCGGAGGATAGACGCTGCACACCGTTGAGCTGTGACGAGTCAGCTGCCCACCTGCTGAGTGACAGTGCCCCTGGGCCCCGGTCAGCATACCGATAACTATTTATTACATGATGTCACCTCTGTTAAGATCCACACAATAGTCTGGCAGTCGAGGTAAAGTGTCACATTGCATGTTTCGACCTTTTGGTATGTGTACAACGCCACCCATGCTGTGTTGTAGCGTGGGGCTCCCGTGCTGGTGTCTTGTCACGTGCATTTGTAAGTCCCATTTACTGACATGGACCCCAGGTATCTCCTGACTGGTTGACAGAGTCTCTGTTGCTCCCTTTCCCCCCCAAATAAACATGTTGCATCTACAGCCAAAATAATGTCAGAATACTTGTGAGATGAAACCAGGAGTTCCTCTGTTCACGTGCACACGTGCAGGCAAACATACCTCCAGCTGCTTATCATGTGTAGTGTGTATCTCTCTTGTGACCCCTGCAAACATGCCACTTTGAATATATTCTGTACATGTGGCATCTATTGCATGTCAGTCCGTCCTAGAAGGGGGGATCCCTCCTCTGTGGCTCTTCCCAGAGATTGTAAAGCCCACAGAGGCAATGTGCTTGTGATTTTGGGCCGTACATATTAAATTGCTTTGATTTAAGTAGTGGTGTTTGTCAAACCAGTTAAATTGTGCAGATTACACCAAAGCCACATGTGGATCTGATTAATTTGTCAGGGGGGATGTGGTTATTTAATTGCCCCGGTGACTAAACTCGACATAGCTCATGTTTTGGATAACATGAGGTAGTTCTGCAGGAGATATGCAGTATTTGCAGGGAAATTAATATTTGCTATCTAGGCTACTGTGCGTGCCAAATTATTTTATGGCTAATCACTAACTGAACTCTGAACATGTGTTGTATCTATTTATGTCACTTGTGTAACTTGTTGTGATTGCTTGAAGAAGAAATGTAATGGGTCCTGCTCTCACACTGGCTTTTTATCCCCTTTGGATTCCTCGTAAAACGCTCCTAAAATGTTTGTCTTAACGAGTTGGACTCCATCATAGCTGTACGAGTTGTTGTGGTTGTTGCAGTTTTAGGTGTTAACATGAAAACATTCTCTATCGTTCCAGACAAAATACACGCTGATCGACGAGCAGGACATACCGCTTGTGGAGAACTATGCGTTTGAGGTAAACTACAAGGACACGACTGCAAATTATGTTCATGGCATGTGTTGCTTGTACACTTTCCTGATTGTGCCAGTGTTCAACTGTTATTTCATCTGCCTCCAGGCGCGCATGGAGGTAGATGCAGATGGCAATGGAGCGAAGATCTTTGCCTACGCTTTCGACATCGGCAAAGGCCGCTGGGCAGGACGGCCATTACATGAGCTGCTCTGGTAAGTAATTCGTGGAATGAACGTTTCATTTCTTTTGGGGGTTTTGGGGTCAAGTCTGTGTTAGTGAGCATTCAAATTGTGAAAGTGTCCTTGATGGGGTTTTCCTGATCGTAGTCAACCTGAAAGTTCTGAATAGATAAATTGCTGAAAGTTTTCTGGAGGGGCCATTTTGCAGCAGTCAATAAAACTGCATTTAACTTCGGGATGCACAGCACGTATCTCACTGTACTTCTGTATCTTAAGAAACAAGATTTTGTACTATTACCAGTGCAGACTGGTGCTCTGTAGCTGACCCTACTCTCCCAAGTAGCTTCAGTAAAGCTTCACATCAGTTTAGTATACCGTTCTGGTGCAGTATATCTAACTCATTTCTAGTCGACAGTTGCTTGTTGTTGATCTTTCCCATGATATCATAGTATCCCGTGTTTCTCTGCATTTTAGTTAAGCCTTTTAACTCTATTGTCAGTATTAGTTTTGAACAACAGAAGGTCTCAAAGACCTGCTTGTGGCCTTGAGAATTAATGCTCTTGTAGGACGAGACTGAAATACACAAAGGAGTGGCCATTATGGCTGTACCGAATGTTTTGTCAAACGAAGCTTTAAATGTCTGTCATATTTTATGATGTCATCGCCCTAAAAATCCTCGATTGGAGTAGTGATTCATCGGATTAAATGAGTTAGCCTTTTTTTATTAAATCAACTTGATGGAGCGCTGAGTGCCGAGCAAATGCAGACACATAATGTGATATTTTTTGTAACAAGTCGAGTAAATTACAGCTGAAATACTGTAGAATCTTTATTTACAGTATATGAATGTAATTTCTGGTGCCGTTAGATAGCTGCCAGACTGCAGGTGTGTGCCCAAGCAGGAGAGAAAACGGTTTCTTGACCCTAGTAAAATATTTTTTAGATGCTGAACACCAACAGATAGAACAGAATATTTCTTTTAGATGAAAAGACAATGTGAATTTTGGAAATGATCATCCATCGTTATTTCCAATACACATTGACTTCTGGACTTTACAATGGACTATACTTTGTGAATAATATCCTCATTTTAAAGCTGAATTAGACAATTCTAGAGAAAGATAGTTGATGATTGAGTCTCATCTCCCAGGTTGTCAAATGCCACCAGGACGCTGGCCAGGCCAAAGCATCAGTATTTGATGACCAGCAATAATCAACTATCTTTCTCTTATTTGTCTACTTCAGCTTTAATGAGCTGTGATTGTTTCGTTACTGACTTATGTTCTGATACACGTCCTGACCCAGGGAGAAGCACAGAGGAGGCATCGCCCCCAGTTTTCAAGTCATCCACATCAACTCTGTGACGGTGGACAACCGGCTAGACAACCTGCGACTGGTGCCAGTGGGATGGAGCCCCAAACCAGAGGAGATTTCCAGCAAACAGAGGTACAACTACAGCTGTGTGGTAGCTAAATGCTGAATTGTGATTCTGTATCTCTGAAAGAACATTTTTTGTATCGGCAAAGCACTCCGATTTACTAAGGCCCAAGGAAAACAATTAAAGACGATGGCCATTTGCTCAGAAAAAGAAGTATGATGGTTTTTTTGATGGTAAATATTTAAAACGCATGCCTGACATTTCTTCCCATGTTCTTCTACTCATCCAGAGAGCAGTCTCTGTACTGGCTGGCCATCCAGCAGGTACCAGCCGACCCTGTAGAGGAGCAGTATCTGGAGCTGAGCCGCACACGCTACTACAACGCTAACGGGGAGCTGGTGGAGGAAGAGGAGTGCTCCTGCACTTACTACGAGTGTCATTATCCTCCTTGTTCACTCATTGAGAGGAGGGTATGTACTGTAAATTTTAATCAATTCAATGTGTAATGAAATCAAAGTCCTTTCATTCCTTTTTTTTTTTTCTCCCTCATGAAGCCATCCACATGTTGACCGTACCAAATCATAAGCCCTTCCTTCCTTGTCTTCCCACAGCTCCGGGAGTTCAACATCTGCGGTCGCTGCCAGGTGGCGCGCTACTGTGGCTCCCAGTGCCAGCAGAGGGACTGGCCCGCCCACAAGAAGCAGTGTCGCGAGCGCAAGCGGGTGCTGGCCCTCGAGTCGGAGCCCGAACGATGATCTGCCTTCATCCTCGCCTGGGAGAGGAGGAGGGAGACCGGGGGTGGGGAGACAGGGTTAGACTTGTGGGAAGGGAGCGGGGATGAAGTGCAAACTGGGGGAAATTGCTTACAAGAGACTAACGACAGAGGACAATGTTGGTTGCTTGATTGTTTGACGGATTCAGGGGGTAAGAAGATGGAGGAGGGGAAGGAGTAAAGCAAAAGACATCTGCCACTTCCCAGAACTGGTAATTCTCCATAGCTTGCTTTTCATGTGGATGACGGGGAAAGTTTGTTTTTGTTTTTCTTTATTTTTTTCTCGAGGAGGGAGACCCTCGAGCTCTACCTGCTGCTATGGTTTTGTATGTGAGGGGGAAAAAAGTTGTCTTGTTGACGAACTGGACAAGCTTCTTTGGACCACAATACGGACAGTTGTCGTCATCCACTTTTTGTTCCTCCACCTAGCCGCTGGGTGCGGTGACGTCTGTGCAAACGGGGGGACCCAGGGGCTGCAGTACCCATCGTTCAGCTGGTACAATGGGACATGGACCTTTTCACTGTATCGCTCCCCTCTCTGACCTCTCTGGTGCACATGGCTGCTGTCTTCATGGTCATCGACACCTTAGCCGCCTCCCTGTCTGTCGTTCTCCCCCCACGCAGCCGACCACGACACACATCAGATAGATTTCACTGATTGAATCACACTACCAGTATTGAGTGTGGGAGTGTGTGTATGCTTGTGTATGTATGTGTATGTGCTGCCAATATGTACTGAAGGACATTGACATGGTCAATATGGGTAACAGGCATGGTTAATGTATGTCTTTTCTCTTCTTAAAGGGGCCATATTACACCGTTTTAAAGCATAAATTGATAAAAATAAATAAAAATATTTTCACTGTTCTATAATAAAGTAGCTGCCAAATAAAGGCTTAAATTTCCTTTTTCTAGGCGTTTTCTTGACCCTATTATTATTATTATTATTATTATTATTATTATTATTATTATTATTTTATTATTGGGATGCATCGATTGTAAAATTCTGGGCTGACACGATGTTTAAAATAACAATTTGGCTGATGGCAGCTGCTGATAGTGATTTGTTTGTTTTCATTTTTGTTATTTATTCCCTTCTTTTTTGAGCCAGGGAAACAAATAGATCTTCATTATAAAAAATACTCAACTGCTTTAAAGTTATTTAACCCATCGTTACCCTCTTTGAGTACAAATGTATTAAACAACCTTTTAAAGGTTCAGTATGTAAGAATTTTATTTAACTCAAAATGTATTAAAATTATCAACAGAATGTGAAAAACAACAGTTTTGACAACATGTCCAAGACGTCTGTATATTTTGTTGTGGAGATATCTACTGAAGCTAGCATGATGACTCGCTAGCCCAGCTTGTCCTGTCCTCCCAGCAGTCCAAAGCTCCTGTGCTAGTGGTGTTAACACCAACACTATCCCCCAGTGCTCTGAGGACCACTATCTGCAGGGCTAACTAGCTAGTGACAGCTACAGCTAGCAGCAGAGTTAGCGGCTACTCTGGTGATATGCTGCCCTCGTTGTGTTTGGAGTTTGACAGGTGGCCAATTCATACATAGTATGAAGTAGTTGCCCACAATACAACTGCCTACTTAAGATTGAATTATTAATAAGAAATGATAACTATTAAAAAATAATAGCCCAATATAATTGATAAGACAACAAATGAACATCGGCCACTGCCTCCAGTTAAATGTGCAGTAAATAACAATTGACCCCATGTCGAATTCATACTCAAAACAAACAGGGCAGCTCATCACCGTAGTAACCGCTAACTCGATCTGTCGTGAGCTAGGTAGACTTGGTAAGCCGTGCATCTAGCGGTCCGGACTGGGAGCTCAGAGCACCAGTGGAGTGTTGGTGTTTACACTGTTGGCACAGGAGCTTTGGAGCGGGACAGGCCAGACCTAGCTTGTTAGCATACTAACTTCAGTAGGCATCTGTGCAACACAATACAAAAACCCCTCTAACATAATATTGATGCTGTTATTTCTTTACTCTGTTGATACATTTTAGAATTTTTCCAACGAAAATTTTTACATATTGCACCTTTTAATGTCATCTTATTTGCCAATAAGGCAAATATCGGCAAAATTCAGTTCAATAGGCGTTATTGGCATGACATTTCACCAAAGCACAATTGCAATTACAAATGAATTGTTCAGCCGATGTCGGTGCATCTCTGTTTTATTTTCCTTTAATTTGAACAGACTTTTGTTGTTTAAGACAAGGTACAATGTTTTAATCACCTGAAGTAACTGGATTTATAACAGCCTTTTCAAAGTTCTCAAGTTCCTGTTTTAAAAAGCCGCTTCTGGTGTTATTGGTACTTTGAAAAGCATTTTCAGAGTAAAGAAACTGCTTTCCTTGTTATCACACAATAATTATTTAATTCTCTCAAGACACAAAGTATCTGTCAAACGTTTTCCGATGATCAAAAGTAAGCAACACGTGAGAAATGGTCTCTGCCAAAGTCTGCTCTGACCTGTTGTTTGGCGCTCCTGTATCAGCTGGTTTAAATCCCTCCAGTCAGTCGTAGTTCGCTGGTTTTTAACAGACACCTGTCTTTCCAACTGTATTTTTGCATCTGCAGGGTTACGGTATGTGTGTGTGTTGGGGCCGGGGGAGGGGAGGGGAGGGGGGGATGATTGGGGTCCTGCTCAGTTTCTTGTGTGAGAGTTTGCTCTAAGGGTTATTTTTTTGAAGAAATTCTATCAATGGAGCTATATTTATTTAAAACATTTGATTGTGAAACATGTTTTTTGTCCTGGTGATATTTGAAGGTTATAAAAACAAAAGTGGACAATGTGGGACCTTTTTATGTCACATCTTTTATGGGCAGGGAGGGGGACTGAACACTTCAACCCTGCTACTTTTGATTTCTTTCTCGATCCCGAATGAACGAATGAGTGAGTGTGTGAGTCCTCCTCGGTGTTGCCCTTCCCAGATTTTCCATGAAAACACTGCACACCATCATTGTCACTAAAATCTTCCATGTGAGAGACGTCTGGGAGTGTAAAACTTGAATCCCCCTCCCCTTTACACACCTTTGGTAAAATTTTATTCTGGATAGTGGTTTTATGAACTGAACCATTTCCTGCTTTTTGTTTTCTAAGACAAGACGGTCCGAGTGAAATTATTCTGTGTCGACTTCTCCTCAATCGCCTGCCTTCCTTGTATTACCTACAATGCACACACCTGCTTATTGTGTCCTCTTGTGTCTTAGATGAGGAGTCCAGACACTTAGTAAGCATGTAATTCACAGACGTACATGCGACTCGTTGATTGTTTATTTTGTATGTGTGTGTGCGTGCGTGTGTGTGTGTGAACAGGTTTTCAACACTGCACTAAAAATTTGGCTCCCATGTTAGCGTATTTGTCCTAGACGGGTTGAAGGGAGGGGTGTGATTTGGATTTGGAGTGTACAGATTGTGTCTGAAATCTTTTTTTTTTTTTGTTTTTGTTTTGTAAGAATATAAACATTAATCACCTAGAAATAAAGAGCTACAATATGTGAATGGAAGAACAGTTGGGGATAACTGACGGTTGCTTTTCCAATGTAAAATGATAATAAATAAAATGAACCTCATTTGTTGGAGTTGGCGTGTGGAGTCGGTTAAGTGTGAACGATGGTGACAAATGTGGGAGCGGAGAATTAGCAGAAGAATTAGCATATTTGTTTGCTAACGCTTCGCTATATCACAGCGAGGCAACACACCGAGGGCTTTAATGAGGCGCTGATCACTGATGGCAGCAAAGTGAAAAAGGCGTTGCACACTCCTGCTCCATATGCAGTTTTATTTAATTAGGTAACATGTTTGTGTTGTGTAGACTATTCACAAACATGTGAAAACATATGGAGCCAGAGTTTGCTAACACTTCGCTGTCACCTCCCTATAAGCACCGTACAAACATGGAACAAATGGTTTATACACTATAATGTAGCTTTAAGGACATTTTAACTGCATTTTACTGTATGTTATATATTATCTGTTTCTACACAAGAGGAGTTACACTTGTTAACAGATACATTTACAAACATATCTGATTACAGCAATATTATAGTGGTTTATAAACTATTCGTTAAAGGAACATTTCACCCCCAAATTTTCAAAATGTCAGCAAAGTGTCTTAAATGTCTTTCTATTGTAGATAATTTAGTGAATGCAATTCTGACATGTATAGTCTCCATTTTTACACAACGTCAACAAATTCTCTTGTCATGTTTTGGGTATTAAAGGAAAAGTTCCCCCAAAAATGAAAATTCAGTCATTATCTATTCAACCCCATGCTGATGGAGAATCAGGTGAAGTTTCGTTGTCCACAAGTTTTTTCTAGAGCTTCACAGCAAGACTTATTTCAAAATACAAAAAACAAAGAATAAAATAGCCCCGAGCCCCTGATTTGATTAGTAAATCATTTACTTGATCAATAGAGAACATTTCCCTCTTACACCACCTCAACAGGCTGCTCAGTCAGATAACATCCTCCAGCACTGCCTCCCTCTGATTTGATGGTGAGCTGCATGTTTTTTCCCAAAGATGTGAACGCTGAAGTGAAAACTTGAACCATCCGATGTGTGGACTGGCGCGTCACTGTTCTTAAAGTTCGTATCGACAGTCAGCCCTCTCCCTTCATGGTTCCTGGTGGTAGATTTGACTGAACTTCAGAACACACTAAAATATTCTTCATCTCTGTGGCTTTCATCACTAATGTCTCTGAACTATTCTTTCTTTTCTCTCTCCCGCGTAACAAGTAACAGATGTCCAGCTACTCTGCTGTAACTTAAGCCTCAGTGTAGTTATTTGGTTCGCAGCAGTAGTTGGATTCGGTCCATCTGCCTCTTCCTCTTCTTCGTCTTCTTCCCGCTCATCTCAAGTCTTTCTGCAGAGCCCTTTACCTCATTGAGGTCACTTAGGACAAAGTTCGACAGAGGGGTCACAAAGGTCGGAGGTCAGCAAGCTGTGCTGTTGTGGCAGGCTCACATGGCATGTAGCAGACATATAGAGACAGGTTACAATGATGACTTTATTTAAGCACCAACTTTCATCTGTGACTTAATTGTGCTGTAACTATGTGTTTAGAAGTACAGTGCACTAACCAAAGTAAATAAGTAAGTAAAGAAGCAGTATTAGTACTTAAAGGACTGAATAGCCGCCTGTTAGCAGCAATCCACATGCTATGTATGCATCTCATGTTAATGTTATTCATTAAGTACGGTTATTAACAGTATTATTTTCATTTTCTACATTTTATTGTTTATGTTATGCTCATATATTTATTTAATTGTCATATTGTATGATGACCAGAACTCTGAACTTTATAGTTGCTCGAAGCTGCAGTACCACCTCCTGTCCATCGGGTGGCGCTAGTGTTTTATACAAACAGCTGGTCCTCTGTCTTTCTCGGTTTGCAGCACGGAAGTTCAGTATCAGCAGGGTTAGTTATGTGTACACTCAGCAGCATGAGCCGATGATATTATTTCTTTAACCTCCAGTTTCACAGCAGCCAATAAAATGGTGAACATCGGCCTCACCAAAGTGGACGATGCGTTGGCAGCAAAACATCCGGTGGGTTTTTGTTTTCTGTACCTTTTAAAATCATCTCTGTTGATCTCTGCTGGACACTGACAGTCAAATGAATTAGCTGCTGCATATTGAGACCGTTGTTGTGTACTAGAAAGTTGAATAAAAGTGTTTCAAGAGGATGAATGGTGTTTTCTCACTCTCAGGGGTTGGGGAGTTACGCTGCCTGTCAGTCTCACGCCTTCATGAAGGGGACAGGGACCTTTATTCTTGGTGAGTGTTGTGTAATTTAACATATTGTTAGAAACACTTTAAATTACCGTGTCATTTTAATATTGTATCATCACAACTGAATAATCAGATTGTAAAAACAAAAACATTGTATTGGACTGTTTTATGTATTTTCACTCTTTATTTCAGTATTTCTAAATCAGTCCCTGAACTAACCAATCTATGATTAAATAATTGATCTACATTCTTACATGTCAATACATTAACATTAAGTAAGAAGTAAGAAGATCATCAAATCTACAGACCAAACATTATCTGGACCAGTATATACCACAGGAGGGAGCTATATTCCGCTAATGTTTCTGGCATCAATAGAACAGGATGTTCTACTTTTCATGGTGAGCACTGAACTCATCACAGAGCCAAAAGCTTAAAAAAGGGGGTTTGGTTTGACTTCTGTTACAATAAAATCTAACATGATGAACTTCAGACATCTGTGATTTCACACATCATACCCAAACAGGTAGAGAAAACATATTGCCATTGGAAGGACACTGAGAATAGATTTGGTTTTGTCCATGTGGCTGTTAATCGTCCCCAAAGTTATTATTCTTGGACACATCATTGCTGGCAGTGGGAGGAAGTACACGGATCTTTTACTACTAAATGTAGCAATATTACAGTGTAAAAATACTCTGTTACAAGTAAAAAGTCCTGCATTAAATCTCTTACTTGGGTACAAAAGTATTTGCAAAATATACATTTAGATTAATGTATCATATTATTGAATTATAATTATGGATGCATTAATGTGTACATCACTTTAATGTTGCAGCAGGTAAAGTTGGAGCTAGTTTTCATTACTTTATATAATAGGAAGCTTTTGGAGCAATCAAGCCTTATCTTTATCAATAATAATACACCATAATTTATTTGTTGATGATTATATAGTATTATTATCTGAGTGAGTCTACAAAGTAGCTAGTAAAGTTATCATATTAATATGGAGGAGTAAAAAGTACAAAATGCCCTTTACTCGTAGGTGAGTATAGGTACGAAGTAGCATTAAATGGAAATACTCAAGTAAAGTACAAGTACCTCCAAAGTGTATTTAAGTACGGTACTTTCACAACATATGAAGAAATATACAGCCGTTTCTCCCCGGAAAACCTCCAAATATGCTTTCTCATCTGTAGTTTCTACCTGAGAAGCAGTGTGTACACACATCACATGCAGGTGTAAGGTCGTAGAAAATCAGCATAGGTGAAAGGGGTAATGCCTGCAGCAACAAAAGAAAACCCAGATAAAGAGAGGTTCGGATTTAAAAGTTATCCTTGTAAATAGATTTCCTCCTCCCTGAGCAAGCTTCCCTCTCAATCAAAGCAAAGAAGTGGAAATGGATATTTGAACATTTGAATATTGTATGATTGCTTGTAGATGTGTCACTGAGGTGTGCGCTGTGTTGCTTTTGCAGGTGCTAGTGCTTTATTTGTCATTCAGAAGGCTCTCCAGCGGAAGCTCCCTTATCCTCTCCAGTGGAACCTCCTCATTGCAACGGGTGAGAAATTAAATGTTTACTTTAAATGGGTTTAAACACACAAGCCATCAACAGTTGTTTACTCTCTAGGCATCCGTACCTCCTCTCAGCTTACTAGTGTTTTTATAACCGTGCCTCTGTCTTCTCTCTCAGTGGGGTCATCAGTAGGAAGTTATGCAGTGACTCGCTGGGAAACGCAGAAATGCTCAGACCTTTGGATGTTGTTAGAAACAGGAAAAGTCCCGGACAGATCGCCACCGCAGGGTGAGTACAGAGTGTGTCTGCAGATCTGCTCACCATTCTGGAAAATATTGAAATATGGATGTATGTGGGAGTTACTGTTTTGTTAGATCACCATTAAATAGGAGAAGACACCCTGCTCCGTATATACGTTTCTGTCCTGGGCCCAACAGATGTATCTGTGCCAGCTCTGTTCTTGAGTCATGTTGAACCAAATACAGACAGTTCGGTGCTTTATGTTTATCTGTGTTTGTGTTTGTCTTTCAGTGTCTCAACCAGAGGAACCAAAAGGAAATGGAAAGACAAAATATGGCGACGTTATGGATTAAACATATAGTTTTAAACTTGTGTATCTTCTGTATATAGCTACACGTTTTCAGAAATTCTACAATGGTGGAGACATTCAGATAAGCTAAATGCTGGGTGTGAGACGGTTTATGCTGTATTTAACCCCAGGTTTTTCTTTTCGTTTTGAACATGAATGAAGCGTCATTTTTTCACTTTGAGTTTGTGGTGTTATTTAATTTCATAACAGCATTACTGTGAGGATAAACAGAAGACTTTCCTGAATTAGAGGTCAGGAATTAGTTCAGGCTTTTTGGAGGAATTCCATGTTAAGCTTGTGATCCAGTATTTGGATGTGTTAGTTTGACATGCGACAGATTTAGCAAAGCCAGCCACTAGTTGTCACTGTAGACCTCTTGGGATTTTCAGCTGTGTATTGTATTCACCGGTGGCTTGAACAAACCGGTTTTCAAGTGTATGATCTAAATGACACATTGATCATTTTAATCACGTATGCCTTGGGCTGAAGAGAGCAAATCATGACTCATCCTTTTAAATAAATAAACATTCTTGGCTATTTAATAAAATGCTCCAGGCAGCAGTGTAATCCACGTGAAATCATTTACAGCTGCTGCTTTAAGCCACTGCATGTTCATTCATCCGTCCTCAGTTCAGCGATGCTGTAATGAACCCTGCCATATCTCAAAATGACTAAAAATTAATCCGCTTTGGATTTATATCAATTTGTCGTCCGCGCCAAAAACATAAATTCCATGAGGTTAGGTGCTAATTTATAATGACAGCATGAGCAGTTTGTTAGGAAGATGAAAAGACGTGAGGGAGGGAAATGTAGAAGTCAGTTTTTTTTAAATAAAGAAATTGCCACTGGATGAGAACTGGTGAGAAGTAAAAAGTAAAAGGGACATGTTTCTATCTTTTAAATTTTAGGTCTACCTCAATCGTGTTAAAAGCTGACTTCTAATGATTTTACTGAAAAGTTTGTTTAATTAAGGTATAAACACATTCACAAATCCACTCTGTTTTATTATTCAAACATAAATAGTTATAAAAAGTGTAAAATACAATAAAAAATGTGGGGAAAAATTGTCGTATGTATATTCTGTTGATTTAGACATTAAGATCTTGTTCTTTCAAGTTTGAATGCCCTCATTTTAAGTTTCTTTGGACAGAAGTGTCTGTTGACTGGATGTTGTGTAATGTATTTTGTCAATTATGCTGATATAAAGAGTAAAAAGCAGAGCACTGATCCGTCCTCCCCTCATCCGCAGTCACAAAGACGCCCACATGTTCATGTAATGAGAAAAGTAATGAGTGATAAGTGAAATAAAGATAAACTGAACTGCTAATTTGAGAAACAGGGACCTTTTCTCTCTATATATATATGTACAATGATAGAGCCTAGTATTTTTCTGTACAAGCCTAGTATATATATACACTTACCAGAGATAAGTTAGTGATAATATGAGCATAGCGCTACATGCTGCTCCATAGACAGATATAATACCCAGCTTCGTATGTGACACAGAGGGGAATATTGCTCATCCTTGCCTGGCAAGTACACAGATTCAAAGGTACTACCACTTTGAATCTAAGAAGCTGGAACTAGCAAATATTTGACATTTCTGCTTTTAAAATTACTTAAGTGATTACTTGATCATCAAAATAATAATAATAGACACAAGTGCACCTTCAGGAGAGGTAAACAAGGCAAGTGTTTGGGGCCTCCCACAGAAATTTGTAAAAAAAAAAAAAAGAGCCCCCAATGGCCACCCATGTCGGCACATTTTAAAAGGTTTGTATTTCGTACATTTTTTTGTTGCTGTCAGATTATTTATAACATAATGGTGATGAATGCTGGTTGGACTGGCCCCCTGGGAATTTTTGCCTTGGGCCACAACAGACTCTAGAATCGCCATTGACAGCTGGCGATTGATTTTCTTTCAATCAAGTAATCGTTGCAGCCCTCCGGCCATCCTTATATCATGTCCCCTTCTGAGAGACAGATGTTATCAACTGGATGTGATTTCAAATATTGTGTAGAGGAGCGTTTAAAATCTCTGTCCAGGTCCTGAGGATAACGATCCTCTTTATTCTGACTCAAATCTATTCATTTAAACATTTGGAATGAATGATGAATCTATAATAAAATGTGGGCTGTGTCGTCACAGGATCTTTTTGAATTGGTAAACGTGTCCAGATAAGAGAACATACTGCTTTTTTAAACACTCCAGTTGATTTGCATAGCTCAGCTAGTTTGTACAATAAGGTGTTAGTAACATAAATTCTGCACCACGCAGTGCAGGCCGGTGAAACAATAGAGCCTTTCAAGCACGCTTTAACACCTCGGCTGAATGAAGCGACCAAAGTCCGGGCCTTTGATTCACGGAGAACGAGCCAAAGAAAGTCCTCTAATTCTGAGAGCTGGAAACACAAGCTCACGCCAGTGTAGCAGGAAACATTTTTCTATGTATGAAAAAGAAGAACGTCTGAATTGGTGATCCTCATAGTAAAGGCAAGAGAAGATTTTGGCTTTGGTTTAATCTGAATCCACCCCCACTCGTGCTTCTCTCTCGCTCTTGTCCTCCCACTGTAATTCAAATCTGATTTAACACCTCCAAGATTTGAAGGTTTTGAATTCTCTTTCTGTCTCTCTCCATCCAAAAAAAAAGGGGCTTTGTGAATTGAATAAGCTCTCAAATCCTTTGTCACATGCACACTGATGCTGCTGAAGGAAAAGACTTAGAGAAACAGAGAGCAAACAGGACATAATGAGGGAAAAGACTGCGTGTGTGCACAGTGTTTTATACATGAGAGGACTGACCGGCAAGTTGAGCTGCAGGATCAGTACATGTCCAATAACTAAAACAAACAGCGGTATGGACTGGGCTTTTGGCACGCTTGGCAACCACTGGCAGGGTTTATAAAGCCTAAAGAGTGTGTGTGTGTTAGTGTCCGAGTGTGCAGCCAGTTCGTGCAGCAGCGGCAGCAGTGCATGTGCGTGACAACATGAGGAAAGAGCGATGAGGAGAGCAGGAGCGAATGCTCATTTGTCTGACCCTGTGAGTCAAGTGATGACACTGAGCCGAGCTGCGACTGGACAGTGTGTGTGTCTCTTTCTCCTCTTTCCTTCACTTTGTCTTTCTTTGGTTATATAACAATCAAGCCTGAAATGACGTCTACAAAAGCCCTAAAAGAAATGCAATTTAGGGCATTTTTATGGTGGCCGTTAAGGTCAAAACACAACATTTCAGGAAACACAACACAATTTCACAAAACACAGTAGAAAACACACTGTATGTTGTTGTGTTTTGTGAAAGGTCATTGTGTTTTCTGTGATGTTGTTGTGTATTTTAAAATGTCGTGTTTTCTGTAATGTTGTGTTGTTATGTTCCCTGAAATGTTGTGTTTTGTGAAATTTTATGTTTTCCGTAGTGTTGTGTTGCCTGAAATGTTGTTGTGTTTTGTTATATGTCGCATTTTGTGTAGTGTTGTGTTTTGTGAAATGCTGTTGTGTTTTGTGTAATGTTGTGTTTTGTAAAATGTTGTGTTTTGTGTAATGTTGTTGTGTTTTGACCTTCAGGGCCACCATATGTTTTTGTATCCCAAAAGCGAGCCACAGTTGATGTAGATCTCTACTCTGAAACACTGTTGTTGGACAGTTGAACATGTTGGCCCGTCTCTCTAGCCCAGGGCCATAATCAATTCCAGCAAATTAATGTGTTAACAAGAACAACTGGTGTGTGATTGACTGTCACATTTGCTGTGAGGGCATTTATTGATTGTGTGTTCTCTCTTTCAGCCTCTCCTTTCATAAAGAAAAACATACAGTGTATTTGAATAACGTACTGGGGAAAATATGTGAGTCAATATCTGGTCTGACAGGAAAAATAACCGTACGCATGAGGCAATCAGTAAATTACAGGGAGTCCTTTGTGACAGTGTGACAGTATCTTCAACATTAATCGCCGCTTAAGCTTTTGACGGGATGAGACAGGACATAAGAGTTCAAGTCTGGGCAGGTCAGGGATAAACATGGGTCTGAGCAGGGACTGAGAGTTTCTCTGACTCATCGCTGAAGACAGAGAAACAGAATGTCCCTGAAGTGCCAGAAATGCTTGACTCTGAGAAAGTTGTGAGCAGAGATGCAGCTTTCAAGCCCAACTTAGAGAAGACCTTAATATACATCACATTACATAATATTAAAGCTGGTTCAGAATGAAAGCGTCTTTTGAGGAAGAAAAAAAATCTTGAAAAAGGATTATTGTTGCCACTGTTGTCACTTTATAGAAGCTGAGAGTAACCAGGTCAAAAATGATTAGTTTTAGGCTTTAGTTTTAATTTGGTACACATCAGTGGTTGCCTAAAAGGCATAAAAGCAAGTAACTAAGATTATTTTCATTTCTAGTGTAGGATTATGAAAAATAGTTAAAAGCTTAAAGGATAAGTTCACTCAATAATAAAAAATTGAGTAAATTACTCACATTGATGCAGATGGAAAGTTAGACTAACAGACTACGTTAGAGTTAGAATAGTTTGTAACTAGAGTCGGCCTGTAAAGACGGACTAGTGAGTAGATGAGTCTCAGTGTTTGGCATGATGACCTTTAATGTCCCCGACAATTTTCCATCTTTTGCTAGACAAGTCACACCCCTGCCGGTGAACCCCATGGGAACTCATTTTTGGAAAAACTTTGTATGGCAGTGAATGCAGAAAGACAAACAGTTTTTTGATCCCGCTTCAGTTGAAAACATATGATATTTGTCAATTCAAAAGATCATTTTTCAACTTAAGAAAGTCGCAGTTTCTCATAAAACTAATGAAATGTGAGACTGAAGATACAGTACGTCATTTTAAAGACTACACAGCCAAAAGTTGCGTTAGTGACATTGGCTCGTTGAATGCTCACCGAAACCCGTAACTTAAATATTGTAGAGCTGGTCCTGTATATTAGCAGCTCCCAAAACTGAAGAACTCCCCTTTCACATAACTGCAGTTGTCAATAAGACCAGGTTTATTGTGATTGTCATCTTTTCTGGTACCTTTTCTGTGCCGAGTTGGCGGCCATGTTGGTGTTGGTGTTGTGTATTGAACGAGATGATGTTCACTGAGCAGTTTAACACAGAACTAGATGACATTTTATGTTAATTATGACATAATGGGACTTTATTTACTTGGAAAATTATCTCTTAAATTGACAAACAGCATATGCATTATTCATGGCACAATTAAGGCTGGATCCAAAAATGATTTGTCTTTCTCCATTCGCTGCCATACAAAGTTTTTCAAAATGAGGTACCATGGGGTCCACAGGAAGGGTCATGACTCTGTATTACATTGTAAAAGACATTTATTATACATAAACAACGTAAATGAGTGAATGTTTACTTCTTGAATTCACTCCAGTCACATTGCAACTTAATTATAGAGTAGAAAGTGTATATGAAGATGTGAAACAAAGGGGTTGTGTTCCCTGCTCTGACTGTGTGTGTGTGGGGCTGTAAAGTGATAGTGGACGCAGCTCTTTCTGATTATGTGGAGGGGGGATAATATGAATAACGTCTCAGCATTAGTAATAACAAAAGCACAACTCAAACTGGAGCTTACCTCAGGCCTGCACCAATGAGCGCCGAGCTCGTGCACACCGCATCCAATGAGTGGTCCCGGGACGCTCGCGCACAGCCGTTTGAAGGGCGGTCCTGCGGAAAAAGGAAAGTATGGATCAGACAGCGGCGGAGTTTCGGTGGGAAGGTCCGGACTCCAAAATACCGTGAAATACCGGGAATATTTCAGGGTAAAAACATTTTAAAGATATGTATTTCGCTGTTTGGTAAGCGGATATCCTTTTTTTTTATTCTTCCGTGTGCTGAGTGGTGTGTTTATATTAAGTTAGCCAACTTGTTTTGGCGTGTTTTTGATTGATTAGTCAGGAGAGATTAGCAGAACATTCATGGCTTTGATAGCTGCTGACCAGGGCTGCAAGCTGAACGGAACCGCGGCCGTGTACGGCAGAGTTGGGCCGAGAAAAGAGGTGTTTCAAGGCATGACAGGGGACTTTAAAACTGCCAAAATGCAGCCGAAAGAGACGGAGTATTCAACAGATGGCCTGCCCAAAGCCTTCCTGCACAGCCTGAGGACCCTGTTTGACATCTTGGACGACGGGGGACGGGGTTATGTCCACATCTCTGAGATAGAGACCCGCTGGCAGGGCGCAGACACCCGGGAACTGCCCGGCGGGGTGCTGAGCTGCCTCAGGAGGGTCACACCACCGCATGGCTGCCTCACCTTTGAGCGGTTCGTCGCGGGGCTGAGGTACTCCATGCTCAACCCGGAGAACAGCTCACATTTCCGAGCCCAGGCTGCTGTTCACCCGCAGCAGGCACCAAAGCAGCACCAGAAACCCGCCCCGCTGTCCACATGCAGCGTTGGGACACGGGTTGAGAACAAGGTCCGTCCGCTTGGGCCGAGCAACGTGACCAACACACAGCCACACCGGTCGTCCTCCCTGCAGAGCCGGACTAGGCCGGAGGAGGGGGCCGGGTACCCCGTGTGTGGACCGGCCCCGTACAGCGCGGGCTTCGAGAGGTCCGGGCGAGGTATGGAGCGCAGCTCCGTGGCTCCGGGGGGCGGGTGTTACCGGGCCGAGCCGGCCCATGCCACCAAACCAGCACAGCCTCAACAGAGCCGGGTCAGGTCCATTGAGTCGCTTGCTCTGGAGTCACCGCAGCTCCACGGATCAGGTAAGTGGTACCACGAAACACACATGTAAATCATAAATGGAAATTATTCAGTGAGTTCATGTCGATAAGTTGAACCCGTGCCTGCCTAGATGGAGATTTAACAGCAACACACCCTCAAACTAAAACAAACACTGACTGCACAGCTGGGCTCATCTGCCATCACACAGTATCTGCACCTCACCGCCCTTTTTATCTACTTTTTACATGAATCTGTAGCCCTTAAAATGTCAGGAAACAGTGATAAACACCCATCAGGATTTACAAAAGTCCAGCACAAGGTCCTTAAATAGTTTATTTTGTCTGACCAGCAGCCCAAAAGTCAATCATACTCAGTTAAGTTGTATAAAACAGAAAAACAGCACATATGAGAAGCTTTAAACAGCTATTATTTTGACATTTGAAAGGATGATATGATTAATCTTTTCAAAAAATGGTTGTCAAATGAATTTTTTTATGGACACAGAGCCTCATGATACTTGATTTTTAGGGGGGGGGGGTCTATGCTGGTACTGATATTAGGTAATGAAAAATTCTGATATTGATTTATTGGTTGCAGTAATCCCTCAAATGTGGTAATAAAATGCTTGTGACAAAGATGTGTCACAGAGGCAGGATATTTAGCAGAGTAACAATAAACTTCACTGACTTCACTAAGAATTCAATGATTATATATTCCCCTAGCATCATTTTCTGCATTATAATCTTTAAAGAAATAGTATACATATCAGGGCATATTGGTGGCAACATATGGACTAATACAATATATCAGTCATAGAGGATGAGTTAGATGTAGAGCTACTGTGTTGCTGTATACTAGTAGTGGACTTGAGACTGAATTCTCATGAGCAAGCTTCATTCTCATATTATAATTTGATTGGATGCTGTGAAGTGCAAAATGTCTGCAGAGGGAGCCTTAATAAGGTAAAAATGGTGACATGTCTTTGCACGCTTCTCAATGGGGTCAACACCCGTCACTGTTGGGTTTTGACAAAACACTTCTCGGGTATCAGTATTATGTCACCGCCTAAACAGGCCCTGTTTAAGTGCCTCTGCTGTGATGATGGGTTCCTAGCTGCACAATTACCACTGTTAACCCCAGGTCAGGTTAGAGGTCGTGTCGGAAATTCCTGCAGAAATGTATCTGTCTTGAGGGTCTGCCTCCTGGAAGGAAAACAGTTATGGCCCCTGACTGGAGAACGGGTGATGGTCAGTTGTATGCATGTTCATTTGTTCATTTTTTCCCCTGCTGAGCTGGATGTAGGTTACAGGAGTTACTGCTGAGAACTTCCCAGTTGGCCTGCTCGTTATCTTGTTCATACATACAGGCTTTCAGTCATAACTCACTCTTGTTCCTCATCTCACAGTCATACGAGAGTTTTTTCACATGCGCTCTTTCTTTCTCTCTCTCTCTCTCTCACACACACACACACACACACACACACACACACACACACACACACAGTCAACTAGAGTCTGTCCGAGTTTGTGTGATCTCTGTACAGCCAGGCCTGTCTGGAGCTATAAGAGTGACACTCTATCTATCGAGCCCTCAGGGCTTTCATTGCTTACACCACTTGCACTTAGTACAGTGTTTTTGTTCAGATAGAAAGACGGACATGGTCAAACGTTCACATACTCTTGTGCACTTTTGGTTAATTCAAATGAAAGGTAATGAAAGGAAATGCTACAATACACAATAATGCAACGACAGTTCCCTTTGTACACAAAGCAAGGTGCATGAAGAGTTTTTTCACAGGCTATTTCATATTTTATTTTATGTCTTGGAACAAAACGTGAACATCTCATAAACTTGTGGTTATCACAGACCTTATTAAAGTCTGGTGGAAAGCTTTTCGGGGGGGGGGGGGGGGGGGGCACCATATCATTGTCCATAGTTGTGGAATGAGATGTGTGTAATAGTATGTCCACTTACTTCGTTTGTCCACATACTTTTGGCCATATAACGTAGACAGACAGACTGACCACCAGTGACCGTGCTGTAATCTCTCACATGCAGCCAAACCCTGTTGGATTAGGCCAGATTACATCAGACAGGCCGGGGCTCACTGAATCGCTGCAGTGGTGAAATCCTCTCCAACACCCTGGACATCACCACAAAGTCCCAACGCTCTCTGTCACTTTCAATTGATTTGGGAAAACTATAGTGTTGTGCTCTTAAAATCTGATACGGATAAAATACCTCATCTGAAACCAGGCAGATACCAGGGAAAAATACCACTGAGATGCCAACTAAGGTTATGCACTGTTTGGAGAGCCTGGAGGCATCTTCCACTAAATCAGACCTGCCTGTCTTTAAGCTGCTATAGGAAACACCCAGCGAAAACATAAACACACAAATCATTTATATATGGTTGTTTTTGGAATAACCGAAAACTGTGTTAAAGTTGAGTTTCATTGTTCAGTCATGAGCTTGGAGACAGCAGCTGACAAAACACTCTCCCCATAAGGTTCATTTAGTGGCTGCTTTGGAGTTTTTGATCATATCTCATGATCTTCTTTGGCTGAAGGGGTTTGCTTTGCTGTCATGTGACTGTGGATGTTCAAATTCCCATGTTTGCACCAACACTTTAACTGTCAAGGTTGCTTTAATTTCTTGAAGTAAACTCATAAGGTTTTCCTCAAATGTTGAGATGTCTGAGTTGTTATCTCTACAGTGTGTTTTCCCTCAAATACTTGACATATTTCTGTTTGCTCCAATGAACTCATCCTCAGTCAAGTAAGCAAACAAAGGAGTGGGATTGGTTTCACATCAAAAAATCAGTGTGATTTAAACAGCCTTTTTATAACTACATTTTGTAGCTCCACAAGATTCAGAATAGTCTGCTGAGCTCAGTGTGCACAATAAATAACAGATATCCTGGCATGTTGACACCAGACATTTGAGTACAGCTCCCTCCTGTGGTGCACACTGGCAACCTGAATGCATTATCGGGTCAAATGAAAGTTTTATCTGTAGTTTTGTCGGTCCTCTTCATCACAGTCTGTTTCCAGATGTGGAGGCACTTTACACAGTAAAATTTAATCTCACATTTTCTAGATAATGAGAGATGAGATGAGAGAGATACATTTTGAACATTCTGACTGTGACCATATGTAATAAAGGTGTGTCAAGGCTGTGACAGAATATTCAGAGTTACCTTGAGTACAAACCTTGAATGCAAATTGGTTACACTTCAATATGCAACTATCTTGGTTGCAAATGTGCCCAAAAATCTGTCAAGTGAAGTTCAGCCAGTCAAAGTTGTACATTGTGGTTAGAAGCACCTAGTATTCCACAACAAATATTTGAGCATTTTCAATTGCCTAAATCATTTCAGTACTTTAAAATGTTTTCTTAAATGATTGTGCAAAGTGTGTTATTCCCTGTACTGTCTGCAACCAGTGCAACTGCAGTAATTACAGAATGCATTCCATCCCACAGTGTTCATTCAATCTGTCTGTTTCACATTTGTCTAGGTGCTGCGAAATCAGGTTTACCAAGATCTCAGAGTGAATCTGCAACAGGATTTACTGGCACCTCCAGGCGTCACGGGCGGAGTCGGGAAGAGCAGAGGCGTCATACCATCTCCAACGGAGTGGACTATGGAATGGTGTGTACACACACACACGCACATACTCACACACACAAACACACAGTCTCTACAAAGTGCCACGCCTGGGTTTCAGAAAGGAGTGTTTTTGGATGTCAGTTGTGAAACATCTTTTATTTATTACTGGTTAATCAACAAACCGCGTCATGGGTTGATGTTAGTGGTGCAAAGGTCTGCTGCTGATCTACCTGGTTTCTATTAATCACCTGCAACCCACCTCTGGTTTTCACAGGTAAAACAACAGCCTCTGCAGACTTAATGAACATGCGCATCACTGGTTTACATCTGTAAACATCATATGTCCGTTGGAGTAACCCAGTGAAGCTCATACTTAGATAATAAGAACCATACTTGGAGCGATATGTGGCTGATTTTATTATAAAAGATGTTGCTGCAGCTTGGAAACTCGTCTTTTCACTTGTGTTTTCCAGCTCAAGCAGATTTCAACAGAGTATGGTTGCAATCAGTGGCTACGCCTACTGAGATCATCACTTCTTTCCACTGCATGAGAATTAATGTAGTTTTCAGTCAAATATGGCATGTGTTGGTTGTTGAGTGATTGTTCGAGTTAAGAAAATATTCTTGATTTTTAAAACATTTCTAGTTTGAATTACACTGATTGTGTAATTCTGAGCTGATACCGATGTTTAAAATAACAATTTGGCCTATAGCCGATGCAGATACTGATGTTTTTCCATTTTTTAAATCATTTTTGTTATTTATTCCCCCTTCAAAAGAAATCTTCATGATAACAAATAACTGAGCTGTAAAGCTATTCAGCCCTTCAGTATACTATCTTTGAAAGAGCGCAACCTTTAATATAACCTTCGTTCACGTGAAAAATCTTTTCTTTTTTTTTGGAAAGCAATTGCTTCAAAAGGCTTTTTAGCTCGATATATTACTACCTACTAAATGAGAAGAATTTTTCAAGACTTGCATATTTTTACAATCTGATAGCAGGGATGTCACAAGCCAGAAGCTCATGAATGTGCCAGCGCAAATGAAATAGATGTGATACATCAGACCGATGTTTGGCTGATACATTGGTGCATCCCGAGTAAAAATGTAGAGGTGTTATCAATGAGTTGATTGGCAGAAGATTAATCAGAAACCATTTTGATAACCGATTAACAGTTGAATCAGGTTTCCGATGTTACATAAGTAACTAGCAAAGTTTGGTGGAGAGGAGATTCAACCAAACATTCTGCACTGGTCGTGAAGTTTTACTCTTGACAAGCTGAAATTATTCTTCTTTGGTATCTTTCATCATTTTAGTTGTGTTGATTGGGTCAAAGAGTAGAGGATCAGTAGTAAAAGACTTTGAGAGTGAGAGTGAGACAGAGGTCTGCTTGGACTTGAACTCTGATAATTTGTAGTTTGACTGGATATAACAGAGATTGAGGCTTTTAAAGATATTCTTTATGTATTTATGTATATATATATGTATATACATATATATATGTACATAGTCAATAGTTGAAGCAGTAAAATTCCTGTAAAATGTACCAAAAAAGAGGTTTTCTAGTCTAGGCTCTTCTTCTATTGGCCCCCACATTCCCCTCCCATCCCTCTGCCCGCTGCCTCCCCCTCACTCTGCCCCTCCCACCCTCCAGTCCAGAGCTCATGCCTCCCTTCACTCTCCGTCTCTCCCCCTGCCTCACCATTTCTCACTCTCTCGCTCGCCTCCTGTCCCTCTTTCTCTCCCTGTTTGTGTCGCCGTCTCCGTCTCTTTTCCCCCCTCGGCCTCCTGTGTCTGGAGAGGCTGCTGACCGACTCCCCTCCTTCTCCCTCCCCCCCTGCCCCTCTCCTCCTCCCCCTTCCCCGCGGCCCTCCCACCCAGGCCAACTTGGCCCGCTGTTGCCCTGATGGTAGTGAGCCGGGTCGGGCCCAGGGGCCTGGTAGAAGTAGAGGACTCGTTCAGCCGGCCCGGCCCAGCCTGGACAGCTGTGTGGGCCTACACCACCGTCTTCATCCCCCTCAGCAGTAGCCTCTACAGCAGCAAGGCCCTGCACTTTTTTCTCTGGGTGAGTAGGACGGCAGGGAGGGAAGACGAGGGACAGAGGGTCGTAGAAGACGTAGGACATTAAAGTTTGTCTTTGAGACAGTTTTTTATCGAGTGAATTTCAAGATTCGAAGATGTGCATCAAGTTGTTTTGATATTTAATTGTGACAGTTGCGACATAGAGAATCAGAAAAGTTGTGGTCAACTTCTGTGTGTTGAATATGATACTAAAAACATTTGAGCTTTTTTTTTTATTCTTTGGGCTTTGTTTGTTGGCTCTAACCTGCTGTGGTATTGTCGAGCTTTAGGGTTTGAACTTGGGCTGAGACTCGATGAATAATTAAGTAGACTGCAAGAGCTTACTGACAGCAAGGTGTCAAGTCATTTATCAAGAGAAAATGACAATTTTTAGCTGGTTATATTCTTGGATCTAAGTTTTTACTCTCTTTCCTGTTTTCTGTCATTGTAAGTTGAATATTTTTAGGGTATGAACTGTTTTTTAGACAAAAACAAGCAATTTCAAGAACTTGATGGCCATTTTATGGTGTTTTCTAACATTTCCATAACTAATACAATTGTTTACATCGAAAAAGTAACCGACAGATCTATCAATCAATGAGCATAAATAACCTCTTTTGTCAGGATTTTCGGTGTATTTGTTTGGTTGCTTCAGGTTTCGGATAGTGCTGAAAAGGGCCAATTACTTAATTGGCATTTCAAGTCATTGATCAAGCAGAAATGCCAAATACTTCCTGGTTTTATTTTTTTGAAATGTGTTGATTTTCTGCTTTTTCTCTTTAATATGAAGCCAAATGTAATATCTTTGGGTTTTACATGGTTGGTTTGACAAAACAAGCAATTTCAAGTCATCACCTTGGATTCTGGGAACTTCTGGGCATTTTTTGCTTTTCGATAGACAAACAATTTATTAAATAATCAGAAATATTCAACAGTTTGATCTATGTCATGTAAACAGCTGCAGCCTTGGTCTGTCCTTGTTTGGGGGACTTTTGGACGTGTGCCTTGCCTCTGAGCTGCTGTTGTATTGAGCTTCAAGGTTTGGACCACACTGTTCGGCGGTGCTTTGTAGACGCAGTTTGAAAGGCTGTTATGTTCTTTGTGTTTTTAACTAAACAGCTTGTGCAACCGGTGTCATGTTATTGTATGTGCACAGTTGTTGTTGTGTGTATTCATGACTGCTCTTTCAGCCAGCACTCAAACATACATGCACACAGACTTTTTCCATCAAGCCATTTGCTGCACTGCTCCCTCTCTCTGATTATTTCCTGTTCTTTTCTCCCTTTTCTTTTCTAAATGGTGGGTTTTCCTGCCTGTGGACGACCGCACATTCATGCTGCCTGACACCAGGTCATGCTTCATTCTAGACACGGACCCTCCGACCCCCTCCTCTTCCCCTCAACCCCCCTTCCTCTCTTCTTCTGTGTGTACTCTCTCTTCACTCAGAGCAGAATAATGTTAAACAGGGTTCGAGTTTAGACTTCTTCGAGTTCCTTTGTCCTCTTGTAGTTTACAAACATGTATCCCAGCTGCTTATGAGCTGCGGCTGTGTTTTAAACTGATGAGCGATGATCAGAGGAATGTACTGAGCTACACAGGGGACAGAGGGATGGAGCGTCGGGCTGGATAGAAAGATGACACACCAGGTGGCTGAATGCCAGCAATGAGGCCTGGACTGTGGCTGTGTGCTGCATGGACAGCCTGGTCAGCACAACTCAATGCAGCCTTGCTGGGGAGTGCACACACACATCTCTCCCTCTTTCTCTTTCACACACACACACACACACACACACACTGTGGCGGCCATAGTTGAAGTGGCTCCGCTGTTTACCCCATTCTTAGGTTGCTGTGTGGTTGCCATGACGCTGGACTGATTGCTCCTCTAAACATTGTTCAGGATGGGAGAGAGTCCGGCACAATTGCCATGGCGCCATTGTCTCCCCGCCGGCACAAAAGAGTTTGCTGCAGATGCCCTGGTGAAAGGATGGAGTTTGTCTACCACGCAGGCTGCCAGGAGCCCAGAATCAATCATTAGATTTAATGTTGGCAGCGATCTGAACGCTCTCTTAGTGATGGCAGTGGAAACATGACAAATAAATGTTTTGTTTTTTGTCTGTTTTTAATCGCATTTTCCTCTTTCCTGTCCCCCCCTTTCACCCACCATTTTTTAACTTTCAACTCTCACAGTTGAAGCAAATGAAAGAGCTGGAGCAGGAGAAGGACTCGCTGCTTGCGGGCCTGGAAGTGGTGGAGCGGGCCCGCGAGTGGTACCAAGGTCAGATCCATAATGTCACAGAGAGACAGCGGCACGTTGGCCAGAGCTCTCAATGCACGGTGAGTTCAGGATCTAGTCTAAAACTGTTCAAAAGTGATGGAGATGTAACCTGTTGCTGTATTTTGTTTGACAATGTCTCGTCATAAGAAGATATTTCTGACACATGTAACACAGATTTTCTAAATGAAGCAAGAAAAACAATTGGGGCATTAACAATAAACAACAGAAACAACATATATGAACTATAGATCTGTTTGAAGAATTACATAATTTAATCTAAACTGAAGTATGAACCGGAGGTTGCAGAAAAATATAAAGATAAAGCAAATTGCTTGGGCTCTCCTTTTCCCCTTGACTGACCCAGAAAAGTAAAGTACCATTCAGTATTAATTTATGTCTCTTTGTGTTTTTGTCTGAATCATTTACGTTTTCCCAAATACTTCCTTATTTCTTAATTTAAGTTGACCTCAGTTTACCACAGCTCCTCCTTAGTTTGTTCAGTTCCTCTTTGTCAAGACATTTTCATCAAAACTTTCACTACTATCTTGAATTTCATACTAATGGTCTTTTTATTTTCTCTCCTCTCAGGATTTCTTCACAGAAGCCAATCAGAGCCGCATGAATGTTCTAATACCCAAACTGCAAGAAGTCAACCGCTGCCTTAATGACCTTATTACCTGCACTGGGATGGTGAGAGTTGCCTGCTAATTGACTTTTAGCATTTCCGTGTGATTCTAGTAAGACCTAGGAAATGAGATCGGCAATCTAAAAATAATGTAAATACGGTACACAATGAATGGTGTTGATGGATGACTGTTTAGATCCTATTGAGGGTGTGGATGGAAGCTTTATAGATGATTTCATTCTTTATTTCTGCCGCGTTACTGAGTCTCTGTTAGGATCCATCTTGGCTGATGTCAGTCACTGTAGCACAAAACTACAACTGCACAATGTTTTGAGCAAATCTGTCGTAATCAGACATTTTCATGCTATAATAAGCATCTCAAGACAAAAAATCGTGAGCCTGAGGAATTCAACTTTACATCACACAAATGTCACCAAAAACAAACATTAATACGCTTACTGATTCATGTGATTGTATAAGAATGTAAAGTGATTCTCACGACTGCCACTTTTATCAGATTGCCTTTTCGTAGCATAGCTGTAGAGCATCTGGATATGGGAAGTTGGGTATATCAGACATATAAATTATGACATTTTCATGACAAAGCGACTACTGGATACATAACAGTGTATCTGGGATGGTTTTTCTCTTTAACACTGGTCCCTCTTTGTTTCCAGCAGCCATTTCCTTCCAGCGCTGCTCAGACAGCAGCACTCTCCGCTAACCCCCAGCCTCCAGGTCCAGCTCCTCCACAAGCCATCCAGAGACTGAAGGACCAGAACAGACTTCTCACACAGGTTCAACATTCGCTACATGCTGTCTATAGATACTATTCACTAATAGTTACCTGTCAGTGTTGTTGTTTTAAGGCTGTCACTCACTTCATTTCTTCTTCCTCATGAAGGAGGTGACAGAGAGGAGCGAGCGGATCGCCCAGCTGGAGCAGGAGAAGTCTGCTTTGATAAAACAGCTTTTCGAGGCTCGAGCCCGCAATACGCAAGACACCAGCACCATGGACTCCACCTTCATCTGAGAACACTCCACCCAACACCATAACATCACCGTGTTCCAGCTGCGGAGCATCTGGAGCAAAGCTTCTATAAGACTGAAGCTGACTGTTGTTTACCCACACCTGTAGTAGCAGTGATGCACCTTTAGCCATGACACCCTCGACTGCAGCAGCATGTGAGCACTCCACCTCCTCCCCCACCTCCTCCCCCAAACCATGCACTACCTAGATGTGAACACTCCAGAGAGTCCAAAGACTCTTTCACTTGCTGCGTGAATCACTCGAGCTTAAAAGACTGGAACACTTTCACAAAACCAGTCGGGTCTCATGAGATCCCATCACTCCATTTCTTGCAGGATTACAGCATCTGCGAGATCTCAACTCCCACTCCCAGAAGGCTTTTTCACTTCTGCTGCTCGACTGCACAGGCAACGGAAAAAAAAACCTAAACTTGGTGGTCCGAATAGGACAAAACGGGGGAGGGGATTGGTTTCTGTTGGAATAAAATGCCATATTCTTACAGTTTAATATGAAAACAAATCACCAGCTGCTTGCTGTGACCTATCACTTACATTTAAGTTTGGTACTTTGATCGAAATGATAAAGAGACACACTTTGCCCACGTCTTTCATTTCAGTATTTCCTTCCTTTTAATGTGTATGATTTGTTTACCTGACATTTGGCTTTCTGGTTTGTAGAGTGTTTACTTTCAAACACTGAGAGACAGGAATTACTGAAAAAGAGCAGTTTTTATATTATAGGAGCATGTTTAATGTTAAGATGTTTTTTTTAAGATTGAAAACAGATGGGAGGACAGCCGACAAGCCATCGAGATGTAGAGGCGGAGATGGATGAGAGAAGTTTGGAAGTTTGCACGTAGAGGTGAGCTGAGGAGGATAATAAACACGGTAGACGGTGAATGTGTCGGAGCTCGAGCTCCTCGGTTGGGAGATCTTCTGATGAAACAAATCATCACTTTGGCTTTCCTGTGCTACATCCCCTGTATGTCTTTTACAGTGGATTCTTTGCATGGGTCGTGTTTTCAGCTAAAAAGTATTTATCTTCTGAAGAGATTTTCTGTTTGAAACCTGGAGATTAAACGTTAGCACAGAAAGGAAAAACACAATAATGTCCTCGTAAGTGTCTTGTCCAGGTTGGCTTTAGACTAAAACTGTAAAAACATTCAGCCATCCACAAGTTTACAAGAGAAATTATTAGTTAGTGGGTGGTGGTAGATTAAAAACATCGTAGTTTTATAATGGATATGTATGGTACTGCTGGGATGACCGCACTTAACATAATGTTGATGTCTGTTTCCCATTTGTTTGATTGTATCGTTTCTTGCTGCTCAAACTGCATTATGTGTGAGTGAAACTCTTTTCCTTCTGCTTTCTATCGAGAGAACTCAAATGAGATGTAAAAAAAATAAATAAGACCAAACAAACCCTGGTTGCTGTTCTGTGGTTACTTGCAATGTGTTTTTCTCATGATGTTTGGTCTAAACATATATTTAAATATAAAATACAGTAGGTGGTTTTTTAAATTGTTGAAGACAGCAACCTTTTAAAACATTTATGATGCATCAGTTTTGATCCAAAGATCTCTGTAAAGTTGATTTTAACCAAGTGAGGAGCTCACACATCGGTGGTTTAACTTCCGTTTTTCTACTTCCACACTTAGATGTGAACAATTGTGAAGTATTCACAATGTGTTAAGTATGTTTGGATGTCAGTTAAGAGCAGAAAGAAAGAAAGAAAAACTCAACTTTCCATGAAGAATCAGCAGATTTTCAGGATGATCTGTCCTCATTAGTTCTGTTATGACTCCCTGTCATTAATTAAAGAAGTGTCCCTTGATAGTGAGGATGATCTGATGTAATTCATGCACCACTTTTGCTCTAAACCCTCACATGTGATTAGCTCAGCTTCGGTTTTAATGAGGAGGATAATTGGAAAAGTGGACAGTCGGTGAAGTGAATCATGGATGGATGCAGAACTAACTAGTTTTCATTCGTAACGACTCACGAATGATATTCTTCAACTGTGATGGTTTTTCACAAATTAACCTGTGTTTTTAATTGCAAAATTCTTTACTGCATTTTCTTAATATACAATCATGTTCATTAACCTCAGGTTATTACACCTGTGGTTACCTGCAGTGTCTAAACATATATTTAAGAATGAAATAGGTGATTTTTAAAATCTCTTTCATACATTTTATGTTATTTCATGTGCAGACAGTGGCCTTTAAAAAAATGTATTCTAACTTTCAGGCCTATTTTAGGTTTCGTGCTAGGTGATGCATCCGTTTTGAACTAAATACTGTATGTCTGAAGTTGATTATAATCTTAGGCGACAAAGTCACACTTGTTGCTGGTTTAGCTTCTGTTTGTCCACATGTAGGTGTGAACAAAATGCAACTATCATCGTGTTCGTTTAAAACACTCAGCGATGTGAAGAAGAGGGCCTGTGTGGATGAAAGCAGCTGCGTGTTTTGTGTGTGTGTTTCTGCTCTGATGCAGAATTTAGCAAACCTGTGAGAATCTTCTGCCTTACAGGAGGAAGACACATCTCCTGTGAACCCGACACCAGTAAAAACAAGTTCAGAGACTGACACACGGAGGAAAACAAACCTGGGTCGAGTTTCAATTAGGCGGCTCTTTGTCAGGCTGTTCAAACACACAGAATAACACACTGTTATACTACATCAGCTGCAGTACGTTAATCAAGAAGTGAAGGATGGTTAAACGGTCGACAAAGAGTATGATATATTGACTGTAGTAGCATTGCAAATAGCATCTAATAAAACAGTAGTAAAAGGTCAAAGGTCACCTGGGAAGTCATCCAGAAACGCTCAAAAACGACACTCTCAGTTGATGCCACGAACAACCGAACACACACAATAAAAACACCATTTAAAACGTGCTGTTACATGTGAATCGTGAAGTGATTTGCAGGGATTCAGGTCGCTGTTCTGCGTGTTGGGTGCGGCACAAACCCCACAGACGGACATCACACCTCGACCCGCGTCAGCCTCACGTAACACATTACACACGGTTACATCAAATTGAATCAGAAGTGATTTTCTGGACTGTTGCATCAGTTGTTTACTGCCGATTTTTTTTCCGTCAGGCTCCATCGGTTCGTTGCATCATTGCCAATCGTTGTGAACGGATGATGGCTTTCCACAATAAACCTGTATTACATTTCAGTGACCTCACTTTCACACTTTTTCCACATCTTTCATCCTCATCTTTGTTTTATGACTATTTTAATTTCTTTATTTTAAAAGTTTGATGGATGTACAGGGGGCCAAGCGAGACATTGTGGCACCCAGTGGGAGATCCTCAGCCTCCACACCCTCTTCTCGATGCCGTGATTGGATGATCAGACTGGAGCAGGATCCCTGAAGCGTTAGTGTCATCTTCAAGAGTTTTTCCATTCATTTTGAGGTGAGGGCTCAGTGTTTGCTCACCCTCGGACAGATGCACACAGGAGTCACAAGGACACCAGTCACTTTAAAGAAGGTGCTGCGGGATCCTGTTGAGCAGGTGAGTGACATTTTTGGGATATAATCATAACTCCTGACCTCTTACATCAACTGTAATTTTAGTTTGGTTTAGTTTCAGCTCTTCTGTCTTGTAGCTGTGTCTTTTGTTCTGTCACTGCACTTTATTAGTGCTCTGCAGAAGGCAGGAGTCTCTTTACAGTTGCACATTTACATGTCTCCCTTAGATACAGAGATAGTGGAGTGAGCCGCTTGTTGACATGGAGGGAACATGTAAGAACGCTCGCAAACAATTCTGCCCTCCCATAAAGACACTTTCAGAGTACTACCACCATCACTGTGTGGCCTGTGACATTAGTGTGTGAAACAGGAAAGGCTGGCGGAGTCAGTGTTACAGTAGATACAGAGGTAGTTGTGTGCAGAAGTTATCAGTTCACCGGACGACTAGATACAAGTTTAAGGTAGGCCTTCATTTACCATTCAAAACCGCATAGAGACAAATTATACTGTCATATATGGTGTGCGGTGCACGTCCGATAAGAGTTTAGCAAGTCACAGTTCATTTCAAGTTAAGTGCTGTTACTCAAATTTCCACTGTAACTGCAGTGAGTCATTGACAAATTGAGTGCATATGTGTGATGCAGTACTTCCTTATCTACTTTAATTCAGGATTTCATCTGAAGTTGAGGTAGGTGACAATGAATTTTAACATTTAGACCAACAAAAATCTTATCAACTTCACATATGCAGCATAAAAATGAAGCAATGTCTTGCTGTGAATCTTCCTCAAGGTTTTTCCTTCTTAGGCTGTTTTCATTTGGAGGATTTTTAGAAGCCATGAGTGGTGAAAGTTTCCAGTAATTTATGAGAAATGCGACTGGTACGTTTGTATTTCCTGTTATCAACAGAACAACTTATGTTGTATTCAAATGTTTAAGCTCATGTGCTCTAAAGTCATTGCTTTATGAATTTGTCGTGTGTTCGTTAACCTTACCCCTTATCCCCGTCTCTCGCCCAGCCAGAGGTTTTATTGAAATAGCCCTATGATACAATGATACAATACAATTTCTAAGACACAATATTTGCACGTCTCAGTTGGATCTATGTTAAGCAGAGTGGTTGGTGCTTCATGCATGAGTGTGAACTAAGGTTCTCACTTAATGAACAGGATAACTTGTTTGAATCTTTGTGCTCCTGCTGTTGGTGATTGATAAATAAATGCATGAAACTAATCGACAAATATCATGTTTATTGAATCCATTTATTGATTAGAAACTACAACTTCACTTCACACAGCTACAATGATCTCTGCGATGTAGCAGCTGTGTGCTGCTGTGGGTGTTTCTGCTCTGATGCAGAACTTCACAGACCTGTGAGGATCTGCTTATCACTTTAATCATCTTGTGACCCCTTGTGGGGGGTCAGGCCCCCTGATTAGAAGCCACTGGATAGACAGATGTTTTCTAAGCAGCACATTAAGAAGTCCCTCACCCCATTACATTTGTAATTACAGTCTTGGAGGATTGAAGGCAGCTTTCGAGGGAAAAGTCCCAAAAAGTATTTTTATATTGAAAGAGTTTGACTAATGCTGTTTTCAGTCTGTTAATGTTACCTGCATGACTAACAGGGCATCAATACAGTTGAGAAAATGGAAAAAAAGAAAACTGTAGTGTATCTTTTCTTTGTCAATCACTTTGGAGTGAATGGCTCCAACAAATGCAAACAAGAAATACAAATTCAGTCTGAAAAGCCTTTAATTTTGCATCGCTGTCGCACACGTGTTTGGGCTGAAAGTCTGAAAGAATTTAAATTAATCAAATTAAAATGCAAACACAGATACTTAAAAAGCAAATGATGAGATGCCCTGGTGGCTTTAAGGTTTAAGGCTCTGAGCTTGTAATCTGGAAGTCCCCAGTTTGAACTTTCACTGGAACTTTGTGCACGTCATTACCAGTTTCTCGCTGTCCTCATTTCCTGGCTGCTGATAACTTTCTAATAAAGGCAACAAACGGATCACATTAAACGTAAAAAATGTCATCAGTGTCTTAAATGTCTTTATCTTGAAGGTGGTTTAATGTATGAAGTTTTGACGTGTAGTCTCCAGTTTTACACAAAGTCAACAAATTCTCCATCATGGTTTGGGTATTAAAGGAAAAGTTCACCCAAAAATGAAAATTCAGTCATTATCTACTCGCCCAGTGGGTGAAGTGGGTGCATGACCTCAACCACGCGTCAAGATTGTAAGTTACATTTTACCAGCTAAAACAAGACCCCATCTACTTCGGTTGTTTAGGAGCAACACTGTTTTGCTGTGAAGCTGAAATGTTTTGTTCTTTTGTTCTTCTTCACTGTCTCTTCCGCTTCTAACACCTGAACCTGATCTCTTCTGTTTATCTGACAGATCTTTGTTCCTCTGATGTCCTCCGACGGCCTGTCTCTCTGATCATCATGGAGGTTTTATACATCAACTCCTCGGTGCTCTTCGTCTCCAAGAGACCCCTCAACTACACCGCCACTGAGAGGACGGTGTATGAGAGTTGCAAAGACATGCCCACTGTTCTCATTTGGTACTTGGGCCTGCAGTTCATTAACATGTTCCTGGGCATCCCGGCCAACCTCATGGTGCTGTGGCTCATCCATAAGAACAAGGGGGACTCCTCCACCTCAGATATCTTCATCCTTCACCTGGCCGTTCTGGACATTCTCTTCTGTCTCATCCCTCCACTCGAGCTGGCCAACATAGTCTTCCTAACCACCAGTAGCACCTGGTACGTCCTGCGGTTCTTCTACGGCATAAAAGACACCTCGCCTCTCTTCCTCTCCTGCATCTGCCTGGACCGCTACATGGCCGTGGTCCACCCCATCACCTTCACCGAGCTCAAGGACAGACAGCACCGAGCGGTCCTGGCCTTCATCGTCTGGCTGATCACTCTGGCCTACGCTGCTGCTAAATGTGTAGGCAACATCGTCAACTTCGAGAAGGTCTTCACGGCGATGATCCTCGCCACATTTGTCTTCATGGTGTACTGCAACATCGCAATCCTCTGGGTGCTGAGGCAGTCTGGGCCCGGCAGAGACGAGATGCATCCTGTGAAGAAGAGAGCCTTCAAGATGGTCCTCATCATCCTCGCCATCATAGTGTTCAACTACTTCCCGCCAGTCGCACTCTTCCCGTTCCAGCACTACTTCTCCCCTGACGTGTTTCAGTGCTACATTCATTACGTCGCCTTCGGACTGATGGACTTCAGCAGCAGCATTCAGCCGATGCTCTACCTGTCCAAGGAGAAGCAGTGCAGCCTCAACTGCTGCCAGAGCAGCACCACCACCCAAATCCCATAGAGATACACGTTTGGCAAAAATTTTCATATGAGTGTGACGTTGTTGTGAAACATAGGATAAAAATTTGTGTTCTTGCTTGATCCGATGTTGAAAAAAATGCTGATTTTTAAAGATTTGTATTGTGTAGTGGTTCCCTGTTGTTTAGATTTTTAGATTTGTCACAAATTCTGTGCAGAAATGTGGTGTATTTTAAGGCAAAAGTTTGGGAAATATACTTTCTCTCCAGTTAGATTATAAGTTTGATACCACTCTGTCCCCTGAATGTGTACTGCTAGCATTCAGTTAGCTTAGCTTAGCACAAAAAACACCCGAATACAAAGGACAGACAGGAATTTTGTTTGTGCAGATTAATTAAAATTTACAGTCTGAACACAAATATTGTCATGGATAATCCACAGACCCCCACGAACCTCTTTCAAATTAAGTAACTGTCCTCATGAAAACAGCTGACAGTGTCTTCTGTGGATAATTCAGAGCTGCAGGAAACGTTCTTTATTAGATTCTTTATTATTATATTTATTATTAATTAAATCTCTTTGTTCTAAGTTTCCAATTTTCTGAGCACCATGTAGAATATCCTATTCACCTCTTTCGTTTTGGGGAAATCTCATTTGGCATGTAAAACCAAATCTGTCTGCATGGCCTGTTAGAGACCACCAGAGGGAATATGAGAAGGTTTTTAATCTTTAAATTTTGGATGCACTGGTCCTTTAACTTCCCTTCTTAAGCAGCTCCTCCACACTCAGTGAGGTCAAATATGTGCTTCATAACATGGTGTAAAACACTATCTTGCATTTAAAGCATTAAAATAAAGTAAGAGTTATACCTTAAGTTTGGCTTCATAGACAGACAGCACACATCTCAGCCATTATCATTGTATTATTCTACTTATCACTATTGATATCGTTGTTTAGTTTCGGTTTTACTTATCTGATAATCAAAAGTTTCTATGAATGTCCTGTGAACAGATTAAATGGAGATTAAATGTTGGGAACCACTGCATTATAAACAGGCACTTTTAAAAAATGTGTCGTATTTGCTTTTCTGCTTGCACTGAATATGTATTGGGCAGGAGTGGCAAGCTCAAAACCTGCATGGACCAGTGAGTAGGCAGTGTGGACTGGGAGCTGGAGAGGTGCCAGCACACCTTCTGGCATCTGACTGCAGGACAATCTCTTCATACATTCATGTACGTTTATAGGTGTTGTTTGTGCGTATGTGTGTGTTTTGGGCCTGTTTATTTGTAAAATAACAGAGCCAGAATTTTATTTTGAAGGTGATCAATTTAGTATGTCATCTTCTTCTTCTAAAAAAATGACAGCACAGAATGTATTTGTACTTTGTATTTAAGCGAACCTACATTTTAAATACCCTTATTTGCACACTGTCTTTTATTTCAAATAAAACATGACTATAAAGTTTAAATAAGACACGCAACATCTTTTGGTTACGTTTTTCTTTAATTTAAGACACAGATCACACAAGTTGAAACGATAAGTTCCTAGTAGCAAACACTCCTGTGCAGGTATATCGACCAGTTGCCACAACAAACAGCAGCCCTATCCTCATTAACATGACATTTTACTTCGGTGTGTGTCAGTTTACATAATTCATGATAAGAGATGTTAAGCTTCGTTGAGATCAGCATGGCTTACAAAACGATTATTAATTTACGACTGAGAGCCGACCAATCGATACTGAATATTTGCAGTAACATTATTACAGCCTATAAATACATTCTTGTCAGAATCAGACTGCTGACTGTGTAGTTAAAGCTATATACAGCAATATATTAATGATCTTCACTGATGCAGCACACATTCCTAAACCTCCGGCTACTACAAAGTGTATAAATGTGTGTAGAAGCATCTTAAATCTAAAAACAATTATATTATTTTCTACTGACTCCTGCGGGGTATTTTCTTCAGGAGGTCAAAGGTCAGAATCTGGAAACATTACTTATTCTCTTCCTTTAAAGCGTTTCTTAAACATACCACAGACACAGTGGTAACATACGGCAAGTTTAAAAGAACAGTTGTTCTTTTAAAAAGGTCCCATTTTCAGTCCGTAACTCTTTACACCGTTGTGAGAGAGACGACTACAAGAGGAATATTAGAGTTTATCAATCAAGATAAAATAATCAATCGTACGGTATTGCTAAATATTTGGACCTACTAAAAATCACAGCAAAGATTAGACGACAGTGTATTGCACTGTAACACAAACATCACATACAGTTGTGAGCGTGAAACGTGGAACAGCAGTTTGACAAGTGATCATAACTCAAGGTCCGCTTACCAGCCTTTACTGGAGCTTTCAGCAACAGCACACAACCGTAGTGGTCAAAAACAGGCCTGTGCTAAAACAGGAAGTCCAGTTCGAGTTGCAGAGTAGAGATGTATGTAACATTCCCGCATTTGAACATCGAAAAATGACAAAAAATTCAGTATATATTTACCCAAATGTTTCCAACAATGTTCAAACCCAGAAAAATCTGTTATTTTATTCACGGTAACGGTGCGTTTGATTTGGTCCTTTGCTGTACAGCTTCTGGGGAAAACATCAGATGACATGTAGGTCAGTAACTCAGCAAATTTGATTAAATGTAACGTGAATAAGATTTTAAGAAATCATCTTGGTGGTGGTTTAACATGATCCCATGCTACTAGTTACAATGTCACCAAACTACATTTTTTGTTTTGATTGAATGTTTAAAGGCTTATCAGAAGCTTAAAACTCTGCACAACACTTTGTTATACTCTGCTAATGTCGACCACCAGATGTGCCTGAAAGCTCTGATAAAAGCTCGTAAGGGGGACCTTGATTTAACATCACACACAGCACTCATTCTCAGCATTTACATTACTCATCTCCAAGAGTTTGGTTCTGATTTCTCTCAGTGTCTGACAGTGTCTCCGGAGCTGAAGCTCGGGCAGTTTCAGCCTCGCTGGTGCTTCCCTCGCTCTGAGCCTTCTGCTCCTTGGCTGCGTGCATCTTCAGGTGCTTCTTAAGGGAGGAATGATCTGTGTAGGTCTTTCCACACTGGCTGCAGAGGTAGACCTTCTCTTTGGTGTGGACCAGCTCGTGTCTCTTCAGGTGACCCGACCTGCTGAAGCTCTTGCTGCAGTACGAGCAGCTGTACTCCTTCTCCCCCGTGTGAGTCCTCTGGTGCAGTTTGAGGCTGCTGGCCACCGTGAACTTCTTGCCGCACTCGTTGCAGCTGTACGGCCTCTCGCCTGTGTGCATCCTCATGTGGATGGTGAGGTGGCCCGCCTGGCTGAAGGTCTTCTTGCACAGCTCGCAGCTGTAGGGCCTCTCTCCAGTGTGAATCCTGTAATGCGTCTTGAGGTCGCCCAAGCCGTTGAACCTTTTGCCGCACTGAGCGCAACAGTACGGCTTCTCGCCGGTGTGGATCCTCTCGTGTATACGCAGGTTTCCTGCGTTGCTGAATGTTTTGCCGCACTCCTGGCAGCTGTAAGGCCTCTCCCCGGTGTGAGTCCGCAGGTGGACTTTGAGCTGGTTGTGCTCGTTGAAGCGCTTCCCGCAGTGCGAGCAGGAATACGGCTTCTCTCCAGTGTGGACTCGTTTGTGTATCCTAAGCTGACTGGGGTGGGCGTATGTTTTACTGCAGATGTTACAGCTGTAGGGTCTTTCTCCTGTGTGTGTGCGCTTGTGGGATTTGAGGAGATCAGCCCGGCCGAAGCGTTTGCCGCAGTAGCTGCAGCTGTGCGCCTTCTCGCCGCTGTGAGTCTTCATGTGAGCGTTGAGCGAGGCGGCTCGACTGAATGTTTTGGGACAGGTGGGACAACGCAAAAAGTTGTCACGAACCTCCAAAAACTCATCTGCAGGAACGGCGGGTGAATCGTTTTCCTCATGAGTCACTACTTCATCCTGTCTGCTCACTCCATCAGGATCTATTTCTGATTCAGGGTAAAATCTCAACGCATCAATGGACAACACCCCAATCTGCTCCTCCTCCTCCGTCTTAATGAACTGTCCATCCTGCATGTAAGTGTCAGAAACGATGGTGACTTTAACCTCACTGTCACTGCCTCTGGAGTCTTGCTCCAGGCCTGGAGATGGCGGCAAAGGTTCATACACATCATGATTGTCAAAACTCACCTCTGTGCTCTCGTTTTTTATCGGCCTCATTGTCAGATTGAGGAGGGATGAAGGCTGCGAGAGGTCAATAGCGCCGCTCTCCTCCAGGCCAGGCTCTGTTTTTACAGATATTAAGGTTTGGGTGGACACACTTGCCCCTGGTGTGTCCACACATGGTCCTTCTAGATCAGTCTGCAGTAAAAAGGAGGCAGGGGATACGCGCTCCCTCATCTTGTCTTTATGCTTCCTCCTGCAGCTCTTCTTGTCACTGCTGCATATGGACATCTTGAACAAGCCCTGGGTGGAGGTGATGGGACGATCGTTCCATTCGGATGTTGAAAACTTTTCAGGAGCATCTTGTTCATGAATATCTGTCAGAAGTACACATAAATAAATAGTAAAATAGAGTAAATAGAGTAAAATAGTACAAACTGTGGGTCATATATACATATTACAGCTATAATGTTTGATTAGGGAAAAACAGCCTGGACTTTTAAATTAATCACTGACAATTTTGATAATCTATTTCAGCAATTTTTTGAGGAAATAAAATGTCAAAAATGTTATGATTCTGTCTGCTTAAATACGAATATTTTCTTGTTTCTTTACTCCTCCATGACAGTTAACTGAATATCATTGGGTTGTGAACAAAACAAAACAAGGATGCCGTCTTGGGCTTATAGAAAAGCTTAATGACATTTTGCACAATTTCCTGACATTTTAGTGACCGAACAACTTACTGATTAATTAATTATTATCATAATTAAACAACTGATTAAGTGACAAAGTTGCAGCCTTAAACTCAACTGACTTGAGTGCTGGCACATTATAATTTAAAGCTGCAGAAGAAGCTGTAAACATAACACATGCTTTCATTTGCAGTCATGTTTCTTAATAGCTGATAAATGTAAGTCCTTTATCTATTTATTATTATCATTATTATTATTATTGATTAAGACATCAGTTAGTGCAGCTTTAAATATGATATATGTGTTCAATATGTGTATAATAAAACTTGTCTGCAGCAAATAAAAAAAGGGTGATTTATTTCCACATTCTGAAACATGGAGTTTACTTTATATTGTAGAATTGATAAATAAAGGACTTTCTTATCTTATCTTATCTTATCTTATGTTGTTAGTATGGGCAGCATATTGAACAATGTAAACAGTACTGTTTACACAGTGGCCCCCCTACACGTTCACAGCCCTGTGTTGAATGTAGTGCTTGCAGTCTTTTGCTTCTGCTGCTGCTCTTCATTCATGTGTAGGTGAGCACACACATCACACATCACACTGCACAGGCACATTTGCTGACACTGCAGGTAGAGCTTGAACAAAAGGTCAGTGTCTGCATGAAGCTACACTGCCCACCGTCGCGACAAACACACCGACACCCTCCATTATAGACCGAGTGTAGACAACCGTACCTCTGGCAGCAGACTCCGAGCTTTTCTGTGCAAGCAGCAGCCGCTTCAGGCCCTCGTTCTCCGACTCGATCCTCTGTATTGTGCCCTGGTACTCGGACAGGGTCCGGTCCACTGAGTCCAGGATGTCGCTGACTGTCGCTTTGAAGATCTCATTCAGAGAAGACTCCAGGAAGATTTTCAGGTCATTTGACTTGGCCATGTTGGACCGAGCGGCTGCGGGTGTAGACAACTCACCCGTCGGTTTGTACTCGGTTAAAAGTATCTGGAAGAAGAAAAAAAAAAAGAAGTGGGTGTGTGCGGCTCTGCTGCCGTGTGCGGAACAAACAAAGCAGACACGGTCGCATGAAAGTGACGACACGGTGGCGCTGGTTGTGTTTTGCTAACGGCCGCTCACGGGTCTGTGGCGCCCCTGCTGGCGCGGAGTGGAACCGTTGGATCCTCTGCCGTTACTCTGACAGTTTATAGAAATACACGGTGATAAATTTAGTTTAAATATCGACGAAAAGAGCTGCAAAACTACAGCAACACTGCTAGATTAGGTCACTACTACTACTAGTAGTACTACAACTGCCAAATCAGCTTCTACAACCACTAACCAACAACTAAATTTAACTAACTGCAAGGATGCTCAAATAAATGCTAGGTAATGCTAATATTTTAATACTACCGGTTATCTGAATGCTAATCGTGCTAATTACGCTGCTCACGATGTAACTTTGGTTATATGTCAAGACTAAAGCTAATTACGCTCATGCTAATGATATAAGTTAATCGTTTTAAAACGTTGATAATAACGAATAACAACGTTATCATATAATATTAGCTACTAATTTAACTACGTTAACTAGCTAACAGGAAGTAGGTGAAACTAGTTAGATGTCCTCTGCTAGCTAATGTGCTTAGCATTAGCTGGAGCACTCTTGTTAACTGGAGCACTCAGTTGAAAAAGTAGTTAGTGCTAATAATTTATTTAAATTATAGCTAACAACAGATGATACTCATACTAAATACTTGTTTAATACTAGTGCGCCAAATAATGATTTTCAAGGGATGCTAATCATTTGAATAATGATAGTTATTTATGCGAAGAGTGATACAAACATAAATGCTTAAACATTTTTATTTACATTTTTTTTCATCAATTAAATAAATGCAAATGCGTAGCTCAGACATTAAAAAGTCAATTATAAGATGTGTGTAGTCTATATAGCATTGTTATTACAGGTAAGCCTTTATAAAAGCCTCTCATGTCTGTTAAACAGGCTTTTCTGCCCACAGCCAGACATCTGCTAGTTAACCAATAGAAAGAGGGGCAGCTAATTCCAGTGCAGCTACTGACTGGTGCATATTGAATCTGAATACCTTCTGGTTCAACCACATAATTCCTGCTGTGCTGAGCCACTCCCCTCACCTGAACTAGTATGTTTGCTTGCATGCCTTCAGGCCAGTGGGCGTATGTTGAGGCCTCTCAGGTGTCTCTGAGCTCTTGAGTCATCTGCCAATCACAATGTGCCTTTTCTTCCTCTCCGTCGCCACTCGGCAGCTTTCTCCTTCTGTCCGTCCTCTAAATTCTCTTTTCTCCTTTTTCTTTCCCCTCAGCCATATCTGCTGTTAGACGAACAGGAAAGAGGGAAATGGAAATCCGATTCTGATCTTTCCAAAATGGACAGGAGGCGCGAAGAAAAAGGAGTAGGACCTGGTGCAGACTAGGACTTGTGACGTGCGTGCATCTCAATGCGACACCACAGCCTAAAACTCTGCTCGGCTGAAAGAGAGCGGATGTGAGGCTTGTTTGTTGTGCGCTGCAGGTTTAGACCTAATCAACTGAGGGTTATTTGTATGCTTGTGTGCATGTGTGTGAATATGTCTGCGAAGGGCGAAGGCGCAGCGCTTTGACAGCGGTATAAACCCAGTACAACACAGTGGTGTGTCTCTCCCTTCCAAGACTTAAAACCTCACAAGCAGGCTGATCATATGATGCTGCTTTAAAGTGCCTGGAGGGGGTAAGTCATGCTTCATAGCTGAAAATATTCCTGCTAATGAGATCTTTTTTTTTGTTTTTTTAGTTCTTTGTGGTTTGAAAATGTTTAAATTTGTCTCTGTGTCATGTTAGCTGGTGGTAATGACTGACTAGAAGGTAGTGTTCATCCTCTTTATATAAATTCTATTATTACACATGCACATATTTATAAGTCATTTCACAACTTTCATTTCACCCATGTGGCGTTCTTCCTCTTTTGATTTTATCCTCTGGTACATTTTTTTCCCTACTATGTCTACTTCTCCTTTAGTATTGTATTAGCTATTCTCTCACGCCTGTGCTGTCTGAACTTTCCATGCATTGTGAGCAAGTTCTCCTTGTGTGCTTCACAAAGGGTGAACTGCAGTTTCTGATTATGATTTGTTCTTGTTTTTTTCTTTGATGATGGCGGGGTTAAGCGTTTCTTTCTGTCATCTGAGCATTTCTTCTACAGTTTATAACATCAACAATGCTGCCAAAGATAACAACACATGCAGAAGATTAGCCGTGTTATCATGCTGAACACTCAGTATTTCATCAGAGGAGCCAGAGATTGAAATCTCTGTGCTGTAGAGTATCAGAATGCTCTAACTCATTTTAAAATTCAGCTTATTAAGATTCTCACTCAGGAGAGACAATGCTGCTTTTCAAATCTTGAATATAAGCTTTAGTATCTATAAATCTTTTGTTTCAATCACATTACAATTCATTTACAGTCAGTCCTCGCTGATGTTGTACTGTGGCACTTGTTGCACCCTGACAGGAACTGAGAAGTGAGCACCCACACAGGAAATGTGGTCAAGGTCTCTCCCGGATGTTGGTTGCATGACGTGGATAGAATATTTTCGATAGACGCAGAAGTATAGACGAAAAAGTGTGACAGATAGAGGAAGAAATAAATGGAGGTGAGAATAAGTAAGGCAGAAAAGAAGAGGATATGAGATGTGATATTTTGTTGTTGAGAGATGCCCTTGGTTTGTGTTGACAGCACACAGTTCAAATGTTGATTCTTTCACGGTTTATCCTTCACCCCTACAGTAGTGCAGCGTGGTGATAAAATCATAAACAACACAGGACTGTTTAACGGCTCGCCAGAGACAACCCCACCCTCTGCCTCCGTCTTAATCCCCACCTTATACCTCTACTGTATCTCTCTTTCTCTCTTGCTCACTTGCTCGGCGGATTTTTCTGTGTCTGTGGTCAGGAAGTAGAGACATGGCTTTGTGACATTTCAGTGGAAGTCTATTGCACTGCACATTTGCAATGCCACACCAAGAAGCTAAAAAACATTGACAAATGAGCAGCACTGGCTAAAAAAGTGGATTATGTTTGCATACAAGTGGTGAGTGTGGTGTATTTTCATACTATCAGGGCTGTAAATGATTTAATTCAGTTACTTGATCTTGTTTTTGCTTGGAGTGTTGTTTTTAATGCGTTTGAAAGGACTCTTTCTCACAGATGAATAGAAGAAACTACAGAGCGGCTCTAAAGACATCACTGTTACGCTACAACCAAATATAGTAGAGTCTTATGAAAGGCTTTTTTGTCTATCAGCTAATCAGATGCCTCTTCCTGGAGGCTCCCCAAATGTTTTTGTCTGTAACTGTGGCATTCAGAAAGTTCATGAAGAATCGATTTAACATTAATCGCTCTTTTCTCTTCTCACAGATCTTTCCATGGCTCCAATGGAGGTTGTAAGACGCTTCAGGATTTCACATTTATGAGACCATACAAGATGGACGTTTTGTAGCAAGGCATCATTTGCAGCTACAACACCTTTCACCCAAACCCACAAACACCTCGACAGCGGAACTGTCTGCGATACATGCTAATGGCGGAGGAAAACGTGTGCTCCTCTCTGCCAGACATCACAGATTTAGTCCTTCAGCAGCCCCAACAGGAGTCATGGACCTCTATAGACCACCAGTTCCACAATGGAGAACAGGAGGCCATTGTGTGGGGCGAGACAGAGCTGCAGATAAACCAGGAACGAGAGACAGACGAGCTCAGACGAGACGCTCCTGAGGAGGCAGAGCAGTGGGAGCAAATCATATGGCCGGTGCGCCCCATGAGCTGCACCAGTCCCCCGATCTCCTTCGCCACAGTGCAGTGGGACATGCCCGATCCCACAGCGCAGTGGGACATGCCCGATCCCACTGCAAAGGCGTCTACACTCATGACTGACAGCAGCGTGGCAAATGAGCTGGACTCCTGCAGCGTGACGACTCTAGACACCACTTCCCCCTCACTTCACCAATCTCAAGGCGTTGATGTCGACCTTTTCACACAGGAGGTCAGAGAGGAGGAAGATGGGTTTGATTCACAGTTTCTGAACTCGGATCAAGAGAGGACAGGAAACTGCTCAGAGGTAGGTACCGTAGAGAGCGAGATTTGAGGTTATCACTCTGCTATTGTTTTTTCTGTGTGAAGACACAATTTCCTGTGGCATTATTCCTCCCTTCTCAGAGAGTTGACTTGCTTCGCCACCCCAGTCTTTATCTCTTTAGAGACACGTGTTTAGGTTACATGTGGCTGTAGTCAGTTGAGCAGAGGTGGGTGGAATAGAGTGGACATAATGCTGGTCAGATGAGGCTCAGGTTGCTTATGCATGAGCCCACTGGCAATCACAAGCTTTCTTGCACAGCTCATGTTCATGATCAATGGCCTGTGTTGCAATTTCCAGCCATGTGATGCTGCAGATGTGCAAGAGCCCACGGCACAGGAACAGGAAGATTCAACTCACGAGCTGTTAGACAGTAATAACGGTACGTGTTACTCGGAGCAACATCTTAATTTAGCGTTAAATGTCATTTTTTTCGTATTTGTTTCTCAGTTTGAGAATACAAATGACTGATTCTTCCCTTTTTATTAGAATAAATGAGTCCTGCTTTAACTGAAAAACTGCAATATACTCCGTCTTCTTAACAATCTTTCAGAAGCCCCACTGCCGACAGACTCAGAGGAGGAGAACGGACACTCAGCAGCTTCAGATCCTGCTGAAACTGTGGACTTAATCGATATTCTAAAAGAGATTGATGGCTCAGAAGAAGAGGCGGACAGCTTTGTGGACTTAAAACCAGAAGAGGAACAGGAGGAGCCCGGCGTTCTGCTGACTGGACAGGACGACTCGGAGGAAGAGCGGACTCCACTGAACAGCGTTAAAACTGAAGAGGAGAACGAGGAAGGAGACGAGGTAGAAGAGGAGCACAGTGGTTCAAACGTTTCCTGTACAGAAGAAAGTGATGAGGAAAAAACTGTCAGTTCTCTGAGTGATGTGTGAGTATCATAGACTTAACTTCAGAAAGGGGAACAGGAAGTGTGTTTTAAGGGCATATCCATTCATTATGTGAATTATGTCACAGTATAATGTCACGTTTTGGCACTGACGACTTTGCTTCTTTCATTCACACTTTTCAGGGAGGTTTCTGCAGAGCTGCTACAAAGTGACGATTCTGGACCGACAGTAAACCCAGATAAGCTAATTGATCTGCAACAGTCAGAGCTTTCAGAGGAAGGACAACAATCAGGGAGTGAAGAGGACGTAGAGATACTCGAACGGTTACATGAAGATCCCACAGGACCGACTGCGGAGCCAGAAATGTGCAAAAATGTAGATCAGAACGTGGACCCTGAACAGTCAGAGGCCGCTCACGATAATGAAGAACAGTTTCAGGCGGAAAATGATGCAGAGAGGATAGAAAGCTCACAAGAGATACTGGAGCTGACTGAAAAACTGGAGGAGACGAGTTTACAGCATCAGGATTGTGACCAAACAACCTCACAGGAGCCGCAGCCTGAACAATCTGAGTCCGAGCGTCTGGAGATGACCGCAGAGCCAGAGGAGATCCAAGTAGAGGAGCAACACTCTGAAGACCAGTTCGGACAACATCTGGAAGAGACACCACAGATGGAATTGACAGAAGCTGAAGGAATTCAACCTGAAATTGCCGACCAGCCAGAGGAGTCTACTCCGTCAGAGCAGACAGATTGTATCGAAGCTGAAGACCCTGTAGTGGCAGAGCAGCAAGAACAGATGGAGCCGTCAGAGCAGAGCGAGCAAACGACCGACTCGTCACAGCCAACGCTCTCTGAGCAGCTCGAGCATCCTGAGGAGATAGATGAGTCCGAAATAACGGAGCAGCTGCCTGCTGAGACTGAGGTCACACAGCAGACAGCCGAGGCAGAGTTCAGTCAGGTGGACAAACAGGCTGAGACGTCACATCAGGCTGAAGAAGTCGGACACTCTGAGGATGGATCTGTACAAACTGTTTTAACCAACGGAGAGCAGCCCAAACCCCCTGAGACAGCGGTGTCTCTTATGAACGGAGGGGAGGTGGACAGAGAGAAGGCCCGCTGCCTCGCTGAACGGCTGTTTAAGCTGGACGGGATCCAACGTGTGGACGTGGTGAAGCACTTGGACAAAGAGTAAGCATAAACATATATTTATTTTTCCTGTCATTAGACCTGAAGAGCGACGGTGTCATGAGCACTGCAGCTAAACCCACCACTGTTCAGTGAAGCTGCAGAAGGCTTTTAGCGTGGCATGTCATAAAGGTGCTTATTGATACTAGATAGTGATAGAGCATTAATGAATGAATGATGTTTGTATTTGTGTGTCATGAATCAAACTTACAAAACGCCATAAATTCAAAAAGTGCTGCAGATATGTTTTCAAACAATCAAACAAGTCCAGAAATAGATACCAATTAAATCTTCGGACCTTTTTTATGGACAGCAGTGTTTTTCAGTCCTGCTCCTGAGAGCCTCTTGCCCTGCACGTTATTGTTTTTAGATGCTTCCCTGCTCCGACACACCTGATTCAAATGATCTGCTTGTCATGAAGCTCTGCTGAAGCCTGATAACGACCAATTTATTAGAATCAGGTGTGTTGGGGGCAGGGAAACATCTACATGGTGCTGGACAGGGGATCTCCAGAACCAGGACTGATAAACATTGATCTACAGTGATGGAATGTAACTAAGTAATACTGTACCGAAGTATTATTTTGAGGTACTTTTACTTTACCTGAGTATTTTCTGCTACCCGACAAAAATTTTGAGGCTAACATTGTACTTTTTACTCCCACCGCATTAATTTGATAACTTCAGATACGAGTTACTTTTCAGATTACATGCTGCATTTAAATTAGTGTATTTTACTGAGAGTCAAACATAGAAAAAAACAACCAAAAAGACTAATTTTGATAATCAGAAAAATACTGAATATCGCATCCGATAATCGTCTAGGCAGGTAATCTGTCGACCCACAATATACAGTATCTTTATACATGTAAATATATGTATTAATTACTTTTACTCGTACGTTCGATACTTAAGTACATTTAATATCAGATAATTAAAGACCTTTTCTCAAGAACTATTTCTATGGGTGACTTCAGTTCTATGATATCTTTACTTTTACTCGAGTATGATTTTTGAGTACTTTTTACAACACTGATTATCAACAACCCTAAATACCAAACACTTGAGAAGCTGTGTAAAATGTAAATGAAAAAGAATACAGTCATTTGCAAACAAAATGTGTTGACCAAGTGTTGAACCTCGCCCCATCCCTACTTGACTGAGCCTTTCGAGGATGCCCCTGTCATGATACTACCATCTGTTACCAGTGAACCTGTTTACCTGTGGACTGATCCAAACAGGTGTTTTTTGGAGCATTCCACAACTTTCCCAGTCTTTTGTAGGTCCTGTTTCAACTTGTTTAAAATGTGCTGCTGGCATCAAATTCAGAATAAAAGGCATATATTTTATAAACATTAATGAAGCTGATCAGGTAAAACATTAAATGTTATGTCTCTGTACTGTGTACATATACTCCACTGAGTACATGTCAAAAAGGGATTGACGAAACGTCACATTCTGTTTTATTTATGTTTTACACAGCGTCCTAACCTTTTTCAGACAGACAAAAACATTTACGCTATCGAAAAAGTCGGACTTGCTTCTTCTCCCGGCTTTTGAAACAAAATCAGCAAACTTAAACGCATCAAAATTAAACAGCCTGTCCAATTTTTGATAATCTCTACGTCACCGTTCACACGATCTAGAATAACCAGTTCTCAACTGTGCAACTAGAGATTTTTGACTTTTGTAACAACAAGCTGCAACACGACTCAGGTCAAAACCTCAGATGATGAACTTTAGTTAAGGCTTTGACTAAACATTTTACATTGACTTACATCACAACATGAACCATTGCTGTAGATATACAGCATATCCACCTCCTCAAAGACTGAGTGAAGCCCACAGAGATCTGTGTGATTTATTCCACAGCGCCACCTTCATATTTGTTCTGTCCTCTGACATGTAACATTAAAGGTGACTAAAAAGATTCCACACATTAATATCAGTTTTCTTGTCGTGGGTAGGGCTGCTCAGCTGTCTTGTGCCATTTAGAGATGTTTTCAAGAAAATAACCCCAGTGATGTCATCAGGGGTGTTTTGGAAACCAGTAAAAAGTCTGTGTTACAAGCTGAGGGCGTAGAGGTAATGAGTGTAACTTCAGATGGTTGTGTTGTGGGAAGTGTAGGATGAAGTGGTTATTGTTATCATGATATTGAGATCTAGTGGAATAAAAATCTTTTTGTGGTCATATTACAGTTAATTAGTTTTCTGGACTTTTTGACAGTTTGAGTATGAGTAACTGAGTTCCTCTAAATGCTCGGCCATCATATTCAAGAAGTCACATGATTTATTTTCTTCATTCAAACCACATTATCCTCTTTTGGTAATTGTCTCCAGTTTAGATAAAATGCTGCACGAGAGCACCAGTAGTCACTCACTGGTTGCTAACATTCAGAAAGTAAACAAACTAGCAGTTTCAATGCCAGGGCTCACCATCCACAACAAGTTCCCCCCAACAAACTTTTGCAGGTACACAGTTGCTGATTAGTGATATTTGCACCGCTCCAGATGATTATGATTGGTTTAAAGAAATACGAACAAGCCAGAGCGTTTTTTCTGAATTATCATGAGTTATGGGCACGACATCCACCACGTCCTGTCACTCATGCTGTTCATGTGCTCCGTGGTTGGTCCCACTTCCTGAGTTGGGAAGTCGGTCTTTTGACTGACATTTGATTGTTCAGAGTCGTACACAACTCGTCTTCCAGTATTACAGATGACATGTGAGCCAAACATGCTCTTCTTAGAGCAGTTAGTAGTGACTTGAGTGAATACTACTAACAATATTATTATTGCTTAGCCCGCTTGGCTTATGCTTTAAAAGCCTTGAAAGTGCCAATGCGTCAGGCATTATGATACTTCATTACTTGCGCTAGTCCTGCCAAGCACTGGAAGTATCACCCATAATAGTTTTCCCAGACACCTCCCCCGCAAACTCTAGCAGTCTGATAATGAGTGACCTTTCTCTTCCTATGCAAGACTAGAGCATTAGAAATCATCCCCAGATATTATCCCATGATTCATATAAAGATACTGATTTAAAGATGTGATGCTTCTGTTTCTAAGAAATAAAGTGTTGATAAAACTGACACAGACTGTATTTTGTTTCTATTTATTAGTAATAATTTCAGTCATGCTGTCGGGGAGGAGTACCTGAAATTCTTTGACTTCACCGGGCAAACCCTCGATCATGCCCTGAGGTGAGAATTACCTTGATTGCACGCACTGACATCACTCACTAAACACGCTCGTATAACATCTCATAAACAATATTTATTTTATTTTCACTCAGATCGTTCCTGAAAGTGGTGGTGCTGATAGGAGAGACTCAGGAGAGAGAGCGCGTACTGCAGCATTTCGCCTGCCGCTTCCATCAGTGCAACCCCGACTCCTTCTCCTCATCAGGTGAGCCTCAGTCATGGGTTACTTGATATTTCCTGATCAAACGATTCAGCAGCTAGCACTGTGACAGATGCATGTGTCATTTTCCTTCTCATATCCTCAGGGGCTGTGCTGGCTCTTACATGTGCTTTGATGCTTCTTAACACCGACTTGCACGGACAGGTGAGACACATTTATAAGAGTAAAATATAATGAAAGCTTAAATTATGAACTCTGAGCGGTGTTTTCAATGTGTTGTGTTTGTTAACAGAATGTGGGAAAATCCATGTCCTCCTCCAAGTTTGTGTCCAACCTGGACGGAATGAATGAGGAAGAAAACTTCAGCAAAGACCTCTTGAAAGTAAAACTGTCGCTAAATTCTGTTTCAGAAAGCAAAGTCGTATCTTTGTTGGTGAAAATGATTTAACCTTTTCCTCTTCGTCGTCATTGCAGAGTCTTTACAATTCCATAAAGAGTGAACCACTGGAGTGGGCCGTGTAAGTGCACTGATGAAAAAAACACATCGTCGTATTCTTCATATACATAATCTCACACTTAAGAATCTGTATTTGCATGTTACAGTGATGAGGAGGAACTGAAGAACTCCGTGTTGGTGGACGAAGATGCAGCAGATGAAGCACCGATGCGTTCAAAAGCCAACCCCTTCCAGGACGTCCCTCATGACAAAACGGCTGCTGTAGTCAAAGAGGGATTCCTCCAGAGAAAACTCCACGCCGACATAGACGGCAAACGCAGTGAGTGACACACGAACATAAATAATCACCTACATCTGATTTATTTTGCCTTTTGAGAATAGACAGGATTTAAAGGTGCAATCTGTAGTTTAGTTAAATTGACCTTAAATATCAGCACCAACAGTAGATCCTGTCAGACTTTATGCAGAGGAACATAACAGAGAAAAAAAGATTGTGATTAATGTATTTGAGTTAATCAGTTTGGCAGCTTCAGCTTCTCATCACAATGGATGAACGCTGCATTTTGATCATTTCTTGATTGTTTGTAACATGAAGTGCTTTGATATCACTCCTGTCTAATCTTGAACCTGCTGAATGTTTGTGTGCGACAGCTCCGTGGGGGAAGAGAGGCTGGAAGACTTTCTACGGAGGGCTGAGGGGAATGGTCCTTTACTTACAGAAGGTCAGTAACTCAATTTTATTATTAACAGTTTGTTTCCCTACGTCATGTATACATTAAATTGAATATATTTTATTATTGTAACAGAATAATTTCCCCTCTTTGTGTGTGTGTGTGTCAGGATGATTACAGGCGCGATCAGATGACTAATGAGGAGGTGGTGAGCGTACATCACTCTCTGGCGGAGCAGGCAGCCGACTACACCAAGAGGCCACATGTCTTCCGCCTGCAGACGGCTGACTTGAGGGTTTTCCTCTTTCAGGCCTCGTAAGTCACAGCACAGTGTGCGTATGTTTATGTGTGTGTGTCAGAGAGTCCAGCAGTAACAGTTGTCTCCTCAGATCCAGGGTGGAGATGAATTCATGGATCAGCCGCATCAACCTGGTTTCGGCTCTTCACTCCTCACCTCCGTTCCCCGCCGCCGTCGGCTCTCAGAAGAGGTTCTTCAGGCCGATCCTCCCCGCCTCACAGTCCGCTCACACTCTGGTACGCACTCCTTCTAATTCCCTTATAATTACGAGTTTTTTTATGTATGAATGTGTTTTTCGGTATTTTTTAATGTTTTGGGTCAGTGTCATCTGTGAATCTAGCGGATTTGTTTTTTAAGGAACTAAAATATTCCTTCAGCAATTTGTTGTCTGTATTTCCACAAGTCTTAATCCCCAAAAGATCGGGGAAAAATTAGTCCGTCTAAAAAGACGACAGCTGATTTAACCCAACTAAACTTCGACCTCCTCATTGGTCCATGTTGATGTGTCAGCAAAGACACACTGAGGTTCTCCAAAGGTTCCTAGTCCACGGAGAAAGTTTCTTTGGTGCAAATATGGCTTTAATCACAAAAATGCCTGTTACTGGATCCAACTTTAACTCCACAGTCACAATGCAGTGACAAAGGTTGTTTTCACAAGTCATTACCATAATAAACATATCCAGAAATTTAAGATAAAGATAAAATTGCAGTGTTTGCCATTTGAATGGGATGATCCCTTCCAGCATAATCTATGAAATTAAGGAAGAAAAGTCTGCAGCTGGAGGAATAACACTGGGCTAGTACTTTCTGTCCATTCTTTCTGTTTGTTCTTCAGCAGGATTTTGCATAAAATTGATTTGCATGAAATCTGCTCCTTTGTCCCTGTGCAGGAGCGTCAGCTGCAGTCTCACACAAGAATGATGGAGTCCTTCAAGGCCGATCTCTCGTACCTGCAGCAAAACCAAACGGAGGGCAAAAAAGCCAAAGCCAAGGAGCTGGAGGATCATCGCCTCAGAGCGGACTACCTGCATTACGAGGTAATTAAAGTGCTCTGAGTGAAAGTGTGTGAATACAAGTGTATAAGAGCCATCAGTGATCCTGTGTCTCTTGTTCAAACCCCACAGATGTGTCGCTATGAGCTCTACATACAGACACTTGAGGCCTGGAAGAGCGTAAAGAAGACGGACGATGATTTGATGAGCATCGAAAGCCTGAACCTGTTTGATAAAGCCATGTGTGCAGACTCTGCAGGGGACGAAGAAGAGGAAGAAGGGCTGAAGAAGTCCCACTCCAGCCCCTCTCTGGAGCTGGAGATGCCCACTCCGACGGTGATCAAAGTCAGACGCAACATCTCAGAAAGACGGACTTATCGCAGGACCATCATTCCCCGATGGAACAAAGAGGTCTGACAGGTGACTCGGAGATTACACGACTAGTTAACGACCTTTTGGAAATGCAGATTTATACCGTTCTGCTGGGAGCTGACGAGACTTCAGTCTTTTAGTTTGGTTTAGAATTTTCTGCATTTTTATTTTGTGCACTTTTAAAAAAAAAAGAAACCTCAGGGAATCCCTTATCCTCATTCTCTGATTCATTGGACTCAAAATGTCTGTCCCCTAATTTATATTGTGTTGTTGGCACCCAAAGTGGTACAAAGTCAGCTGAACCTGGCCTTCATTTGTGAATTTACTTTGGGTCGAAATGTGCCTTTAAAATGAAAACCACTAGAGGGTGCTGTGGTACAGCACATCTCAGAGTGAATGGAGGGGGACAGGATGTGCTGTCAGGTGGTTTTAAACATGTTTTTTTAAGAGTCCTAATTGCACTTTTATTGTTTTTAATATTGTGTAAAAAAAATATGTTGTTTTCATGTGTTCATGAAGTTTTTGTGTCCATTACATGTTTCTTTTTTCCAAGTGAAGGATTGATTTCTGAAATGTTATGTATTGTTTTTTCTCTTTGGAGGAAAAATAAAATGATACTTCTGTTTATCATTCATGGGGAGACTATTTATGGATGTTGGCACTTCAGGTTTGAGAGCCTGTAGCTCAATTGTTGTCTTCGAATTTAGAAACAGCAAATACAAGGGATGCACGATAAATATTGGGAAATTTATATCATCAGCTACACGGCAGTATCAGTGACTTAACAAGTGCATCATGTCCACGCTGAAACAGTAGGTGGTGGTATGCACCTATATAGTTGGTTTGTGATTTGGCAACAAACAGAAGAACAAGAACAGGCGCAGCACGTCATGACGTCCGACCTGCTTCACCTGGGGAGAGCAACGCGCTGTGGATGTTTTTTTTTTTCAGTGTCAGAGGAAGACAACTGACTGCAACAAATGTTCTCCAAGAGTTTAAAGAGGAGGGGAAAGTTCATCTTTGCTCCCTACATTTTAGCATGTCTTCACCCTCAGGTGTGAATAAACTACAGGTGATTAACTTTTAAAAAAATGTACTTTTACTTACTGGTAATGACAAACTGCTTAAATATTAACATCGTAGTGAAACGTCTGGTGAGTGCGTGTTACGGCTACATAACTGATCACAGTGTTTAACATTTTTCCTTTGGCTTATTGGCATATTGTTATTAGTCAGCCTTGTTATATTAGACAGAATAAGCGGACAGTAAATAGAAAGAGGTATCACATCCAACAAAGGTCCCATGGGAAGGTTCATTCAAATAAAGGGATGACTCCACTACGGAGGCCCATTAACGCAAAAAGATGAAAATGAAGCTTGATGAAAAAAATATTGTTATGGTAAGTCATAATTAATATATAAATATATTATTTAGTGAATTACATTTTTAAATATTAATAGATAACAAAAGAGATAAAAACTCAAGTTGATATGAAATTAAAAGACATAATTATGAGCAAAACAGTTGAAATTATGAATGAAAAAGTTCATAAATATGAGATAAAAAGTCATAACTATGTGATAAATAGTGGATTATAAAAGATAAATTGTTGAAATTATGAGATAAATGTCAACTATGTGATAAAAATCCATAATTATAAGGTAAAAAGTAGAAATTATGAGATTTAACTGCAACCTTGTATTTTAAGTTATGACTTTTAATCTCATAATGACTTTTTTCATAATCATGACTTACCATGAGAATTTTTGTTTTATCAAAACAAAGTTTTAATCATTTTTTCTCTTTAGCTGGCAGAACTGGGCTTCCATACTTTACAGTCCCCTTTTTTAAAAATAGTAAATTAGTCTGAATTTGAATAATTGTTTGACGTGTTTTCTCAACTACAATTGCAGAAGTTAAAGCAGACCTGTGTGTGTTCATGTGTTCGTGTGTTTGATCGCTCTCAGTGGCACGGGCCCCATTTTGTTCTCTTTCAGCCTGACATGTTGAGCAGCGGTCGACCTGGGGCGGTCAACAATAAGAGCAGGATGTCTGGAATCAAGTCCCCCCTCCCAACTCCTAACACACACACACACACACACACACACACACACACACACACACAGAGGAATTTAATGTGACAATAGGAAACGCAATGAAGAGCACAGACAATACAGACGGGGTCACAGAGACATGTTTGGGTGTCCGAATCGGATCAAGGCGCTGGACGAACGGATGTTTTGCGGATTTCTTTCAGACGTTTCCCTCCTCGACGCACATCAGGTGAAACTCAGGAGCCTCTGACTGATCATCTGTGCTGCTTAATTAACGTGATAATGCTCAACTTCTTGTCTTGTGAATGGAAGCAGTCTCCATTCATTCACAGGAATAACAACAGCTCATTAAGATAAAGTCAGATTCTGCAGATGAGGCTGACTGATGGGCCACATGAGTGACGGGGGCCCCGGGGCCGTCACAGCAGCACCTTGAGAGGGGCGGGAGGGGAAACGCTGAAAGGCGGCGCCATCTCGGCTAACCTACATGCTCTCGGGCCTGTGACAGCGAGGGGGCGGCCATTAGTGGCTCTTGTTTTTCAGATCAAATTGAAATGTTTAATCCGTACTAAAGGTGCTGGTTGTGCGCTGGCGTCACAGAGGAGCTCCTCTCCTCACATGGCCTGTGGAGCATGACTTCATCGGCGGCGGTGGTGGCCTTGTTTTGGGAGTGCCATCCTTCTCCTCCTCTCCAACAACAATAATGACCGGCTGGAGCAGCAGGGGCTGCATTAGCTGCTGGGTTCAGAGGGCATCCGTCCCAAGGAGTTGGCCTGTTTTTGTTCCATCTGCGCCACTCCATTCTCAAGCTTTGTGCAGCTCAGTCAGGCCTGGGTGGGTAATTAAAAAGGCAAGAGCTCAAGTTGTGATCATTAGGGGCTTGTCCAGCAAAAAGACCCCGACACGTAAGGTCATGTACGCCCCTTCCGCTTTTCTTTTTTCCCTCCCGTCCCCCCACTCGCTCTCTTAATGTTGCTTTAAACATTGCTCAACATCCACAACGGCGCTGAAATGCTCGGTAAATATAAGCCACAAACACCTGCGAACACTGCCAACAAACATAAGCGGTACTGTTAACACTCACATTGGTCCCTTTTTTTTCCTGCCCTCGATGCTCCTCCTGACGCACATTCTCCATCTGCTGCTGACGCCTCGCACGCTCTACTTGGTACTTTTTATCTCTTAGCCGCCCTAACACTTGATTTCTCCCACTCCGGCTATTGGAAAAACATTTTTTTTGTCTGTGTGTGTCTGTGTGTGTGTGTGTGTGTGTCGTCCCCCTCCTCTGTTCCTCTTTCTCCATCCTTCGCTCTTGACTGCTTCTCTTCTTCGTCTAGGGCCCTCGAAGTCTCTCTGTGGTCCTTTCAGGGGTTTTGTTTTTTTGCTCACTGAGACATTAAAGGTGCACTATGTAGTTTTAGGGAGGAAATTTCAATCAGAAGGGACTGATGTTTTTATGCCCAAACAAACAAAATAAACAAACTCTCTTTGTTTTCACAACTGAATAAACAAACTGACCTTAAAGGACAACACAGTTTCATACTGTTTGACTTTGTTTATATGTGGCGGACCCTGCCACCTTTCTAGCTTCAAACAGTGTTCTGGGACCTTATTTTCCTCTGAGAACAGCTTGTTTATTCACTTATGGAAAGAATAAACATTTCTGAGTTTGTATTTTTACCTCATTAATATTGTAAATATTAAAATTCTGAGTTTGGATTTCTTCCTGAAAACTACATAATGCCCCTTTAAGTAAAAGCCTCCATTTGTACCAGACATGAGCTCCTCTACTTTCCTGCAAAACACACTCAATGTATTCGCTTTCCGAAGCGATATTTTTTTATTGCTGTAACTTGATTTGAAAGGAATGGGAGGCACTGAAGAAAAACATCTTTCCCCCTCCAGACTGCACTCATTAGTGTTGCTTTTCTCGTGGCCAGACATTTTCATTTTATTTGCCAATCAGACCCAGTCCAAACATGAATCACTCTTTAGATTTCATCACAGCCGACCCTTCGTCCTCCTCTCACAAAGGCTGGCTCTTTGAGAGAGTTAAAGCAAGTGCCTTGCTTAAGGGCATTTCCAATGCATGACCTCTTTTTGGCCTCTCCTCTTCCACACACACACACACACACACTCCTTCCTCTGACAACACTCCTCGGGCACTGACTCGGTGGCTTTTAAGATGCAGGACAAACATGATCTTAAAGTCGGCGCTCCGCGGGTCAACGTATAGAGCGGAGCAAGAATGTTTGTGAACTAATCCGCTCCATCTTATCTCAGTTCATCTTTAAACTCATACAGGAATTTAACTTGTATTCGATCGGAATCTATCAATATTTGCATCTCTGATTGATAATTTTTCATCTCCGAGGGTGAAACAGCGTTATCGAGAAGCGTTTGTGATGTTGAATGAGCCATTTGTCAGCCGTGTGGCCTCCGCAGGTCAGCCCTCTCCCTCAGGGCAGTACCTGATACCTGGCAGATTTTATCCACCACCGTGTGTGTGTGTGTGTGTGTGTGTGTGTGCAGTGTTGATTGTGTGTGTGCTTTGAAAGGTGCGTTTTTCTTGATGTCTTCCAGTCAATAGTAGCTTCCTGCCTCCAGGGCCTGTGTGTTGTTTAATAAGCTGGTCGGACACAGGGCACCTGTGTTTCCTCCTTCCGACACAGAAACAACCTCTGTTTGACCACTTTGCTCTGTTTGACTGGCACATTTGTTCCAGGTGCATTGTGGTTAAAGGTGGAGGAGATTCGATAGCTTCTTGAAATTTGAGGAAGGTGTTGTTATTTGAAGTCCGCTCAGGTGTTCGGAGGCCTTTTATCTGGCTACAATGTCCTTTATGTCAACATTTGGTATCTGAATATCTCAAAAACTATTCAATGGATTGCAGTGAAGGTTTTTACACACGTTCATGGCGCCCGGAAGATGAACCCTTACGAGTTTCTTGATCCTATGACATTTCATCTAGCACCTTTTAGTTACCAAGTGAAAAGTCTCAAAATTTACTGGTTGCACTGGCACAAACCCTTGTTGGGTCGTTCACGGATCCCAGAGGATGAACTGTAATGACTTTAGTGATCCCCTGACTTTACCTCCAACATCACCATGGCGCCAATGCTTGTGATTTTTAGTGAAATGTCTTGACAGCTATAGGGTGTTTAGTTTGGAAGTTCATTTTTGACCTTTTGAACAGGTTTTTGCCTATGTTTTCAACCAAAGCTGCTGTTTTTCCACTTAGGAACGTCACAAAATGTGGTTTGGTGTATTGAACACCTGCATTCTTTCTATTGGCCAGCAGGGGGGCGACCACATTAGTCTGATTGCATGTGAGCTTATGAGAAAATAACCTACTTCTAACTTGATATAGTATGTCAGTTCACCAACCCAATCACCGCAAAAAACTAAGGATATGTTGCAACTTTACTTTTCTTTAGGTCCAGTTTCAAAGGTCATACTGTGCTTGTAGTCTGGTTAGGTTTAGGGCACAAAAACAACTTGGTTAGAGTTAGGAAGAGATCATGTTTTGGCTTAAAATACCTGCTTTGGTTGCCACGAACACTGCTGTAGACGTCTCTGCTTCTTGTCAAAAATATCCGTTCGACACTGTTGGAAGTTTTGCGGAGGTTTCTCTGTTAGCACACTTACAAATTTTGAAACGCAGTCTCGAACTGTGGTCGCTGGCTTGGTAGCCTTGTTGCCTAACTCCACTACAATAATGTTTATGTATTAAAGGACAGATATCTACTGAAGTTAGCATGCTAACTGGCTTGCCCTGGCTCATTCCAGCCCCATGCCCCTGTGCTAGAGGCATAAACGCAAACACCCGCTTGGTCCCCACGCTCCAAGTTTGAACTGCTAGCTGCACGGCTAATTGAGCTAACTAGCTAAGGGGAGCTACAGTTAGCGGTTACTTTGGTGCAAGGTATCCACTATTTGTTCAGAGCATGATTCTGAGGTGGCCAGCTCTTACACACTGCATCTTGTCAGGTCAAACCCGTGTTGAACACTGGTTGTTGAATTTGTCGGTATTGGAAATTTACAAAAGTTGTCGGACACAAGTCAGACAATTCAAACGTCAGAAAGGTACGTAGGGGAGACACAAACAAACCCCTTTAGTCTTTATCTAAGTATATGAGGTGTAAGCGGAATAAGAACCTCATACTATCAAAGGGCTGCAACGAAAAGGAGGACGTTTTGAACGACAATGAATAAACAAGGTGATGGGTTCACCCACACAATGTGGGTTCCTCGAGGGCCACAGAGTGCCTGAGCCGGGCGGGGCCCACATGGCAGCGCTGCCATTCACAGTTTAAAACAACAGCGTGTCCTGCAGCTCATTTGGACGGATGAATTCTGTCAGCCTACATAATACTTATTTGCCGGGCTGAATTGGTTGGCCAGTGTCTCGGGCCCAGAGATAAGTGGAGAACTTTCCAGATGACTGGCGCAGGACAACCCCGACCCGTCATCCCACTGATTGCCACACACTCCTCTGCTGCCTTTTTGGCAGCGATTTCTCCAGGGGCCCCATTCTGTCTTTGAGTTTGTCCCCATAATGGTAATGGGACACATGCCTTCTCCTCACACACACCCGCTGTTATATCACACAAACACACACTTTTAGATACACATTCTGTCTCTCTATCTCTCTCACACACACACACACACACACACACACACACACACACACACACGGACTCCCAGTGTTGGTATGGCTGTGTGTTAAATGTAGTAAGTCCCAGTCGCCCCGTCCTGCCAGCTTTGTCTGCCCTCAGCTGTTCCGGCCCGGTGCCTGTATTGTGCTGCCGGGCTCATTACCAGACCAGAAGCACTGTGGCCCGAAACCTTCTCGCTAATAGGCCCAGAGAGAGACAGAGAGGAGTTATTTCTGCTGTGGCTTGTGTGTAGCAGTATAATGTTTTGTTTTTTGGCAGAGGGACGGTTAATGTTTAACGTTTGCTGCCGTTACTTCTCTGGCCTGCCGTCAGCTGGCTGAGGAATTTGAAATTGGGTTCAGTTTGAAGCACATTGAAAGCTTGAAAGCTCCTCTGTATGTATGAGTGTATATGGATGTGTGTGTTTCTGCATGCCTGAGCAGGGAACTGGAAAGAAATGAGTGTCCAGGCAGTTGATGGGCTGTCTGGAGTGGGCCAGGCCACTTGAACAACAATGGGATGAAGTGCAGCTATTGTTTAAAGTTTACAGGGCGGTGCGTACAGCAGTGATACAAAGTGTAAGAGGTGAGTCGGAGAGATGGTGAAATGTGAGGAGGGCGAAGGCTCGGACAGACAGAGAGAAAGAGAGGCGCATACTGTAAACAGAGAGACGTCAGGGCTGATCTTCATCAGGAGGCAGATAACGCTCTGACTGAACTGATATTGAGGACTTTAAGTGTCTCAGAATGCAGACAAAAGCCTTCATAAAGTCTCAGTCAAGAGTTATGTAATTGGGTTTGAGGGGATCTTTAAAGAGGAATTAGGACATGAACCACACAGACGTTTGTGAACTGATAATAGGTGCAGAGGCTGAAGTGGTCTAATGAGACTAAACTGCAGCCGTCACTTAAGAGGCCAAGAAAAATCCACAAAGCTCCGAAACTGAAGCAGGTTCAAGCACACATTTGTTTGTCCAGCTGCAAAAAAAAAAAAGATCGAGATTCAAAAACAAAACCTGTTAAAAGTGATTGCTCTCTCCTTGTCTGAGGTGAGGTTTTCTCAGATGAGTGCACATTTTCTTTTACTTCTATTGTTTTATAAACAAAAAAATACAACTCAAATCAAAGACCAAATAAACAAATACAAGAAAAACATCTCTGATCATAAAGAATAATTGTCAAACATTGGTATATTTTTACCTGTGTGAATAGTTTTTACATAATTTACAGTTCATCCGTAATATATTTATTATTACTACATTGCGTATCTACAATTTCATGACAAGTGAGCAACTCCAGCTGCTGAAGAAGACTGTGTGTCATGATCGAAAGCTCCAGAACAGCTCCAGAATGGACTAGCAGTATATGCTAAACAATACTGTAATATTCACGATATTAAAAATGAATAAATATAAATATCAATAAATTGATATTGTGTTAATAATACACGTGATAATATCGCTTGGCCGTGTGCATCTTTTGTCTGTGAGTTCATCTGGTCGCCTTTTAACTCATAAACAAGCGGTGTAGTTCTTTCTGTACACTTTTTGTTATTTGCGAGAAAAGAGACAAAACACAGAGTAAACAAAATTAACGATGGATCCATATCTGTCTATATATCGCGATAATACCGTGAATTTGTTCGGCTTCGATAATCGTGTCGTGAAAATAAAAAATTGTGACAGCCATGATTCATTTTATGAATCCATGAGCTAACTGATAAACTGCAGTCAAATGAATGTGTTGCATGAAACAGATGACACTTACACTTACTTACACTTTTTATTGTTGTTGGCTTACTTTTATTGACCATGCAGATGCAGGGCACCTCTGTAAAAGTCTAAATAAAGGTGTCTATACACATGTTTATCTTTGACAATGTGAATACTTTTTGAATATTATTTATGTAGAGATAATTTTGGTTTCTCTCTCTCACTTATATTTATGTAATTATTTTGATTTGAACTATAAAATCAATAAAAGTCTTGACTCATACAAGATTATGCTCTGCTAACAGGTATCACTACCACATGCTCCTCCTCCTCCTCTCCCTCCTCTTATTCTCCCACCTCCTCCTCCTCCTCTTCCTCCTCCTCTCCCTCCTCCTCCTCCTCCTCCATCATCCCCGCGCCGTCCCACGCGGCTGCGGCGGCACCAGGTGGGCCGCGGCAGCGCCGAACCGTGGCGTCGTTAACGCGCCGCAATTACGAGGCCACAAAGAGGGACGAAATAATTGCAAATAAAACTACATGATGCAGAAAATAAAAAAAGAAATTAAACAGATGCGCGTGTTTGCAGGATCATTGCTTTCGTCCTTTTAAAAACGCTGAGAGTTATAAAAAAAAAAAATGCAACATTTCAGGATATGAAGCTGAGTTGACGTGTAATAATAATAATAATAATAATAATAAATGTATGATTGGTTTTCAATAAGTAAAATCAGCACCATCCTTTTGAAAAAGACACCAGTGAGACCAGCAGTAAATTTGTCATGCTTTTAATTAAAATAATTCTTTAGAAATTCATTATTTACATCTGCAATAATATTAATAACAGTATAAGAAAAAATAGTCACAGTTCTTACCAAACATCAGAACATCAGCATGACAACAAACTCAATTTATTTGACGCAGAAACAAAAAAATGTATTTCAAGCCTTGTTGGTTTTAGTAGCCAAATCATCTTCATCATCAAATTGCATCACTTCCCCGTAAGTAATTCATCATTTACATTATGTACATATTGCTAGACAGATGCATTAATTGTCTTTGAGGGTGGCATGTGAGGGCAGGTGGCACCTTTTTTTTTCTTTTTTTAAGTCTACAGGAAAAGCTCTTTAAATCTGAATTTACAGGGACAATGAGTCAAAAATGCAAGCAGACACACATCAGGGGGAATGGATGGGCTTCGTGATGGAAAGCGTTGTAAACAAAAGCAGGCATAGTTCAGGAGGAAGGAGTTGCATATCCGTGTTCACTGGATCAGTGGTGTCATGTTGCATGATGTGCGAGAAAAGAAAGTCTTTGGCCAAAAAACAGCTGTGGAGACAACAGGAGGACGTGTGTGTGTGTGTGTGTGTGTGTGTGTGTGTGTGTGTGTGTGTGTGTGTGTAAACGTGCATGAGTCAGAGAAATAAATAACACATGAGTGGGTGTAGGTGCTGGTCCTTCAGCAGAGTCTCAAGTTCACACCCAGTTTTCAGCTGATGTAAAGCTCTCTCCCTCTCGCCCTCTCTGGGACTAGAGGTGGTCGTAGGCGGCTGCAGACGGTGGAGCTGTGCGGGAGGCCGAGCTGTAGTAGTAGGGCGAACCTGCGGGGGGAGACAACACAGATGGAGGGCGTTCAGGAAGTGCAAGGTGGTGGGTCAGACTTTCTTTATCCATCTTATCCCAGGTTTTCACAGCAGATGGTTACAGAGCGGCTTGGACTGTTTGTCCTGCGAGTGGATGAGTCTAAAGCCCCCCTCATGACTCTTAATGAGTGAGGAAGAAGATGATGAGGAGAGAAAAACAGGACTTTCTTTCTCTAAACAACACAAACACATGATTTACCTCCGTACTGCTGAGAAAGAGATTATGTAGGCTATAATTCACCAGTGAGTTAATCGTCTGCACCATCAGAGCAAAAACAGGCTGATATGCCGCTTCTTTTTTACTTTTTAAAAAAAATAATTAATGTACAATTTGCTGTGTGATCTTGCAATGATTATCTCAGAGTGCCAGACACATATCTGCCGTCTGTCCCCAGCGTCAGGGACTGTTGGGACACTTATTTTGAAGGTTTCCTCTTGATCTACTGTGACTTGGACTGTGAAGATAAAGATTTATGAACAGCTGCTTTCCTGTTTCCTGGAACAGTCTGTAAAAACAATTTAAATTCATGCATCTGATAGGGCTGCCGCTAACGATTATTTGTTGTTGTTGGATTTTCTCGGTTAATCGAAGTTGTTTGGTTTATAAAGTGTCATAAAATGGTGAAAAATGTCGATCAGTGTTTTTAAAAAAAGGCCCAAGGTAACATCTTCACTTGTCTCGATTTGTCCACAACTCAAATATATTCAGTTTGCTGTCATAGAGGAGGAAAGAAACCAGAAAAAAGAAGCAGAAATCAGAGAATTTGTGCTACTTTTTCTTGAAAAATTACTATTTTAATTGATAATTGTAATAATGATGCCTTGACAATATTACTTAAGAGACCAAGATGGAGCAGTGTAAGTGAAATGTTTGTCAGTTGTGGAGACTGAAGTACAGTTGTGTGTATCTCATCTTTTAAACCATGATAAGTGATTCATTGCTGATCGTCTCCTTTCTTTGTTTATTTGAGCCTTTTTAGTATCATAATCTTCTGTTGTCTGATTTCATATGTTTTTGTTGTTAAAGAGGTTTCCAACTTTAATGGGACTTTTCCTGATGAAATAAAAGTTTAAATTCAAATTCAGATTCAAAAAAAGCTTTACTGCCATGAATGTTTAAGCTACACATTATTGAATGATTACATTTTATGCAAGAAACCTAAATAGATGAAGAGAAAACATTTTAAACTCACAGAAACATCTAGTGTGTCTTGTTTCTCTTAGTTTATGACAATACTCAACGTATTTTGCAGCTAATTGACTTTGTCTGACTCCACTTCCCACACTGATTAAAACTTCACTGAAATCCTTGTATTTCTTATTATAGTAAGAAGGTGACAAAGTGAACAGTCTGTTCTGCCTGTGACGACCTGTTCTTATGGTTCACTAAGTGAAATAAATAGATATAACAAACGTGTGAAATAATGTGGAGCCTAAAGTCTAAATAATCTGTAAAGTGAACAACACCCTCGACTGGTAAGGAAAACATCCCCCCAAAATAACACGGAAAAACACGGAAGAAACCTCAGGACGAACCACAGAGGACAGATTTATTTGTTTGTCTGTTTGTTGGTTGGTTTGTCAGCAGGATTACACAAAAACTACTGAACTGATGTCCACCAAACTTGGACAGAGGATGCGTCTTGGCCCAGAATAGACCTCATTAACATTTGGTGTGGATGCTGATAAACGGATGGATCCAGGAACATTTTTCTTGGTTGATTGCTTAAGTGGCTGATATCTGTGATTGAGTACAATCTGATGTGGAACCAAATAAAAATCAGTTTCAAGCAGATTTAAATATGTTATATTTGATACTGGATTAGGTTTGATTGAATTAAAGGGGACTGTTGGGCCTTGGCAGAGGTATGCGCTCTACTGAGTGCCATTCTAGTTGTTACTGTTTCCGTTTCCTGCCTCGGGACTATGGGTATAAATTAGCATTCTTGCTAAAATCAGGCGTGTTTACATGTTGCGTTTGTATACGGATGCATCGACTAAACAAAAACATAAATAAATAAACGTGATAATACGACTGAGGTCACTTCCTGCGGCCGTCGAGTTCAATTCTAGTCATGATGTAGAAGTAAATCTTATGAAAAAACCCTTTCAATGTCTAAATAATTTGTCTTTTATTTTGGAGGTCGGAGGTAATGTGCTCAGCAAAGTAAACAAACAACAGTGTGTCCTCACTCACCCAGTATGCTGGAGTTGGTGAACCTCCAGGCGTCGCTGTAGGAGGTGTAGGGTGAATGGCTGTAGGTCTGACCCGAGTAGTCTGCGCCTGCTGCCGGGGAAGAAAAAAAAAAACTTCATAAAACACTGAAGAGACATCGAGACAACGCTCTTTATTAAAAGACTGAGACGTCGCCACTAGCTCTACAGGGCGGTGTTGTTTGTGTGTGTGTGCCAGCTTGAGCTCAGCCTTAGCTCATAATTCACCAACAGTTAGTGCAGCCTGTAAACCATTAATCTGTGGTGCAGGTGGACGGCTGAGGGTAAAATCCCTCGGACCAGTGGTGCGTGGATGCAGCTAGCCTCTACGCCCTCTCCGGTGAACGCTCGGCCCCTCGCATCGCCCTCCGAAATGCCCTCCTCCTCCTCCTCTTCTCCAACCTGCACTTCCTGCTTCAGCCTCTCTGGCACTCCTCTTTCTTTCTCCTCTCTTTTTTTTAACATTCCAATATCTAATTGGTAATTATGTTGGCTGGAATGAATCCCTGAGCTCCCCACCTCCTCCTCCACCTCCTCCTCCTGTCCTAACCCCCCCTCCACCCCCCTTTCACTCAGTAATTGTGTAGCAACGCTTCCTCACAGCGAGCCCACCAGAAAAATAATAAATCAGACCCTCTCATTTCGCGCTTCGGAGGGCAGACTTCAAATAAAAAAAAAAAGGCACATCACACACAGACACACACACACACACACACTCTCTCTCTGTCTCTGGTCGTATGCAGGCATCCTGACGTAGACACACACACACACACACACAGTGAGACACGCACACCACAAAGACCTCCTCCTCTTCGCTCATACCCAGACTTTACACCCCCTCCGCCCACCCTGCATCTCCCTCCTGGGCCCCCTGGTTCCCATGGCGATGTGTGGTCAGAGGTGTCTGGGTGGAGGGGGTGTGGGCAGCAGGGCGGAACCCCCCAGCCTGCTCCCTGTACCCCCTGGGCCCGTGTGCATCCACGCACACACACACACACAGCGCATGTTCGCCACCCTGGCAAGACTACTCATCGACTCAGCCGTCTACAAGCCTCCACCCCTGCCTCTCTTTCTTCTCCTCTTTCTTCTACCTGTCGGGCTCATTTGCTTTTCATTTTCTGCCTCATCCTCAATTCGACTTTTAAACTGTGGGGGTGAAGACGAGCTTACCTGCGACCATGCCTGTGATAGCAGAGGTGGAGTATCCCGTCTGGGCCGGGGAGGGGATGTGAGGTGGGTAGCCTGGCAGGGTGGAGCTCACCATGTCACGCCCTAAAAACACACACACACACAACAAAATACACATCTTTAACATCAGGATGCTTTTGTTACAGTTACAAGATGTTCTGGTTTAAGGTTTGGTTTTGCTGCAGAGGAAATAAACAGAATTAGTCTGTTGTTGGGACATAAATTGCAACAACACGTTTTTTTTTTTAAAGGAAAAAAGCCCAAATTTACTAGTTTCAGCTACTCGGGTGTGAGTATTTGCTGGTTTGGTTTGGCTTGTTTAATTGTAAATTGACAGTTTTAGAGCTTTAGACTAACAAGATATCTGGGGAATGGTTTGGTTAACTAATTTTTGCAAGTATGCACCTCCCCAGTGTTTGTTTGTGGTGATAAACCAAAGTCATATATTCCAACTTCTGAATAAATAAAGGTAAAAAGGTGGCACACACACAGATCTTCAAGACAAAGTTGATTCATTTCAATTTCACCAGTTTCCCAGAGCCATGTCAACAAACATGCTAACGTTTCATCCCGGTGGCCCTCATCAGAGCATGGAGGGAAATGGAAGTTGTGTCATTTAAGTTCACTTCACTACAAATATATACACCACTGCATTTATACAGTATACAAGAGTTGGCAGGCGATTGGCTTGACCCTCAAAGACCTAGAACAATGTTTGGCGGGTTAAGTTTCGTTTTTCTAATTACAAAATATGTACTGAGACGTTTTAGACGTTTTTGTCAACATTTGTCCTTTCCTAAACAAGACAATTATAATAATATTATCCTCTGTGTTTTCAGTGAGAAGCAGCTGTAATATTTTAGATGTAGATGTGTCCAAAAAAGTTCAGAGAGTAAATAGGTTATTAAATCATAATAGAGGTAATCAAAGCAAGAGAAATATATTATCAATCAAACATTAGCAACAAAAGTAGCTTGGCTACAACCATTTTTCATTGGCCAAGAGCAAAAAACTACACGGGTTTCCTTGACAAATCAATGTTGCAGAATGGGATGGCGCACTCAGGTTCACTACGGAGCCCCTGAATGTCCAAACAAAGCAGGTGCGATGCCACTGAAAAAGCTGAGGAGCTCTGAGTTTTTAAAAAGATATGGATAAGATTAGAGGTTCAAAAGTTATCAAATAATTTAGAACAGTTGCCGTCAGCAGGTGTCTAGGTCACGTATATTTCTATTCTTGAAGACACGACAATGACTAAAACACTTTTTTAGCCAAAATGTTTGTTGACATGGCCAGAATAAACCAGTGAAATTGAGATGAGTCAACTTTATCCTGAAGATTCCACCATTTTCTGACAATTAATGGATCAAACAAATCAAATAATAAATCTACTAAACGGCAGATTAATCAACAATCAAAATAAACTTTAGTTGCAGCCTTGCACCGACTGCCCCTTACGAGAAGTCGCACAGCACAAATGAACATGAATGAGGTGGAGGCCAGCGTTACCTGACATGATAGACTGACTGCTGAACTGGCCGTACACAGGTGCATGATGGGAGAATGAGTTGAAGGCGTTGGGGTAATGGTTGGAGTTGCCGTAGCTGCTGCTGCTGCAGCTGACAGAAACGGGCTTCTGCAGCGCCTGCAGCTCCACGAACGCCAGGTTGGAGGCTGCCATGTTTGGGGAGGGGCTCGTGCTGGTCACTTCTGGGGACATTTCCTGTTTCAGACAGAGCGGCAGGGACTGTAGGGGCTCTGTGGTGGTGACGGCAGCCAGTGTGCAGGCGGGTGAGAGAATGGACACAAATGAGTGGAACTTAGAATGAGTGAAATGTCAGAAATAAACAAAAGAGTGAGTGGCTTCAGGACACTGGTGCACTGTTGTGTTATGGAGTCGGCAGGTCAAAGGGGAAGTCTCACCAGTCACCATGGTGTAGCTCTGGTGCGCCGTCAGATTCCGTCCAATGGCGGAGCTGGATGTTGAGAGGCTGGTCTTGGCCTCATCTAGGCTGCCATTGATGAGGGACAGCGGGTACAAAGTCTGGAGATGATGAACAGGGATTAGCTATTGGTGTACAGAGCAAATGTGCATGTGTGCAAGTCAGAAAAAGCAAAGACAGAATTTACATTTTTTTCAATTTATGAAAATCTAAATCTGAAAAGGAAAGAAAAAGAAGGAAACAAGACCAAGAAAAGTAAATCTAGCTCCCTATAAATGCTTCCTGAGAAGTGTTTCACTGCACGTCAAACATTAAACTTGTTTCTACCTGCTCTGTCTTGCTGCCGGAGGCCGGGCCGAATGAGTCCGGCGGATAGTGGTGACGATCAAACCCACAGTCCAGTTGTTGCGTGGCTGCGACAAAGTGATCCAGTCTCATCTGTTTCCTCGGGACGCCTCCGCTGCCCTGAGAGTCCACGCTGTGCCGGCAGCTCTCCTGATCGCCTGAGGAAGGAAGAAGAAGAAGATGGTGAGGGAAACGTGTGGTGAAACTGCAAATCATGTTGTTGTTTAAAGGTTTTTATTCCCACATTTGTTTGATGGCTCTTGGCCTGTTCTCCCTTGTGACAGAAAAAACATGTTCTCAATGAATTCCAAGTAACATAAAGGTCAAATAACTGCTCCAGAAACTAAACATTAACCTGACAAAAGTGCTAATATTTGGAAATTATTAGTTTCTTTCTCCAAAACTACACTTCTGATGGTCTTCCTTTGCTCCGCCACAATAAAACAAAATGATGCCAGTGTGAGGGGCCTCCTTCATTTGATCTAACTCTTACTGTCATCGTGGTTCCTCTTGCCTTCGGCGCTCGGCTGGGGGATCCCCAACAAGCCGCTGATGGAGTAGGTGGAGCCCAAAGAGTCTGACTGTGGAGACTCAGGAGGGGTGACTGCCGAACTGGGGACTGAGGGAAAGAGAGACGCATTTGAGACACAGAGCGGAAATGATACTGTACATCCCACGGTCAAGAGCTTAATCCTACACAACATCGAGGCACGTTCTTTAATCTTTAACCTCAATCCTTCACCATCACATGATCACGCTCAGCGATATGGACGGCGGTGTAGCCTCAATTAGACTTACTTAATGTTTGTCCTGGACTCAGGCCTTTTCCATCCAGAGGCAGATTGAACGGCTGCTGGACCTTTGTTCTAATTATTCTGGAACAAAAACAATAATTTCTATATTTAACACCAGCATATCAAAGAACATGTTCAGGAATATGCACTCTGCCTCCAGATATCTACATGCTGCTGAGCCCCAGTGGCGTATTTGCAGCTCTAACAGGATTTCATTCATAATTCAGTTTGTCACCTGTTAATGGAGCTCACGCTGGGCACCGTGTCGCCGTCACACACTCCCTCCGCCAGCAGCCTGTCTCTGATCTCCCAGGCGAACATGGTGGGATTCTGCCTTTTGTAGTCTGCGATTTTGTCGACGACTTTCGGGGTGGCCACTTTAGGCTTGGAGCCGCCGATAACACCGGGTTTGATGCTGCCTGTCTCGTAGTAACTGGAAGAAAGACGGAAGAGGAGTAGGATGAAGCAAGTGAAAGGTTCTGGCTTGGCTGTGAGACAAACACCAAAGTGTCTCGGGTAAGTAAACAGACTTTCAGAGGTCGAAGATCAGGATGATTAACAGTAACAGGAAGTTGAGTAAGGTGCTTGTGGACGCACTCACCGTCCCAGGATCTTGCTGACGCAGCCGTGGCTGACTCGGAGCTGCCGAGAGATGTCGCAGGGCCGGACCCCTTGGTGGGCCATGTCCACAATGCGTTGCCGGATCACCTCCGGAAGCGGGCGTCCATTAACAAACATTCCACCTAGTTGGTTAAGGCCCCCATGACCTGGGGGAGGAGGGGGGATGAACACTCATAAATGTCATGGAACCCGAGACATGCCAACGTCACGGCAAAACAATTTCAGAGGTCATATGCACACTTTCAAACTAATTTCACCAAAACACTTCAGTGTAGATCCTTAAAAAGCCGTCCCCAAGGTCAGAATTAGCTCTAACTTCATTGACAGCGGATACACACACATTATACCCCTGCACTGTTCAAACAAACACACTCTCTGAAGCGTGGACACACAAGCAACGAGTTTCTGTCGGTATAAAATTTATGTTTAAGTCATTAACTCGTTTAATGTTGCAAGTGATAATGAAAAAGTAGCTGTCAAGTTTAGCTGAGGAAACATTACAGTGTTACGTGTTGTAGCCTCAGGGTTATACAGAATATACACACAAGTACACAGACGAAAATTATTTCATTTTCTAAAGCAGAATATTAAGTTGTCCATGAAAACTGACAAGTCGCATTGATAAAGTGTAGCGAGGAGTGTAATGAAGTTTTACATCAAAAAGAGTCGAGGACACGGAGGAAAAACAAAGAAAAAAAGGCCGTGAGTATCAGTCAAGATTATTTAAAAAGAAGTGTTGAAGGGGATTTTACCAATAAAGTTGGGTTTATCTTAAGTCTTCGAAGACACTTTTTTATTTGGGTCTAAACTGTGAAATGGACTAAAAAATTACAACTTCTGAACCAGAAATCACACAATATATTAGATTGTTGCATTATTTAAACCCGAGTCAACCTAACAGCATCTTTCAATTTGATTATTGTTTTATTACTTACCACCTAATCAACACCTGTTTAACACCTGCTTATTCTCACCACTCTCATTCATACACCACTTATTTGTAACATGAGTCTCAGTGAAGGTGAGTGTTGAAATTAAAGAGACACACTCAGTTAAGAAAACAATCCTATTTGAACAAACCAACATACTGACATCAATTTAAAGTTAAGCAAAAATGAAGTGATTAAAACAAACATGGAAGCAGCCCACATAATTTTTTGCATGGTTTATCTTGAAACTGTCTTTTAATGTGTACGTTTTAATCTACTTTAAATCAAATTGTGTTGCGTCGTTTTTTTAAGAAACACATAAATCATGTTCATTGTTATTTTTGAACATTGAGGAATATATAAGAAGATTATGGTACACATTATAGGCCTGCTTTTTTGTTGTTGTAGGCTAAACATAAAACAGTTTTTACAATATAAGAAGTTACTTTAGTGTTCTTCATTTTTAGACATATCAATATTATTAATTACATTTAAATGCATATGAAGCTTGTCATTTATCATTGCCCGTGTCATGTCTGTTACATATATCAACGTGTTTGTAAATAATGTGTGAATAATAAAAAAATATATATATATAACAATATATTTGATTTTCATACATATACATATATTACAGTTGTAATATATTGCACGTGCAAAATAACCCAACAGGACCATAAAACACTGTTTTTCCCGGCAAACAGCAAAGCAGAAGAAACCAGCAGCCTCCCCTGTCTTCTCTACAGACTGCACGGTGGTGACTCTGCAAGAACACCACTGCTTTTAATTTAACCCATTGAGACGCTTCTCTTTCTCAGCCTTTTCCCAGCTTTCATTTCCACATCAAACAGCCGGACGAGGCCGATGAAGGGAGGAAGGGAGGGAGGGAGGGAGGAGAGGAGGAGAGGGGAGTAGAGGAGGAGAGAGGAGGGGAGAGGAGGGAGGGGGGGAGCCTCTATTAACGCTGCCAGCGGAGTGTGGAAAAAAATCTCCCCGCCAAGCTTCATCAACCTGCAGGATATTAAAGCGGAGCAGACCCGGAGGGGGGGCGCGGCGGGTGCGCGCACGTGCACGCGCGGGGTGCACGGACGCCGCGTGTGCACGACGAAAAAAAATCACACAAAAAGCTTGATTTAATCCCGAAAACTATAGATAGATAGATAGATAGATAGATAGATGGGAGTCGTTAGCCTCCTGCTGCTCCATGATTGACCCAGCTGAAGTGTCTCTGACCAGGGGACGATTGTTTCTAAATTTATATTTGACAGCTTTAAGTGTCATCCAATTAACGTCCTTAATATCCCGCACAGCAACCAGAGGGAAACCACAATTCACTCCGTCAAGAGTCAACAATGAGCGGACAGGACACCTCTCTGCATCCCATAGGCCTCCAACACTGCCCTTAAAAGTGCAAGTGCATGATTCAATCCTACACAACTTTATTTCAAATTAAGTTAGAGGTTTAAAATAAAGACTAACATTCAACTTTAAGTCCTCCTGGCAACATGTTAACGTTTATTAAATGGGCTATAACACACTGTAATGTAGTTAGAAGAAGGTGTTTATTATTGTACAGTATTTGTTTATAACTTCTCCTGTGAGGACATGTTTCTATTATTGCAACTCTACTATATTGTCATTTGTTATATATTTACATACCGGTCTTAACTCCGTGGTAACACTTCATAATAACCATCAATAAAAAATAAATGGTACATTTATGTTGAATTGAACTTGAGTTAATTTCACTGTTAACAAACAATGAAATGCTTTAAAAAAACAAATGTATTGAGCAATTGCTTTTAAACCTTTGTAAATGTTTTTTAAATGCCTGCACAATTGCCTAATACATAGTTTATTAACAGTGAAATAACTGTTGCCTAAAGTTTAATTTATCATGTATTAATGGTATTTATTAAATGGAGAATAAAATAATAAAATTGAATATATAATAAAGGATGATATAGTAAAACTAAACAAAACTATAATGGTAACGCTTTGTAATAACCATCCAAAAATGGTCGATTTATAGTAAATAAACTTAAGTTAATAGTTAGTTGACTGTTAATAAACAGTGAAATGCTTTATAAACCATTTATAAAGAAAATGTAAAGGTTAATTAGTTACCATCCAAATAATGTTTATAGATGAGCCAAAAATTATAGTATTTACAAAATGTTATAAACATCTGCAATCTTACACGAACAATAACTTAATACATGTTAATAACAGTTGAATAACTATTAACTAATGTTTAATTATCTATATCATACTATTTACCATTTGTTACTGTTATTTTATAAAGTGTTACCATTATAGTTGTTGACAAATACATTAATACACTAATACATGTTTGTATAATGCTTTTGAATACTAAATTATTAGGGGCTATTTTTTTCCAAATTAAAGCCACACATAAATAAAAAACAACTGACAAAGTTAAACACACTGTCATTCACAGTGACTTTGTGATCAACTTGCTTAGTTGTGTTTATTTCAGACTCTCTTTTATTAATGTGTTTTATTTAATGTCTGGTTTGATGCTGCAGTTCCTTTAATCCAGGACAAATTTCTCCCACACAAGAGACAATAAAGTAAGCTTAACCTTAACTAGGGGGAATAAAGACTCGTCTTAATAAAGACTTTTATTTTTACTTCCTGTTAATGACAGGAAATGTACAGCTGAACAGGAGAAGAGTCTGAGCGCTCAGCTTGTCTTGTGTGTATTTACCTCTTCCAGTGTTGCTGGACATATCCCTGAGTTTTTGGTCGGTGCTCCTCCAGCTGAACGTGACGCTCTCCTCCTCCACGCTGTCCCAGTTAAAGTGTTTTTACTCCCAGTCCTGCCACGTCTGGCATGAGTGTGCTCCTGAGTGCACTGTGGACCGCACGCTGCAGGAGAACAGTGCTGTATGAAACTGGCTGGTTGTCTTATGTGACGCCTCAGAGCTCGTACAGAACAAACACTCAGCTGGTGTTCACAGTGGCTCTGCAGATACTGAATATTGTCTTCAAATCAGCTGTACATGTACTGTTTTTCAAGTTGAGACTAAAAAATACTATGATTTAATCATCAGTATTTGCAAAACAGGAAAGATTTTCTTCCCCTTCGGGCCAACACAGATGGCTGCTCCTGTTATACATAAAATTTGCCTTCATTAACCAGCTTTGTAATTAGGATTGACTGGTCTCATTAATCACTTTACAATTATTAGACCCAGAAATTGTGTTTTTATTTTGGTATGTTTGGAAAGTATGATGATGTAAAGTAAATTTGGTGTAAGTGGGAAAAGTTTGAGAAGAGAGATTCGCTTTTCAGGACTGTGTTTAAAACACAGACTGTTTTACCTTTTGGACAAAAATCTGTATTAAACCAAAATGGAGGAAAACCTGATTCAAATAACGTGAGCGCACTCACTACAATGTGAAGTGAAACATGAATTAAAGGACTTTTCTTAAAGATATATATCATCTGGCTGATTTGTTGGACACAAATGAATTTAAAAAAAGACAAAAGAAGCGATACAGATGGAGGTAAAAGAGACAAATGACTAAACTCTTAACTAAAAGATGTTAAATCTGCAGCAGTTGTTCTGGTCCATATGTACAAAGTCTTGTTTACAGGCTCCATCTGCTCAGCTGCTGGGTGAGCTTCACAGCAATAAGAGAAAAACATTGTGTGATATATTAAGTGAAATAAGACAGCGGCAGCACCCTCAAACTCAGATATGGGACTACAATTATTGGGTTTAGAGGACACAAGTGGACAAGAATCACACAAAAGTGATTAATTTTAGTGTGTGGAGCTGTCACACTGTCATTTAATCTGTCAGGTGTTGTCACGTCCTGCTGGGTGGACACTTTAAAATTAACCAAATAATTAGCGGCCTGTCACAGACTGTAGCTATCTGTTGGATGTGATGATTGATGACGCAAGTTAAGTGTTTCATCCAAACCTATGTTGGTTTAATAACATTTAAATACTGTTGCCACCAGAAAAAAACAAAGCCCACTGTGCATAACCAACCTTATTTAACTTTGCCTTTTGATGTTTGTGTGTGGCATAATTTGAGTGGCACTGATATATTTATTTAAAAATGTGGTGTGACATAAAATTTAGTTCAAACTTTGTCTTTCTTTTTTTAAAAAAAAAATATGTGTGTAGTTAATTTAGTACAGCTGTTTACAAGTTGTCTCCAAAAACCTGAATGTTTGAATTTCAAATCTCCAGTGGCATACTACAAAATAAAAGCACCTGGTTAGAGTCATAATTGAATTGGAATTAAAATGCTTTAAATCCTTAATTGTGTGGGTTTAAAAAAATGCATGTATTATATATGTGTTTGCGTATATATATATTTAAGTAACTATATATGTTAATTATTATATATAAAGAAGTTTAAACAAAAGTTTATTTCGTTATGCACCCTGTGTTGTATAATAAACAAAATTACCTTGAACCTTAAAATAAAATAAAGAGATGATATTGTGATTACAGAACAATATAATTCTCAATAATTATTTAATCACCACTGATTGCGATGATTTCTTGGACATAAACAATGGATTTAAAACAAAGAAACTTATTCCTCGATTTTTATATGTAACTTTGTGTCTCCTGCTCAGTCTAGTGTAACTATGTGGCCTTTATATTGTTAATATAAGTCAAGTAAAAACTGTTTTAACTGGTTGTTGCTCTTAATATTGTCCTGGTTCTGTGATTTTTTTGCATTTTGTCTTACAGATATTTTTAAGTTTATTTCCAACCATTACACCTCATATTTACCGCCTGTCATTTTATCTTTTAAAGTGACTTTTAAAGAATCATTTCAATCGCTTTTGTGTTTGTTTTCTATATGACAGCTTCCGTTTTAATTGTAAAGGTGGATTATTTAATCTATCTTTGTATTCATCATGTCGCGCAGTTTCTTGTAAAGACAGAGGTTAACGACTGGGTTGCTAAATATTCATTTTCGCATTAAAGTAACTTCATTTTCTTTAGTTTCTTGTTATGTTGCAGAGTTTAACTTGCCTACAGGAGACGAGGGGACACACGACTTGCATGACACACAGCATGCAGCCTATAAACAGCCTCTAATATCGGGCCCGAGCACTGACATTCATTTTTTTTCGGACCACCTATGAAGCTGAAAACACAACCTGCGATTTACTCTTGAAAAATTCACCACACATGTCCAACTCTCTGTGAGCCTGTGATCTGAGTGATGGTTGCTCTTCAAAAAAACCAAAACTTTCCGCTTAACTGGACACATCTTTGACCTCCTCCTTATAATAAACTACTCTTATTATTATAATACCTCATATTTCAGTGTATCACCGGATCAGAGCGACATAAAGCCTCCAGAGTGTTTTACAGGCTGATTTAAGTCTCCTGTGTTTCGTTTCCAGGCTCGACTGCGGATCACTTATCGCTCCCGATATTCACACACAAGTAGAAAACGATGATTTAAGAGGAGATCTTACCTTTCAGCTCCAAAAACACAAAACGTCCCCGCGCAGATATTCTGATATTATCCAAATGACGGGACCCTGCTGCTGTGACACGGTGCTGTCTGTCTGTCTCTGTCTCCCTATGTGTGTGTGTCTGCGTGTGTCCGCTGTTGTCTTGTGTTGTGTTGGGCGCTGCCGACACTCCAGCCAGGTTTTATCCAACCGGGGCTGCGCACGGGACGGAGCCCTGCAGCCATTGGAGGAGGAGGAGGAGGGAGAGGAAGGAGGGGGCGTGGCTTGACGGATAACCGGAGCCTGTGCGTTTTCACCGGGAGACTGTACGGAAACACTTGTCAAGAGGAGACGGCTTGTTTCCATTCACCTCCAGCGACAGCGACGCTTTAATTAGACTGTACAGACGCACAATTTAGTGGCTGATTTCATGCGAGCCGCCACAGCTTCTCCCCCGACAGGTACACTGCACACCTGACCTGAGGAGCAGGCCGGAAACTCAGCGTAAAGGACAAGTTAGGAAAAAGGAAAATAAAAGTAGATCAGTAAGCAATCCAAACCTTCAGTCCTATGCATCTAAAAGTGATTTTTTCCCCCTTATAAATCTCTATATAATTTCTTTTTATATTTACTTAGATGGAAATAAAGAAAAACAACACTTTATCCAACATAATAATCAGGTTTCCTTCATTGTCTGTGCCCTGAAATGTTCTCTTTTAGCTGTGTGGCCTATATTATCACATGTCTTTGTGTTTTTAATGCAGGTTAATACATTTTCTCCTCTTGTGTCTTTTACTCAGAACATCTGGAAACATGAAGGATCTCAAGTCAGGTGACCTTTTTTTAAATTTTTTTATTTTCAGGCCTTTTCTGGGTGCTCCAGAGGCGTCTATTTTTGTAAAAAATAGGACTGATTTAGAAGCTAATAACAGCCTTAAAAATAATAACTTAAAAATGGTTGGATCGCACTAGATTGAGGTTGTTCTCCAGCTTGTTTTTCTCATTTTTCCTTGGAAGTTAAATGAGATAAAAGCACCACAGAGGACGCGCCTTTCTAGCTTTATCCTCCAAATAAAAAGTAATAAAATAAACCCTCAAAACAATAAAAAATGAGCGTGTATCCCTCGTATTTTGTCCGAAAAAGTTGTTGAATCTCACTAAATTATAGAAGTTTTCTCCCTTGGCTTGACTCCCTGCACCCAGCTGCGTGAAACAGGGCTCCTACAGCTACGCGTGATGTCACACCAGGGTGTCAGGATCCCCCTGAGTTTAAAAACGCTGTTAATGTTGTTTCTCACGAGCCTGTAAAACAAACACAACACCTCTAATGGCAGACGACCGTGGCACCGTGTCGTCTGTCTGATTTAAAAAGCAGGTTGAGTCTTTCAAAACCATGTGGAGATTTGTCTTTAATTAGAGGAGCCTGTCCACTTCTTCTCCTGAGCGACAATGATGATTTTAAGTTAATTAAATTATTCATAGTCTTATAAATAGACTATTTACTCAGTTTATGGTTACCAACAAGAAAAAAGGAACCAAAATGGCGGTGTCAGTCCTTATCTGCTCAGCCTGTGATTGAAGTCCTTCATTCCTCCCTTCATGACTCTACATCAGTGCCGCTGCGGGACAAAGGAGCGAGTGTTTTTAAATAAATAAAAGTGCCAGAGAGACTAAAGGGGATCACAACATCAGCTGGAAACAGAGACTGTCTTCTGTAAAGTGACCAGAGCGCACAGAAGACGACAAGTGCCTGGAGGGAGAGGTGACACAGAGTTTAACAAGGGATTAAAAGTCACAGATTGGTATCTATCGCGATGATACAGTGAATTAAAAGAGCGCTTAATTATAGATACGGGTCCACTTTGCCAAAGGGCAGACAGGCACCACACACGCCCTAAATCCGGACTCTCATAACGCACAGAGGACGGATATTTAGAAACATCCTCGTGTGGCCGTTTTCACTGGGGCTACAGAAATATCTCAAATGTCACTTAATTCACTCTTCACACCTACAGTGAGATATGAGGAGTAAAGAGTTATCTGCAGAAACTCACTCAAGGCGACTTACAAAGAAAATAAATACATTTTCGTTAAATATCTGCTATTTTTTGGCTTCATATTGATTAAAATCTGCCTTTTCAAACGAAACAAAGTGTTAAAAAAATATGACAGGCCTGACAGCCTATGTCTTTGTTCAAACCTGATAATACACATAAACCCAACGTGAAACACTGGTGTGAATGTAAATGTCTTGTAGGCCTACGTGGTTTATAGGCCTACTGACAGACGTGAGAAGGAAAAGGAACATCTGCTGTAATAACATGCTTTATTGACGCTGAAAGAATAAAATAACGTTCAAAAGGTGGAAAAGTGTTGTTTCATTTCTATATAAAAAAGAGGGTCATAATTTCAAAACTATCCAAACTAAAATCAGTTTCGCCCCTTGTGTCTCCCAAAATTAACAAAATCCCATTTCAGCTGAATTAACTAGAGAAGGACTCATGAAAGCCTCCAAAACACTCCTCCTGATCTTCTATGAAACTGCACTCAAAGTAAAATATTCGGGCTTTATTTCATTTCTTTCTTGTGTCTCCGGGTGTGTCTCCGGATTTACTTCCCCGAGCAAAGTTTATGTCTCTAAAAGAATAAAAAAACAACACACAGAGCAGAGTGACCTGCGGCGACAGGTGGAGACAAGAGGTGAGGGTAAAAGGTCAGAGCAAACACTTCCGACTGCAGAGATAAGGAAATGCACAACTATTTTAATGTTTATTTGAGATATTTCCAACCCGCCCTGAAGTCACTTAAAGGCAGCACAAATTAAATAAGAAATAACTTGATTTTCCAGTTGTAAATATCTGTAATTTAACGTCACGTGTCAGATTAATCTGTATTTTTTTAGATACATAACTCACGCACGTTTATTGATTTGATGACAAAGGTGGACATAACACACCACAGTGGATACAACACGTGTTTCAACAGGGCGAAAGTGCGCGAGGAATATGACCTAAGTAAGACATTATGATCATCTGGGCAGATGTGCGACTCGCAGCGCGCGCTCCCGCGGTCAGAGACGCATCGCCCCCCCTCCCCCTCCCTCCCGCAAAGATGAATGCGTTTACAAAAGCAGCCACTTAATGACAACTTTTATAAATCCAGCCGAGCGAGCGCATGTCTCTTTGTGGTCAGCGAGTCGAGATGAGCCACATAATTAGGCCGTAATAGCTGCAGAAACACCTCACTATTGATGATCCCATTAGGCCGATGATTTCCTCTGCTCACAGGTGCTGAGACGCGTATTTTCCGCACAGAGGAGTTCCCTCCATGTGGAGGATAATCACATTTTTCACAACATATAAAGAGGATGTCTTTCATAAGTAATGTTTATTCTCCCAAGTTTCATTTTTTCTGTCTTTTGACTTTAATTGTGGGTTGAATTAAAACAAATCTGGCTTTCTGAGGAAGTGTCCCACTATGCACCATTTTAACTGGGACACGACATAAACTTAAAGGCACAGTTCACCCCTAAATCAAAACTATGCTATTTCCTTTTACCCGTAGCGCTGTTCATTTGTCTAGATTGTTGTGGTGTGAGTTGTCGAGTTTTGAAGAAATGTCTGCCTCCTCTCCGATATAATATATGTGGTGCTCAAAGTGTGAAAATAAAATAAATAAATAAATAAATAAAATTAACATTTGAAAAACTCAAAATCACTGCCTCTTTCCAGAAATCACCACCCGGTAACTCAAGATAATCCACAGACCATTTTCTTTTCAGCTCGACCTCATCAGAAAAACGACCTCTGTGAGAGCAGCTTATTACCACATGTATCGCAGTTTCTTTGTCGGGTGGAGACATCTAGAGGCTGTTGTAAGTATTACAGCTGCAAAGGAGGACACGAGGAGCAGCAGTATATAGATTGAAAAGTTTGTATAGGGGCCGACGGTTAGTCCAGACAAGCTCAGGACTTTCATCCAAGAGACCGCTGTTCATGTCAAGTGTGAAAGCAAAAGTCAACAGTTAGTAATTTTAATTTACTAACATATTGACATAACATAGGTAGGTTTGTACCTGAAGTTGCCGATGTGGCGTTGCTATTTTGACCCAAACCACAGTGTTTTCCGAAACCTAACCAAACTGGGAGTGTATGATGAAGGGAACAGTGTCGTTTCGAGAGTGACTGGCCATCAACCCTTTCAGTCGTTTAGGTTTGAGGATGTTAGGAAGTATTTTCTCACTGAAGAAACATCTACTCATGAAGGAGAGGCTAGCTAATTAAGATAACTAAGCTAGCTAACGTTACAGCTCAACCTTAAAAGTCAGAATATCTCCTTGAATTTGAATGAAATGAGACCTTTGTGTTCAGTTGTATCTACGTTCCTTAATGAGCTTTCTATGACGTAGTTTTCATTGTCAGTGGCGGGGTACGCCATTGTGACATTGGACTTACTCTCATTCACTCTCTTATCAGAGCTCAAATTAATACAAATCATTAAGAATAATGTTTTGTTCTTATTCACGAGATAATTTCAAATAAATGTCTGTGAGTTTGAGATGTGCTCGGGCTGAAGAGGTTAACGTTTAAGTCCTCGCATTCATGGATACAGACAAAATAGTTCCTTCAAGAAACTGCTCACAACAAGGTCTGTGGATTATCTTAGTAACCTGCTCATGATTTCTATCTCTACAGCTGATATCTCCGAAACTCGGCAACTCAAAACAAAGCAACCTAATCGATAAACAGAACTACAGGTAAGAGGAAAATATGTATTTTTGATTTTGGGGTGAATTGTCCCTTTAAGGTAGTTTCAAACAATCCAAAGCCCCAAACATCTGCATATCAGTGGGGTACAGTGTTTTTGCCATATGGGATTCAGTCATGTTGAGGTGTTGAGCCTCTCTTCCTCGCTGTTACTGTCATGATGCATGTGTTGCCAATATCTTTCCAGCCTCCCCCCTTCATCCCTTCAGTGCCGCCCCTTTCTCTCCGATCAGCCTTTACCATCTGTTTTGGCTCCCCTCCATTCTATCCCCTCATCTTTTTCTCCTCATCTTCCTGTGTTTTGTGCACTGTCCACCCTCCCTCCAGCTTTGTCTGTCTCAGTCCAGCCCCGTCCATTGTTCCCCCTGTGCCTCCCATTTCCGCTTTGGTGTTGCCCTCTGACCCCGCACCCTGTCCTCCCCCCGTCCCTCCTGCTGACGGGGACCCCAAATCTTCTTGTTCTTCTCTTGACTGCTCCCCCTTTAAGTTTTTTTTGGGGGGTGGCTAATAACTGTTGCCAGCAAGCTCCCACACAAAATCCCAGCGTGATCGCTATTGTGAGGCCTACAATGGCATACAGGCAGTAATGGCCATTAGCAGCAGAGGGGTTTGGCCTGTGAGCAGCGTTTAGTTGTGTTTAGCCCACATGCAATTTGGACCGCTGGTCAGATAATCTTCAATCGGTCCGACACATATTTTTAATCTCTGCTCCTGTGGGCCCTCGTCCTCGTTTTATTTTGGATTTAACTTCTCTTAAAATAGTGTAAAAGTATAAGAACTGAGCAAAAAGTGCCTTCAGTACCTTGATGATTTATGTGAATGAATTCAATGTGGGTGATACAGGCCAGTAACACACACACACACACACCCCCGTTGACACACACTAGTAATTGCACTTTGAAGATCAGAGAGCTCCATCAGAGTGGACCTCGTCGTCATGCCTGTCAGTCAGAGTTGGTCTCCAGGGAGACGGACATCACAAAGTTGGCGATCGACTGTAATGTTTCGAGGCGTTTGATGAAAACTCAGGTGCTCCTCTCATGAGTGGAGACATAACAGGCCACAGAGTTAATCAGATGGTAAAAAAGAAGCCTCATTATCCACAGAGCAGTATGTGGCCGTATAGCATAAAATATCAAAGCACAACTGTGTTAGCAGGCTGAGCGAATGTCAGCGAGGAAACCAAAACACGTTGTGTCATCTTCTGGATTAGTGTCTTGTTCCTCTCAGCTTCCAATTAACTTGCTAAGGAGACTCAAAGGGAGACACGTAAGGGCCACTTTACACAAGAGCGAGATTTTGTTCTGCAGAAGTGTTTGAGAAAAGCTCTGGATTTATAATTGACTCAGCGTAAAGGGTCAGTTCAACTATATTACAAAAAAGAACCGTGCTGTGAACAATTATTCCAGTGCAAAGTAATCCCAGTTGGCCAATCGTTCAGTTTGCCCACTAGAGTGAAATAAACCAACAAATATCTCAATAACTATTTGATAAACTGAAATTATGTACAATCATTCTTGGTACCCAGATAACGACTTCAGCTGAACGCGTCATCTGGCAGATTTTCACCCCAAGTCGCCGGGATGTAATGCTAGTTGTCAATATTTTTACAAACCACTGATATGATCAGGGTTGACATTTGTACCACGTGGTATATGTGGCATATCACGTTCACATGATGTGCTTATTAGCCATCTTTCACATAAAGAGGTTGTAAGGGATTACAAGCCAAACGGCCGCCACAGTTCAAGTCACACCCTCAGGATATTTTTATCGAGACCTGCGGACATTTCCAGCCGTTTTTGTGCAAACCAGAACCAACTATGTTTCACGAGAAGTTGGACCATCTCCATCTGTGACCATGGCGACCGAATCAGGTATTTTAAGCCAAACCATGATGTTTTCCTAACCCTTACCAAGTGTTTTTTGTGTGTAAAGGTAACTAGAGCATAAGCACGGACAAGAGACAAGAGAGAAATACAAAAATCAACCTAAACACATGTAAAGTTGCAAGAAACATTAGGAAACAGAAACATATATGTGGTTTCTTGTGAACAGGAAGTGAACCCAGCTTCATCATCATTTCATTACAATTTACACCACAACTTACAAAATGAACATCATGCTGTATTGAAGAAGACTTGAAACTAGCGATTGAGACCATAAACTCATTAAGAAACTGTTTATTGAGGTAATAAATCCGGTGAGAAGTAGGGTCATTTTCTCATAAGCTTCCATGGAATCAGATTTGTTTTGCAACCAGTCACCTCAAATTAAAGACACATTCACAGTTGTAACGCAGTGGCTTCAATTGTGCATTGTAGCCCAGATGGAGTCAGTTACAGGGTTATTTAATGTATCCTACAGTTAAAATATCTCATGGAAACATCTGACAGCAAAAAAGAAGCTACACCAATAAAATTAGAGGTTCAACATAGTTATAATCTCTATCATGTTCTGATGGACCATCATCTACACATAAGGAGGTGTGTATTAATGAAAAGAGGGTAGTTAAGTGTGCAGCTTCCCCTGCAAACATATATTTCCATACAGTCAATTTGCTATTTATTAGTCTGATACAATAAAAGTGTGACTGACTTCAGTATATTTGGCTGTCTGCTGTCAACAGAGGACAAAGTGGAAAGAAATGTTCACACTGTAATGGTAACAGGCATTAAGAGAGACAGAGGGAGCGCCTGCAGATTTACTGCTGTGAAGTCCCACTGATGTGTCGTGTTTGACGATTATGGACAGCCCAGGGTAATAGCAATGTAATTAGGCCTTTACTGTCGTGTAATTCTCCGTCAAGCACATTGTCAATAGCTTGGCTGATGAGGTTGAAAGCGAGATTGGGATCCAGTGACCCGGGCCAGCCGCCGTAATAACAGCACACACACATGCTCACACACACACACACACACACACACACGGCGGCAGAGGAGGAGCGCTTGTAATGCAGTGTTGATGCTGTGATATTTGCTTTTGTCCCGGTGTTGATCTAAGCTGACATTATGCTGTATGGCCCTGATCGCTGTTTGTCTGAGTGTTACATTTGTCATCTGTGGGAGGGCAAACGAGGGATCAGGAGGACTCGAGAGCAAAGTGAGAGAGAGAGGGAGAGGGAGGGAGGGATGGCCTGGCAGGTGAAGGAGGGAGGGATAGGGAGAGCGAAGGAGGGAGGGAGGGAGGCGGGGGTGTGTGTGCCCATCTCCTGTGTGTCAGTTGCAGATCTGCTGGTGCGGAAGCAGATCTTTTCCCTCAGTGACTCTATTAATTTACCTCATTTATCTTAACCACCTCCTCCTCCCCCCAATAAATACTGGAGACCTCAATCCATGTGTGTGTGTGTGCATGCACGTCAACAACCACACATCTGTATGTGTGTGTGTGTGTGTGTGTGTGTGTGTGTGTGTGTGTGTGTGTGATGGAATAAAAACACAGCAGCTCCCCTTTCTATTCCCAGAGGACAAATCCGTGGCGGAAAAACTCATTTTCCTGCAAATAGTTTGTCAGCCAAGCTAGGAGGAGTGATAAATTATCACAGACGTTAGGTGAAGGAGGGTGACTGGAGGAAGAGGGAAGCCCTCTCTCTCTCTCTCTCTCACACACACACAGACACACACACACACACACGCACACACTCTTTCCTCTCATCCTCACTCACTTTCCCAAAATACTCCTCCCTCGACTTCCTCCTATCATTTCTATTTACGTCTGATTTCTCTCATCCCGCGTCTCACATTTACAGGAAGCTTCGATCAAGACAGCATACATGCATTTCACGTACAGTATGTACACAAACTCAGGCACACACACACACACACACACACACACACACACAGACACGAACACACACACACACACACACACACACACACGGTGCAAGTTGGGAAAATGTGGCTGCCCCTACAACTCAAGTGTGACTCCCCCATTCCGAATGATAAATTGATGGCCAGAAAAATGGATTTGTTTTCAACTAGTAACACATCAAAGAAATAATAATTCTGTGCGGGGGAGAGTGGCGGGATGATGAATGGGGTGGACAGCTGGATCACAACGGAGCAATGGAGTGAGTGAGTGAGTGAGGGAGAGAGAGAGAGAGAGAGATGAAGGAGTGGGATGTGAGAGAGAAAACTGTAAAATCAACACGCAAACAAAAACACTGTCAGGCAGCTGAAATGGTTTTGTGTGTTTTGTAACAGGCTAATTCTGGGCGGACAAGTCTGATCCAAGTCTCAATTGGCCAAATCAGATTTTGTAACACCTGTACGTGATGTGTTGGACATCTCATACCGAAACCATGTGGATTATAGTGCTGCTAAAGCATCCTTTTATCTACTGGGCATGTCGGCAAGAGTTTCCCATTGAGCCACAAAAGCATTAGTGCACATGAATTGGTCAAGTTCTTCTACTACAACTTAAGAAACAGAAAACATTTCTTGTGAGCTTGACTTTGTGCATGCAGGCATTGTTACACTATTGTCTAAAATATCACTGTGTGATGTAGCTTTAAGATCCAATAATTGCAGATAAAGAGCCCAGAAAAAAAAAACCATTAATTGTACTTCTTGTGATTATTTTGTTTATTTGTTTGTTTATTTATTTAAAGGTGCACTATGTAGTTTTGAGGAAGTAATTTTAATCAGAAGATATTCATTGACTGTTTTATGCTTCAACAAACAAAATAAACAAACTCTCTTTGTTTTCATAACTGAATAGAGTGATTAAACAAACTGACCTTAAAGGACCATTTCATACTGTGTTACTTTGTTTATATGTGGCGGACCCTGCCATCTTTCTAGCTTCAAACAATGCCAATAAAGCCCCTTTGACATTGGCGTACATCCCAGGTGGGTGAGCCCTCCTCCGAGATTTTTCACCTCCAGCATATCAATGCAAAAATATGATGTAATTTTCAGTAATATTAACAATATGCAATTCGGGCACTTGTGCTGATTATAGACACACAAAAGCTTGTTATTGGTTTCAAGAGTCTGTCGTTGGTGGCTGACCTCCAGGAAGTAGTTAAACAAGGGATATGTTGGACATTTCTTTATTTTACCACTCAATACTATAAATCCTATATATGATCCTCACCAGTCTTCATTGTCAGTGCATCAAATTACAGATTACTCTTTATGTTAGACACGATAACGTCAACCAGTGTTTGCAGCTGTTTGAGTCTGAGCCAGTGAGTCAAGCTAGAAATGCAAGGTAGTTTTCTTTAGGTTGTTCATCAAGAGAGTTTACAGCACTACTTTTGCTGCACTCCTCCAGCATTGCCCTTGATGAAATTTCATGTGATTGCCCCATCAAACGTTGTTACCAGATTTTCACCCCTGCCCTTTAATTTGAAATTGAAAAAAAGCCCAAGAACAAAGCAATTTTCATTTCTCAAGTGAAGAAAAAGTTCAGTACATACTTCTTTGAAACTTTCAGAATATTTAATTTAAGATGAGATGAGTATATCATATGTGTGTATATGTGTGATAATTATCCAGTTAGACTCAAGGCAACATCATTACAGCATGCACTGCAAATGGATTTGATTTTAAAGAACCACTCAATATAATTTAGCACTCGTTATGCCGAGCAAGGAGCTCTTTAAACTCGTCATTTGGGATGAAGAAAGTTTGTCAGATGCGCTTTTGAGCTTGTCTACTAAACGAGGCTCAGTGGACTTCACTTACCATTTAATCACTCCCTGTCCACTTCTGCTCCTACGTCATCACCAGAACATACGTACAGGCAGCTAAAAGAATCCAGATTTTAAAATACGTCAGCAATTGTCTCGTCTGCTAAATTGATGCCGTGTGAAGCTCTTCATCATCCTCAGTGCTTCACTTGTACTGGAATAGTATTTTATAAATTGGTCTGGAGGTTTTGCTCAATCAAAAAAAGGAAACTATGATTCATCAAACCCGAACAAAAACACTCCCAGTCCTGCTTTAACTGTCACGTCTGTATCTTCATAACAGGTTTGCGATGCTTGTTAAACAGAAGAGTGAACACAGACTCAACCGCGGCTATTTTCAAGAGAACAATATTAACATATCAGTCTTTCTTAAAGCGAGCACATCCATAATTTGAATTTACGTAACTCCCTGATGTTTGAATTAAGGAATATATTTCCCCTCGCATTCTAAAAATGTCTTTTCTGCGGCTACAATCCTCCCACTCAGGTAGTCATCTCGCTCAGGTAATAACCGTTAGCATGAGCACTAAAATCACATCATCATAATCATCATCATTATCATCATCGTCCCTGCTCCCAACGCATTTACAATCATAGCCCGAGCCATAGTCATAACACAATTGCGTCCATATATTCACACAGTATTCAGGGAATTATTTGGACTGCCATCGAGCACAGCGGATCATTAAATGTAAGAGGTGTTCTTCCTCTTCCCCTCCAGGTTTCTAAAAAACCCTGTACGACGTCTATACACCCAATGTGTGTTTTCATCCTGCTCATTTTTCCCCAACCATATCTTATTTCTATTCTTTTTATCGCCCCCCCCCCTCTCCACACTCTCTTCTTTCCCTTCGCAGTGATTGATGGAGTTAGGCAGCAGAGCACAGAGCAACGTGTGGCCAACAGTCCAAGACAGCCTGCATCTGAGGGAGAAAGAGAGAGGTTGGTGTGGTGGTGGTGGTGGCGGGGAGGATGGGGAGGAGGAGGAGGAGGGTGGGGATTAAACGAAGAGAGAGGTAAAAGGGAGGGACGGAGAGAGGAAGGGAACGGGGAGTCGGGAGTGAGAGTGTGTGTGAAAGAGAGAAGGGGAGGGAGGAAGAGGGAGAGTACGAGAGAGAGAGAGAGGGGAGCTCAGCTGAAAGCCACAGACTTAATTCTATGCATCATTAAGCAGTCTCACTCAATGCAACATCCCCTATACATCATCCACGCTCAGTAAACACAACGGTGACATTACATTAGCAACTGCAAATGAATTTTCTTTTTAGAAGGAAATTGAGAATACTCTCTTTCTCTCCCTCTCTTTTACCCTCCCTGGCACCGGCAAAGCTCGAGCGCCGGCCATAAAAGGCAGGGGGAGATATAAACAAAATAAAAACACAAACAATATTTCCCTTTGCCTCTCTGGCGCACACTCTCCGTTTGTCAGACAGAACAGAGCAGAGACTTGTGCACAAATACACACCACTGTTGTGCATCCTGCTGTAATCTATTTATAATATGAAAGCGACATCATAAACATGAACGTTTTATTCATACTGCTGCAGTAAATATAGATTTTTATTTAAAGTTATCTTTGCTACTTGGTAACACCGAAGCTGTTTATGTTGTTTATTGTGATATCGCTCAATTTGTTCTCAGTTTGTTAAACTTCATCCGGAGCTGGTTGCACCCGCTGTTCATAAGTTTAGCGAATGCAGTTAAAATGTACTCAAGGATTTAAACAGCAGTGTATTGCTGCCATAATCTTATTATTATAAACGTATCATGTTACATAAGAAGCTTTTCTTGTTATATTATGTTTTAACTATAAGTTACCATGTTAAAATGTGAACCGTTTCACGCTATTACAAGATAAATCTATATTGTTGAAAACATATAGTTTAAATTATATGTAAATTCTAGTTCTCACAAAGAAATAAGTTGTTACTAGATATTAACACCAACTCACTGCCAGCTGCAACTGTTGCCAAGCTAACGGAACCAACTGCTGACGTTAGCTTGCAAAAATATTACCAGCAATTGTAAGATTCACGGTTTGGACTAAAAGAGATTATGTGGTCGACATGTCTGATCAAAGTGCTGTTTAATGATTTAATCTTAAACCTCAAAGTAGAAAATGTTATCCAACGTTAGCTTAAATGATGTTACCCTCAGCGCCCAAATATCTCTGGTTAGGTCAATGTTAGCTTAACTGGATATTTTCTTTCCCTCTCACGCTAAGCTAACGACATGAATACTACTAGCTTTAAAAATGGTTCAAGGGACTTCACTTACCTTTTTATTGGTCTTCATATTTGTCATTTGTTAAACTCTCTGGAGTTCCTTTGCTTTTGTTTATAAAGCATTCGAGGTGTTTTACCAGTATAAGCTTAAATAATGTTTCTCTTAACGACCAAATAACGTTAGCTTAATCGGATATTTCCCTGTCACTCTTAGCTAACCATGTGAAGCTTAGTAGCTAAAAGCGTTCAGGGGACTTCATCTACCTTTCTTTGTTAGTTTTCACGTTTCTTATTTTGTTGTTTAACTCTCTGGAGAAATTATTACCCCAAATCTGTTATATATAATTTAATCTAACACAAGGTAAAAGCTATTGTTTACAGCTAGCATAACAAATGAGCTGAAGTAGAACAGTTTGGCATTAAAATCTAAGTTAACAGAGGAATCTAAAATATTAGAGCAAAGTGTGTCACTTAAGTGCCACTAAAAATACTCCTGTTAGCCTACACAGCTGTTTAGACTGACTAGAGTAGAAAAAGGCAATGTGTTTGACATATCTGATCTGATCTGATTAAAAATGCTGTTTATTAATAGTGATACAAATGCCGTTAGGTTAAGGTAACGTTAAGATAACTCAGTTAAGCACCAACTTGATCCTGAGGTTTATTAAAACGGCCACACAGATACCAACATCCAAACACACACAAAACCCACAAATCTCAGCTGTAATGCCCAGGACACGTGAGTACCATAAATTATCAAGCAAGTCAAATGAATAATTATGTTTTTATTACACAAATTATGCCCTTTCCCCTAAACTAGTCAGGCTCTGAGGCCTGGGAAATCTATTAAGGCTGTGCTATAGATCATCCCATCCACTGTGGCGTGTATATAGATCGGTCGGCTCATTTGAGGAATATTGAATCGGTTACAGTAAAGTAAGCCCCTGGATTGAGTCAAATGTAAAAATCCATGCATGTGTGAGGAGCTGTCAGTGTGTGCTGTAATGACGGATGGCGCTGGGTCTCTGTTTCAGGGAGAGGTGATAAAAAGTCAAATTATGAGTGCCGGGGAGGGACAAGAGAGTGTGGGGGAGCGAAGACAGAGAAAAGAGAATTGGACCAGATCCGTCAAATGATAAGGGCAATCAGTCAATCTGGGAACGTTTCGGACGATGGAGAGTGTTATTTCCTCCCAGTGCAGTTTGGAGTCAAGGGTCGGTGAGGGGTCAAGAGTACGACCCCCGACCTCGTGCTGGTGACGAGTTATTGATTCACACTCTCCACAGTTTACCCATGTTATTATCTGCTGGACGTGATTGGTTTCCAATTGCAGTGATTGTACGAAGTGAGAGTACTTAAACACCAAGGAGTGTTAAGGACTTGATTAGCAATAAAAAAAACATGTAAATCTTCATCCGATGTGCAGAGGTGCACTCAGCATTTGCTTTTTTACGGAAACAACCCAGTTTTTCTGTTTTGTTTTTACAAAAGAATGAAGGAGAAAGAAAACTCTTATTTTCTCCTTAAATAGTGGAGCCTTTCGAAAAGAAACAAATGTTCAAACACACCTGACCACACAACCTCACACACTTAACAGGAAATATTCAGTTAGTTATGTTGTTAGTTATGTTTCCCCTGAGGAACAATTTTCTAAGAGCTTCACGTAATTTACACTGTGCAGGCGAAATGTACCAGTGAGCAGGGAATCTGTAAGTTCGGATCAAAAATTACAAAGTTTTTTAACAATGTTACAATTTAAATGTTCACAAAACCCCCTAAAGCAAGAGGCATAATGTGAAACAGGTCAACATCCTCCTGAAAAGTCAGTCAGAGTTTCTGGTAGCATCTTGTCTCATGCTGACACCATCTCTACCTTTCTGCTTTCTGTCTCAGGAGCATCAAACAGAGCCAGGGACCCCCTGCCGGGCCGACCCCCACGCCGACCCCCCTCACGCTCTTACGCTGACCCACTCCGAGGTGTGAACTTCTGTCCCCCGGCTGATAGAGCCTCCTGATCATTTTTATAGTCCTCATCCCTCGCTGTTTATGACTCTGCAGTTTGATTATAGCGAAGAGGGTTTGGAGCGGTAAGAGCCCCGGAGAGGCTCACACACAAACACACATCAAAGGAGCTATGAGAGGAATGTGGACATTTGTTGTTTGTTTTATCATCCAGTACCAGCACTTATCTGCTTAATCATAAAGGATTGGCCTGGGAATGAGGCAGGAGGGACGCTGTGCCGGCCAAACAAACTATCCTCAGCACTGTAGTAGTAACCGGAGGGATGTGCCAGGTTTGTTTTGGTTATAGCAGCATACAAGGTTACAAGAGCAGAGGAACGATTTACTTTAACATTACAGGTCCTAGCAGAGGACAAGCTGTCGCTATTACGGATAAGATGCATCTGAGTGATTCAGCTGCAGCGTGTCCACTATTTTATGCGCCTTAACATTACAGTTAGGATTACATTACACTCCTAACAATATCATCATACATCAACTACAGATTATTTTCATTATCATTTAATCTATAAGGTATATTGTTGATTAATCATTTGAAATGGCAAAAAATTATAATTTCTTTATTTGGTTGGTTTGTGAGCAGGATTACACAAAAACTATTGAACGGATTTCCACGAAACTTGGACAGAGGATGGCTCTTGGCCCAGAATAGACCCCATTAACATTTGGTGTGGATCCGCATAAAGGGGACGGATCCAGGAATTTTTGGGGTCTGTTGGGCCTTGGTGGGGGTATGCGCTCTACTGAGTGCCATTCTAGTTTATTCTGGAACTGTTTTGTTTTCTGGCACTTTCTTCCTTTTTTTGCCACATTTTACATTTTAATCTATGCTCCTGTTAAAAATGTTACGATCTGATGCACTTACAGTATATATCTTTATTAATAGAAGTGTTAAATAGCTTTGATATAAAGGTTATAGCGTCTTTGGTCGGTAGAACAAGTCTCTCCTCCTCCTGCTCATGCAGTAAAAGAGAAAAGAAACATGCAGAGAGCAGAAACCTTCTCCAGAGCTCCTGGTGACGTCTTATACTACCAAACAGGCCAAGTGAAGAAAAACGCTTGAAGAAAAAGAAAGAGGCAAACAGAGCTGCCTCGAAAAAAAAAAAAAGACAGGAGTCATGCAAGTGTGGTGACGTGGAGAGCAGGGAGGGAATTGCTAACTGCAAAACCAACAGGAAGTTAGCTGAAACGACGACTTACTGTACGGCAGCTTTAATGCCTTGTGTTGATTCCTGCTGTTGAACCATTTCATTATAAGGGTGTGTCGACCTCCTCAGTTACAAAGATATGTGAGTGTATTGTAGATGTCTGTCTTGCAATATAGCTAATATTAAAGAATCATCTGTGTTGCAATATCATTGTAATCATGGTCTTTACCCCGACTGTTGAAAGTAGGCAAATGTGCTCTGTCAGTGTTGTCAACTAAAGCACAGGCCACATGAAGTGTATGTTAATATTTAGGTTCACCAACAGTCTCAAAGTTTATAGCTCTTGTGGCAGTGAGACGACCTCCCCACTCAGTTTGAAATGCATTACATTTTTTTTCTTAAAGGAAAAGTTCACCCAAAAATGAAAATTGTTTTAAAGGCCACGTCTACTTTAGTTGTTTAGGAGAGCTGCAACACAGTTTTGCTGCGAAGCTCCAGAAAGTAGATGACTTTTTCTCCATAGGAATACTTTCTTCCGATGTTTGCGATGTTACTTTCAAAATTAAATAGGTCACAGATTATTAGTTGTTTAAAATGTAATTGCGAATGTAGCTGTTTAATGTACTTCATCAAAGTAATGTAACTTATTGCATTTGATTACTTTTCTAACAAATATTTTAAACTGGGGAAATAAACCTGAGAAGTCCTGAAAACATACATTTGATGAACTCAACACAGGTTAAGCAAAATTGGCAGACGAGAGGTGGTGCAAAGTCATCGCTCAGAATGAGTGCAATCTAAATGTAGAGACAGCTCTTTAGCTATCGTACCCTCGATGGTGTTGCACTCAAATTGGTCCCAATGACATTGCTGACTCACGTTGTCTGGAAATATACCAAAAGAAGACATTCCTGCACAGCTAAGAGGTGCAAAGCAACAGGATGAATGTTATATTCTACAACTTTTTAGCTAAAAAGATTATATATTTTGATGTGACTCCTTTGTAATCACCAATGTTTTGATTAGTGGCTGTAATTGAATTAAAAGTTTTCCCCCAGTAACTTCTTCTTCTTAGTCAAACCACTGTCTGAGCTCCAGCACTGATGCATCCTACACCACCGCTGTAACACAAAGTGACTGAGCTGTACTTACAGTGTGTGTGATACACAACACTTTAATTAAGTCACAGGATCTCACCCTCCTTTTTTTTTTTCTCTCTCTCTCTCAGCCCTGCGAGTCAATCAGACTCTCTGCCCTTCGTTTCCCCCTGTGTGGGAGGCCGGTGTGCTGGCCTGAGTAGCTGGGAAAGTCCCATGATTTATGGCCCTTTGCAGGCCTGACTGCCTCTCACCTCGCTGATGATAGAGCCAGAGGTAACGAGGACTGGTTGCTCCAATCCACTCTCCTGTTTGGTAAATCCAATTTTATTCATTTGGGATTTAAAGGCACTTCTCAGCCTTCGCCATGTGATGCTACTGGAAGATTCAATTGGAGAGATTTATCAGAGTACTTGTATGTGTAATTGGGTATATTTTTTACAGGTTGGGTGATAATCACATGGATTAGATGTTAATGATTAAGCACTCTGAAGGGTGAGAGGGGGCATTTTATTTTCAGTCTCACATGGTAGACTTTCATTTCCTTATTCATTACTTTTCTCTCTTTTGATGTATGCTCCATAGAGCCTTGTAAAAATGTGTCACGCATTTGCGAATACATTTTGAGCAGCTTAAAACTGAATAACGGTAGGTTTTCTGTTTTCATTTTGTCAAAGAAAATCTGTTATTGTGGCTTAATATTTACCTTGTGACTGTTGGTGACGCCCTGGTCAAGTGTCCCACACTGCTGCATGGACAATATTCAAACACACAGAAAACACACTACCACATAAGACTAAAGCTCATACTGAGGGCCGAAACATTATGAGGTCCATTTTGAGGCTCTCTGCACTTGTTTCAGTCTCGATCGGAGGATCAAGCAGCTCTGACATATTAAAATCAGCCAACCTTAGGTACACAGAGGGACACACACGAACACACACAACACCAGCAGCAGTAACTCAAGGCCAAAGGAGGAGGTTTATTTTTATCATGGGCAAAGGCGCCAAATCATGTTGGTATGAAGGGGGCTATATAAATGCAAATTGTATTGGAGAGCTATTAGTCCTGGAAAAGGTTTGTATGTAAATGCCCTATAGGACCACAGCGGAGCACTCGGCCAGTTCAGATTAGCGGGGTTTGTGGCAAATGTGCTGCAAAAGACAAAATAGAAAAATGGACGGAAAATGCAATTGCCTTGTGGTAAATCATGGTGAACAAGGTGAGTAGCTGAGTAATTGAATGGCCAAGGTGTTTCTGTATGGTTTATTGTGTATGCAAGAGAGATGTACTGAGGTCGGCTCACCGTGTGCATGTGCAAATGTTCAGGTTTTATGATACAGATTTTTTTCCCGTACCTGAGCAGAACACAGTGTGGCCACAAGCAGCTCTGTGACAGCGGGAGTGAGCAAAATGTGTAAGCATCGCTAAATGAATTACTGCTGATTAACCGACTAGTTTATGGCCTTGAATCTTTCTGACATACTATACTGACTGAAGAAATAAAATGGTGATTATGAAATGAACAAATCAAATATGGCACAGGATGCCACATCATTCATGACAAGCAGGGGGTTTAATAATTGGGCATTAGGCTGTGAGAGACAACACTGGCGCAAGGTCGCCCTCTAGCTTTAACTGGAGAGACTCACAGGCATATGACACCTATCAGTCATGAATCCACCACATAAAATACAGTCTCTACATACCCTCACACTGAAAGTATCACTTTACAGAAACATTGTGACCAGAGCGTACAGTTTGATTAAAATAGCCTAATATATACAGTATATACATTTCAAGATACGCATTGTAGAATCACTGTATTGGCAACTTCTACTTATAAAATGTTTTAAAACTGCCAAGTAAGAGCAGAATGACACAAAAATAAAGGTTTCATAAAAAACATAAGAAAACATTCTGTCACCTCTGCGTCCTGGACATAAAGTGACCAGGTGGGTCAAGTTTAAAGTGCAACGGCAATTCTTCACAGATCCTTCGCTTCCTGAATCATTTCTTCCGAAACGTTATATTTCTGCACACCCAGGTCATACCATCCTAGAAAGAAACACAGGGTGAGGGTTATGTTAGCTAATGTGGTTTTGCTGTGAAAATTCTGTATATCTGTTTATCCTATTATTCTAGTTTCTTATATTCTTGTATTTATAATTTTTAGACATTATTGCATTCAGAATGGAAGGCAAAGGAGGAATTTATTGTACAGGAAATGTGTTTTTTGACTGTGCATATGACAATAAATGCTTTCATTTAAAAGTGTGTTTGCAAGCTATAATTAACAGCTGTTATTATGGCAATGTGACATCCTTCTCTGGCAGCCTGCTAATGAGGAGAGAAACAGGGCGGCTGCATTATAACCTGCATACGCTCCCACACTACACTGCCGGTGCCTTCTGATTTAAACTAACAAATACGATTAGGAAGTCCCATTTAGAGTGAACTGTTATCTGTCAATTTGATGATGTTGACTGTCAACGGAGATAAAGTTTTAAAAACACTGTCTTTCTGTTACTGGTGATGGACTTAATCTCTTTACAGAGAATATCAGTTTTATCAACCACACAATAAGGACACATACACATTCATTAATCGAGAGGTGAATACATCTGGTGGAGACACAAAAAGATGATAACGTGCTTAACTTTGGACCTCTAATCTGGGCAATCTTATAAATAGTATGTATAGTTTTAGCAGGAAGGATTAAACATCCAGAGCCAGCTGAGTGCAACCGAAGTTAGCAGCAGGGTTGCCGCTGTCTAGTTAGTTGACACGAACACAGGTAAATGAGGAAGTATTTGCCAAGAAGAAGTACCTGCTTCTTCTTGGCAAATACTTCCTGATTTACCTGTTGGTTTTAATGTCACATGTACAAAAGCAATATTCACATGTTGTCGGTTCTGATGTGGTCCCACTAAATTTTGTCTGAAGTCAGTTATGTTTATTAGCTTATCACTTGTTGCTGCAGCTTTAAAGTTTAATCACACTTACAAACTGAATGTAATAAATAGAAATTGAAAAGTAATCAATGCCACTCACTCGGCAGCCCACCCTGTCTCAACCCTCGCTGTGTATTTGTGCTGTGTGTTTGCAGACTGTGGGTATTTACCTGCACTCCCTCAGCTGTGACCGCTGAGCAGGCCTGGACCTGCCACATGCGATCCCGGATAGTGTGCAGATTGAGACTTTCTGCCAGCTCAGACGCCGGGGAGGCTGTCATCAGGTCCTGCTTGTTGGCAAAGATTAACAGCGGCACACCAGCGAGCTTTTCTTCCTCCAGTAACTCAGCCAGTTCCTGGAGGAGCAGACACACGAGGGTATCAGTGACACGTGTGAAATAATATAGACTCCTGGCATGAATTCCTTACATTTTTAAATTCCTACTGTTTGTGATAAGTCTGCACTCCTACAATAACGATACTTATAAACCCTCAAAATGTTCTCTAATAAAATAATATGACCAGTAATCACGGATATTATTATTGCATGTCTTTCAGGAAAGTGTAAATTGCATCTCACCAGACTTGTCTCTTCAAACCTCTTCCTGTCTGAGCTGTCAATCACATAGATCTGCAAATAACACAGTTACACATATTACCAAAAATATAAAATAACATGCATAAAATACTATATTGAGGGGACATACCAGTACATCTGTATTCTCAAAATAATTCCTCCAGTAGGGTCGGATCTTGCGCTGACCTCCAATGTCCCAAACATTCAACTTGAAGCCAGATGATTGAACGCTCTTTATATTGAAGCCCTGTTGAAAGACAACACAGATGCTCCATGCTTTATTTAATACTTGTTCTGGGTGAATTGAAGCATGATTTGGCTGGAAAATATTTGTACTTGTGTGGGGGTGATATGGCTGATATCTTCAGCTGCCAGCTGTTTCAGCAGAGTGGTCTTGCCAGAATTGTCCAAGCCAAGCAACAGTAAGCGCACCTCCTGTTCTGGAGACTGCTTCAGCCTCCGAAGGATGGACAACAGGCCCTGCAGGTGGATCAGTTAGAGATGATGAGACAGCAGCTTCAGAGATGACATTTCATATGGAAACCTGCAGGTATTTTCTCGCTATGTTGTTACACAATCATGGCCTAAGCAGTGTCGGGTTAAGTGCCAGATGACAGAGGCCAGCATGGTGTCAGGGGCTGGCAGAGGAACCTGGCACAGCTTAACACTCATCTCACAGCAGGAATCATCTAGAGCATGAGGATTTAGCTGTTAGCCGCTTGCAGTGACCTACACTCGTAGCAGGCCAAGAGCTCTGATTGGCCAAGATTAGGCATGTGTACAGTGAGTGGCTTGTGTCCAGAAAGTGGTAAGCTATTTACCTTGCACTGTGAAAATGGTGTCACTGCACTCTGTAACCTGTATGTAAGAATGCTTGTGTTTATTGTATCAGATATAGAAACAATTGATTTTCTTTATGTGTTAAATTTGTCTTTTTGTCAAATTTAACACATAAAGTAAAGAACATTTCAGTGACCGTCTTTCATACGCACTTGTTTATTTGGCTTTTCTTTGATTTCCTAACTCTATAATTTGCGGTTTGTCCACTTTGTCTCCTTGTTTTCATAAATAGTAAACTCTGACTTCTGTTTTGAATGAGTGAATTGTCACAAAATGATAATGAAACATTGCTTGAATGAAAACTATTACAACTTGCCAAACCAAAGCCCGCATTTTGATTAAATGTAGAAATGTATTATTTTCAGTGACATCATCACCATCCGCCTCAGTTTAAACCTATTGTTGACATTTTTCGACCGTGACAACTTTCTCAAAACTAAGCTAATGCATTATGTTTATCAATGCTAACTAGCTAGGTGCCACATTCACTGGCATATAATGTTAGCCAGCGGTAGCTAATTAGATTTTTTGTGTCACACACGCCATTAAACAACAACTATCATTCAAATAAAACATTATTAAAAAACTCTCATACTCTAATTCTTCAATGAATCATGATAACTCACCATGTCTTCCTCCGGTGTGCGTGTTGTGGCCCCTGCTCAAACTGAGTGGATTAACGTCTCTCCAGCCATGACTTCTGGAGGAACAACGGTCAAGTTCTGTTGCCAGGGAACCCGTGACGTCAGCATAAACAACGCGACAGCTGGCTGTCTGTAGCACGAGACCGAATTTGTATGACTTCTTCATAAAAACAGAAAATAAACTTTGATTTATTGTTTGATGCATATTTTTACTGTTGAATTGTTGATAAGTATTGATTATTATTTCTGCCCTTTTAAAGCACTTAAGTAAAGATTCAATTAATCATTATATAACACATTATGCACTAAAAGATAGTTGCAGCCCCTTAATGCTACTTATAAAAACAAAATGATCTCAATGGATGTGTAAAAAAAAATCATGAAACTAGAAATAATCTCAGATTTTAATAAGTGCTGTAATAAACTTTATTGTTGTAATATTATCAAAACGATGGAAGCACATAGTCTCAGATGAGTTAAAATAGGAAGGCAGAACAGAACATGTAAAAAGGCAAAAGCTATTATGAGTCATTATAAGTAAAAGTAATAAAAGTTATAAAACAGGCAAGATCACTGAGAAAGAAAGAGAGAGGAAAAGCAATGCAGAAATAGAGAAAGTAAAGATGTGGTGTTGAACTATTATAAACCATACATATATTTACATGTATTCAGCATTTCTCTGATTACCAGAATTAGTCATTTCTATGCGCTTGACAATAAAATAAATACATTTAAAAATACACTGCATTGGCTCATTCAGCAAAGTAACTGGTAACTAGTTACTGAATAAATGCAGTGAGTAAAAACTACAGTATTTGCCTCTGGAAGTATAAAGTAGCAGTAAATGGAAATACTCAAGTCAAGTACAAGAACCTCAAAATAGTACCTAAGTACAGAACAGTAAATACTTACGGAATAACTGTTGTTCCCCATTTGAAGAAGAAGAAGAAGAAGAAGAAGAAGAAGAAGAAGAACTTGAACTTGCAGTATCTGAAATCATATGTTTGTTCACACACTGATACACAGCGCCCTCTACAGTTCACCGGCCGCCTCCGTTTCGGATTACAAATAGTGCCGTTTCTGAGTCAAGGAACAACAAAAACATGTCCGAGAACGACAGGCTCAACCTTTAACTAGCAACAGCCACCTGCAGTCACATCAACAAGTCATCGTTTCGACCGACTGCTATATGATTCCCGTCGTGTTTACGGCCGACAACCCAGAAAGATGCCGCAGAAAGCACTGGGATCCATTGTAGGTCTTCTTTGTACCGGGACCTGTCTGGTGCAGGTAAGCCGCCGCTAGCGCTCCTGTGGTCGGCTGCCGCTTCCAGCCGAGGCCGCGGCTCCTGGGGTGGGTGAAGGCCTCGTGCCGATCCTTTTTGTCTCCTCCACAAAGGAAACTGGGCACGGTTCGCTACTGTATATGTGGATGACGTCAGTTAGTCAAAGTTTTCATTTATATTTCGACAGTTTACTTGATGGAAGATTTGAGTAATAACTCTAAAATCGACACGGATGTGTTTTATTGCATCGGTACTACAGTTTGAATCAAGGGTATCAAGATTAACGTTAGCCGCAGCTAACTGGTACCCGGCAAATTGACGTGTTTGTTCCACAGTTGTTGATGTTGAGGAGCAGGACGGGGCAGTCAGCACCAGTTCGCCCAGTTTGCTTCCCTGATAGAAACGATATCTTCAATTCCGTCAAAATAAGCTCATAACAACACAAAACCTCACAATTATACTCAGGCAATTTAGCGTTTTATCTGCACATTTATTGCCGTACTGACATCGTTCGGCAGTGAAACAGTAACGTTGGCGTCATTCTTCCATTACTCTCATTTTTAAATCACTTATAATGTTATTGCACTAAAGAATAATTGTGCTGTACTGTTTGCAATATTTATCAGTGGTGTCAGTGACAGGAAATTAGCACACAAATGTTTAAACGCAATAATTGACATTGAAGTGACAAATGACGAAGCCCAAACAGATCCCAGAAATAGGTCAGTCTGTCAAGCGCTTGCTATGTAACTTGTGTGATTTAGTGTTGACTCACACATTCACTTTGTGTACCTTTTTCTGTGTGTTTTAAGGGGAAGGAGTTCTGTTTTGGGGTGAACAATGAACAGTACCGCTGTGAGATGGGCTACTGCTGTGGAGAGACAGAGTGCTGCACCTACTACTACGAGCTCTGGTGTAAGTGTATTTCTCTCTCTCTTTTTCTAGTCGTTTGTTCACATAAATCACACAGTGTTGCTCTCTGTCCCACTGTCCATTTAACTCTCGGTTTTAGAGAGTGAACTCTCTCAAGATTTATGTTTAATGTCTTTTGTGTCATCCTCAAATTACTGTCACTTTAACAGGAAGTAAACTGAAAGCAAAACCACTTTAGCCTGCGGTTTAAAGGTGCATTATTCAACTTTTTGGTTGGCCTATAAACAAACTGAAACTGAACTCTTGATACGAGGAATAGCAGTTAGCAAGAGCCAACGTGAGTTTTAGATGTACTTTAAAGTAGGGGTCGACCGATTATCTGTACTAGCTGATTATTTGGGCCAATATTAAGCATTTTTCTGATTATCAGTATCAGTGATTTTTCTGTCAGATTGCCAATAAAATAAACTAATTTAAAAATATGCTACTTTGGCTCTTATGCAACAATCTCTCACAAAACGTCCTGCTCACAACACTATCTGATTGGTAACTTGTCACAAGTTTAAGAATCCATTAGATAAATGTAGTGGAGTGTAAAGTAGCAGAACATGGAAATACTCAAGTAAAGTACCTAAAAATGGTACTTTAGAACAGTATTTGAGTACATTTTACTTAGGTTTATTTCATCACTGGTTGTTCTTAATTTTGATACAAAGACTTTCATTTCATACTGCAAATGAATATCGGTCCCAAATATCAGTTTTCAGTCTCCTTGATTTCTAATAATTGGTAAACTATCTTACAAATTGGACCTTTTAAAACTTTAAAATGAAAACTAATGAAAGGAAGGAAACAAATATTTTCATTGCGTCAGAGATGGGATACACATCTATTTTTATTGAAAACCAATCAATGAAAAAATCTTTTTCAAGTCTTTCATGTGAGGATATTCATGATTATCTTGATTCCTAATCATCCCGATAATGAAAATTCACCTTGATAATCTCAAAATCCATAATAAATCTATTATTTTTCCATCCCTTAACATGATGTTTGGAGCCCAATTGCTTCAGGGACTTACAGTCTATGCCATGTTGAATGTCAGGGAAAGCCTTGCTCAGTTAGTTTTATCAGTTACCGGTGGGTAATGCTAAGATTACATTGAGTCTGTCTTGCCTCATAGGGTTCTGGTTGGTATGGACCCTGATCATCATGCTTAGCTGCTGCTGTGCCTACCGACACCGGAGAGTAAAGATGCGTCTACAACAGGAGCAACGTCAACGCGAGATCAGCCTCATGGCCTACCAGGGAGCCTCCAGCTCCTTCATTTCCCCTCCACCACTCAATCTCCGTGAGTACAGTTTCACTGTAAAATTAGTTGCTGAATATCGTCTTTATTTTAATTTTCTTCTTGGAATTCCTTTTTCGGTGTCATCTTGAAGCCTTATGTTTGACTGTGTGTTTTTCGCAAAACCTTTGACAGTTGTTTAGTGCCCACTCCATTAGATGCAGAGAGGTCACTCTCAGGTATCTGCATTTTAAAAACAGATTAGGAGTTACAAACACGGTTGTGTTGGTGTAAGCATAGAACCACAGATAATATTTTCTACAGCAACTTCCTCCTGCACCTCCTCTGTGATCTTCATGTGCTCATGGACCTGCTGGGAGATTGCTTTTCTGCTGGGTCTGCCCTGATTCAGTGCAGAACCGTACACCTCTGCCTCTCAGACAAATTGAGGACAGCCATCCTACAGGCATATTATTATTTTGGGCACTTTTCAAAACTCATGTTCTTAGGCGAGGGTCAGAATTTTAAACTTTGCTCCCTCCACTACCAAAGTATAGTAAAACGTCCGTATAATAGCAGCGAATCCCACAATGAACTCTCCTTGGAGCAGCCGTTCAACCCTCTTCCTGTGTGAAACAGCCACCTTTAACCGAGAGAGTCATAACCTTAGAATCAGAGGTGCTGATCCTCATCCTGATCTTGTTATACTCCGCTAGAAATTTCCTGAGTGTTTATTGGAGGTCATGGTCTGACGTTACCAGCTGGAGAGCAGACAGCAGAGATGCCACCCTCATGTCAGTGTAACTTGATATCTTGTCCGCTAATAACACAAACAGAAGGTGGGACAAGGTGCACACTTGTCAGAGTCTGAGACTGAGGCCCACAGCGAACATGCTTGATTTAATGTCGAGAATGTGAACACAACTCTGAGCCAAAAGAGTACATATCACCCGGGTCTCTGTGTGAGTCACCGTCTGTGTACTCTCACAGAGACCCGGGTGACACGTACTCTTTCAGCTCTTCCCACATCATTTCACAGGGAACGTACTGATAAGCCATTTCCAAATACACGGGGTACATTTTAGCTTTCTTAGGCATGCCTTCCAAACCAAATCTTCATTTTAACTGTGACTTTGTGTCTTATATTCATGTTGCGCTTTGTTCTGAGAGAACACTATCTTGTTTTCTGTTCTAGTTGGGACTGATATGCGAGTGTGAAGTGCTATTTTGTAAAATAGACAAGAAAGGAATGTACAGTGTGTGCAGAAATTGATCAGCAAGACACAGTTTGATCGTCTCTGGAACCAGCATTAACATAATGTGCCACCCTTCTAAAAATGCTATCGGATGTTGTATCCCAGTCAGGACTGATAGGGAAGGCTAGATTAGATGTTGACATTTGGGAAAGTTGATCCTCCAAGACATTTAATCAGGGACACTTCAGTGCTAAATAAAATAATTAGTTATCCCATGTGGACTACAGAAGAGCCTGACAGATAAAGTATTTTTTGCTGATTTAGAGCTATTTTCAGTGTTAGTTGACCGGTATAGACATCGCGTTATTGTTAGGTGTCAAAATTCTGTAAATCCTTGATTTGAATTGATTTGATTTTACGCTCACTGGTTTCAATTTGACCCTGACAGCTATAATTTACATTTTCAAATTCGTTAAAATATAGGGCTATTTTACAGCAACAGCTTGACTTTATCCTGGTGGTTTTTTGCAGGTTAGTGTGAGGCAGGTTCAAATAATATTCACCAAAAATGAAGATTGAGTTCCAACTAAAGATAGAAATTCAGTTTGTCACAAAGATCGGTTTCTCAGATCCGTCTCAGATCTAAAGGACCTAAAGGATGATGGTTTGACAGCTAAAGTGTTTGTATTTTCTGACTTTCAGGGTTCTGGAACGACTGCAAGCTTCCCGACTATGAAGAGGTGGTAGGTCACCCGCCGACACCACCTCCTCCTTACTCTGAAAACCCTCCCGAGACCAATCCAGCACCCCCTTCACAAGTGAGCCAGCCAGATGCCGCCATGGCGCCACAACCACCAGCTGAGGCACAGCCAAGGGTGGACAGTCAGGCCTCAGGCTCATCAGACCAGGAATCAGTGTCGATGCCCATCCAAGCGCAGTGTCTGGCAGAGGACAACGTGGAGGCTCCGTTGATGGCAGCGGTGGCGGAGGAGGAGGAAGAGGATGAGGAGCTCATCACTCGTCGCCGCCATGTGACCGGCGACTCTGGTATCGAGGTGTGCGTTTGCCAGCTGGATGTGGACGAGGGCTCCGGACTTGAGGAGGAAAGCGACGAGGAGCAACGGATGTGCAAAGTCACCGGTCGGGACTGCTGCTCCGGGCACCAGCAGCAAGCCTTCAGACAGAAGGAGCACACCTCTGAGCTGCCCAGCCAGACAGCCAGCACCAGCACTGGGGACCACATGGTGTGATCCGCAGCTTAACTAACCAGCCAAGCCGTGCGGCTTTCTGCTTCACACAGGGTGATGACCTAAGACAGCTGTTTCCATCATCATCACCACAAGGACTGTCTATGTTTTAATTCTTTGAACTTAACACACAGGCATGACGCAAAGATGATGAAGATAACTAATCCTCAATGGCTCCTGATTAGGAAAGATGAATAACACATTGTGTGGACGAAACTCCTGACTTATTTTTTTTTTTTGCTTTGCTTTTCCTGAGCGGGGAAACCAGCAAACACATGGTGATGCGCCACTTGGTATGCCTTTTCTTAGCGTTAAGTGAGCAAACGTAATTTGGTGGTGAGAAAACAGCGATTGATTGTGAATGAAATCAGACTGGTTCCCTCTTGGTGAGAACTGCTGTCATGATTCTGTTTCTGTCTCGCCACTCTCCTTTGGTCAGAACATTTCCCTCCGTCTGACATTTTACCTCTGATGGGATGGTCAGCTAGGAGCATACCAACACGGTCAAGAACATTTCTCCCCTGTCCCCCCGCCATGACTAAGCAGAGGACGCAAAAACAAACCTCTTAAAAACATAGGACGATACTGGATGAATCGACAAGCACGCACATTTCACTTCATTTCCCCCGAAAGCTGCGTGTGTGCATGAGAGTTTGTGTGTGTGTGCTGTGAAATCTAGGGCACAGCTGCACGGTGATGTCAGCTCTGAGGTCATGGCAGCCAGCGTCTGGTGTGAAGTGTGTGGGACTTCTCGCATCTAGAGTGGGGGAGAATATACGCCCACAAATAGCAGAGGAGAGAGACGGGAAGGGGTTTGTTGTTTTGTCTTTGGGATTTAAATGTCACACACACCCCCCACCCCAACCACCAGCCCTTTTTTTCCTTCTTTGATATCCATTTTGTGGTCACCAATCACCATGACTCTTGGTAAGGAGTGACCAGCTTTTAATGATTTATCGATTGTGTGCACATGATCTCCCCTCTTCGGCTTCAGACTGCGTAAAATTCATAGTAATCGCCAAGAGGGCTCTGCCCCCAGTTCTTTTTCAATCGATAAAAAGCCTTGTGGTGGCTCTGTGTTAGCGTGTTTTACTTACCGTGTAATGTCAGAGTGAGTAGTGGCGGCATTTGGCTCTTTACAGTTTGGATGTTCATAACGGAGGATGTACTCGCTTTATTTTTCACGTCATAACCAGCTCCGCTTCGGTAAATGCCACAGGTGTCACTATTAATTGCAACAAAGCTCCTGACGGGGGCTGCTAGAGTGTGTACTAGTGAGTGGATGTTGTAGTGCAGTAGGGAAGGGTTGAGTCTTGTGTGTGTATATCTTTAAAGTGCTGGTTGAAATAATTATTCAGCACTGAGGTGGATTAACTTTTACAAGCACTGGTATTTTGCATGAGGCATGAATTTCTGTGATTATATTTGAGTTCATTAGCATTTTCTAGAAGTTGCTTTGCTCATCTGTTTGTCAAAGTGATAGTCGGCTACAGTGGCTACACACCCAGATGTTGCAGTAAAAAAATGGGACTGAGGTTTAAGTTTAGATGCCCTGGGTGTCACTGTTTTGCTACGACTGTGACCAATGATATGCTGTTATGCAGTGTCGGTAGCTGGAGCTGTCTCGGCCCCTCGTAGCTCTTGGCATCGTGAGAGATTTGCAGTGGTATTTTCCATTGGCAGCAGAGGGCGGGTGCATTAGCAACTTGAGGTGGATGCAGGCGCAGCTCTGCAGCCCGGTCGGTGCTCGCACAGCTGCAGAATCTATTGTGATCTACTGCATGCTTCTCTGCATGTTCTGTCGCTTGCCCGATGTACTAGTACAGTTTGTATTCAAAGCATAGCAGTCGAACAGGGTGTAAAACAAAATTATGTGTTGAAAAAGGTCTGTACAAGACGAGCAGTAACTGAAAAGTCAGTAAATGTTTCATTGAGAGTTTTAGTTTGGAGCCATGTTTAAAAACGTATTGTTTGTCTGCTCTGATACCGCGCGTCAAAATGGGCACAGTGTAAAGACTCAGGTCAGTGGCTCTGCTTCACACATGCTCACAAAGTACTGCTCCTGATGATCATGATGTGACACTCCATGGTGCAATATTCTGTTCTACATGAATCCGTCCAAGATAACAATGTCCTAAATATGTAGGCTGAATGAGCTGTTGTGTGTTTTTTAAAAAAAAATATAGCTATTAAGAATACACTTGTCTAGCTAGCAAAGTGGCAAGAAAATGCTAACATTTCATGCCTGCTGGATGTATTTAAATTACTGGCGTGTCTCTTTTCATGAACAAGGACACATTGAGGAAATCCTGCCATCTTAAAAAAAAAAAAACCACACGACTCTGGGTTCTGCACGTAAATGTGTGTAACTTCAGGACCCCTGCAGCTGAGTGGCCCGTCAAAGTGTTTCCTCTTTCCTCCCAGCTAGCAGCAACCCAGAGCTGTGTTCTGGTTGTGGTCGTGTCTCTTGTTTGTTGTCTACCATTTTAGCTGCACTGCATACTGTTGTGGCTAAAGCTTAGCAAAACAATACAAGAGTGCGAGTGCACCAAACATATCAGTATAGAGTGAGACGAAATGAATGCACAATTGAAAGAAGATTTTGTTTCATGTTCATTAAATAGGCCTAATCAGGCCAGCTCTTCAGCAATAGTGAAAGCTTTGCAGTCCTTGCGTAGTCGAGCAGGTGCTTAAATATGAAGCCAACTTAACAGTACATTGACCTTTTCAGAGGAGCTGTTGCATTGTGAGCATGACCGCACACCCATTAGCACAAGTAATAGAAGACATTTTTTGAACAACACACCTCAAGCTGCCTTGCTGCATCTCTAGAGAGCAAAATGTCTTTTTATTATGGAGCTGCACAATAAAATATCGCCTCTGTACGCAGAAACAGATGTGCTACTGCCTTATTAGACTAGATCTGTTCTGGGTTTTCATTTGAACGGTAATATTTGTGTTCAAAGCATGATCGCTTCAGTGCAGAGGAGCGCTTTTGTATCAATGGAAAATGGCACCCGAGCTTGTTCCGCTTGCTTTGTGAGAAGAGGATGTGGTGAAAAAAATATTAAAGCCACAGGATTTAAACCGTCACATGTTCTGTAGCGTTTTACCTGCATTGGTTTTGTTTCTGAGAAGTTAAATTTACAATACTGTGTGTGTGTGTAGTTCATTGTGGCACTGACAGAATTTGTCAAGACCAGATTTTGAGTTTGTGCTCAGTCTGTTTCTTTTGATTTCGTTCCACGGCGGATCTGGTCGCAATTCTGATATGAACTGACTCATGAGGAAAAGGAGTAAAAAAAGAAAAAAAATCTCATTATTTTCTATAGTTTTGTTGTAATTAATCCTGTTTGTGTTTTGGAGGACGAAACTCCAACAAGAGATTGCTTTGTAATCTTCTTGCTAAGGTGCATTTGTATACATATGTAGACAACATAAAAAAGGGGAGGGGGAGGAGTGAGGGTAGGGTAGCTGAACTGGAGGTCCATAGTTTTCCCATTGCCAAACAACTACTATGCCTCCCTGGTTTTCACATGTTTACCGAGATTAAGGGCTATACCAGTCATCATATTGTGGACAAACATCCATCCATCCATCCGTTTTATTGAGTGATTCGTCTGCTCTGTGCTGTTCATTTAAAAAGCCACAGTTGCCGAGGTCCACTATCTGAACAGACGTGTACGACGTGAGCATGGTCAGTGTTTGGATGTGGACGTCCTTTTCAAAATGTCGTGGTGGAGCTCATATTTAACTATAGCTGATTGTACATGACTGTGTATGTTTGTGTTATAGGCTTTGACTTTGCCTTTTTTTTTGTTTTCGGAGGTGCGTGATGCGACATCCCTTCACCCCCCTTCCACCCTCCATTCTATCTTATTTAACCAGCTGCACTTGTGGTTGTGACAGGAGTTTTTTTTTTTTTTTTTTTCTGTAGCCGAAGTTGTAGCTGCTCAGCTGCACTGCCTTCTGAAACAGGAGGGCACACCCACCCGTTCAGAATGAACCAAAGTCGCTGCCATCTCCACGCTACAAGGATCATCACTGTCTTCACTGGTGTGTGTGTGTGTGTGTGTGTGTGGTTGTCATGGCGATGGTCTGTTTGGTTTCCCACTCTCAGGGTTATCTTTAACACATTTCTGACCCACCAGTCTCATAAAGCCAAAGCAGTCGTTTCATGATAATTGTCTCCCTGTCGTCTCTTTCTTTGCATCACGCATCTCTGTAGTGTATCGTACTTTACTCGACTAGGCTATGCAAAAACATAAACCTACTGTTATATGCTGCGACCCCCCCTTTCTCACGTTCTCTGTCATTTGTCTGTGGGCACCAGTACAAGCAATATAACTGAGTATGTGTGTTACTGCGCTGTACTGTAATCTACTTTGGTTGGTCTGTGTACATGTATTTGTTTAAGAAAACTTGTATAAAAAAATACTTGTAATGATTAGAGATGCACCGATCCAGTTTTTTCCGATCCAATCCCTATACCGATACCTGGGCTGAGCGTATCGGCCGATACCCGATACCGATCCGATACTACTGTTGAATGAATGAAGTGTACAGGGCTTCTAAAGTCACTCTTTTCTGCTGACAAAAACTCACGAACATAATACTCTTTGGAGCTGAGCAACACACTTCTCACACCCGCAACAATCTCGCCTCTCTCTGATGTCACACCCGCGCCCAATATTAATAAAAATGAAACGACTGGATCGGTATGCTGGATCGGCCCCATTCATCAGATATCCGATCCAGCTAATTAGTCAATATCGGAGCCGATATCCGATCCCAGTATCGGATCGGTGCATCTCTAGTAATGATGTGGTGAGTATGTATGCTTCAGTGTCAGCTGAGGGGCTTGGGTTAAAAAGCCATTCTAGTTTATATCTTCTTTTTTTCCTCCTCTTTTTGGCATTTTTTCCCCCCTGCCTGCCTCCTCAACCACTAACACTTTCTAAAGCTCCTGACTTGCGGATAATAAACCACGTTATTAAGTTGTGTAAGCCGAAGAAAAGGGTTCTGAATATATTGTTTTTGTTGGATGATTATTCATATTTCATAAATTTGGTCTGTTCGCCACTTTTCCCATCCCTCGTTTTCGTTGCACTAATTCGGTGTGTTTTGGTTTTGGACAGTTTGAGCAACAGCTTTCTTCTTTTTTTCCAACTGAATATTTAACTGTTGCCTTTTAATCCTCAGTTATTACACCATCAATTTGATTTCTTTTTATATAATATACACATGAAAGACCTCAACATGGAACACAGTCAGCTTACATTAGACCACATTAGTAGACTTTGACCCCTCAACACTCTGAAAGGAACAACATGTTTCTGTTACACAAACTGTACTTTTTTTTAGATAATACCAAACAGATGGAGGTGCCATGGTTGAGCTGTGGATTTTTTTTTTTTTTTTTTTTGCCAAAATGAGAAACATCTTAGTTTGAGAACGAAGCAGGCATCTACAAAAACAGACCAGACTCTTTTTAAATTTTGTTCCCTAAAACTTTAAACAAGCCAAAATGAGTGAAGTGATAAAAAAGAGAAGAAAAAAAAAATTAAAACACTGAATGAGATAAAATGCTTTGGTTTCAGTAAGAAGTCTGCTGTGTACTTGTTGGGTCATCATTTGTATTTTATTTTTTTAATAAAACAAACATTGGCACTCAATTTGTTTTGACCCTTGTTTCTTGATTTGACCCTCAGATGACCTTTTGCAGGAATCTAGTGCGTTGTCTTACACATTCTTAAAGCCCGGGGAAAAAGCTTCTTTGAGAGCTTAAAGGGAAATTAACTTTGAGCACTTGAGAGTGAAAATAGTGCTCCACCCAGACATGTGACAGAGTTATCGATCTGGAGGATTATCAAACAGCAGTGTGAGAGTGACGGGATATTATGTAATCCAGAAACACTCTGAAAGTTAAACTTTTTTTGACTTATTCTTTAACTTTTGTATCAGTGCTTCAGGTTGAAACATCAGGATTTGACTTTTTTAAATATAGAACTACGGTCAATATTGAGTTTTATGTGTATGTTGGTGCCATACATACTTTATGACCACCCTATTAGGCTCACCTGTACAGGCTAATGAAATTCAATAGAACAGCTCTGCCATAAAATCTACCTTTATAAACTAAATAATCAAAGAATGTAAAGAAGCAACAGTGTTGATGTTATGTCAGATTGCGCGGCAGAGGTATCTTCTCAAGTTAGCATGCTAACTAGCTAGCCCTGGGACTAGCTGGTTAGCATGCTAACTTCATCCCATCTCGTTATACCACTTTGTAAGAAGGCAATAGTCCGACAGAAAAGCTCAGGCAGAGTCAGATAATAGGAAACTAGCTGCATGGCCAACTGAGCTATTTGCTTGGAGTATGAATCGAGAGATGTTAAATTCTTACATATTGCATCTTTAATGCTGTTTTGGGTTGCACTCAATTGTATAAGTGTACCTTACAAACTGGCCACTGAGAATATAACCTTATTTCACACCCAGAGGACATAAACAATATCAATTTTGTTTGGTCTTTAATGACAAAAGACAAATAGTTCAGGACGACACAAGATAAAAATGGTTAAAAATGTCATTAGTGGGACATTGAATGGAAAGATGAGGCACAAGGTTTTCATACGGAACAAACACAACATCTGTAAGGTAGGGCGGCTGTCAAAGTGGCCACAGGAAATGAGGAAGACCTCACACATTGCATGATTGAAAACAAAGCACCACATAAAAGATATATGATGCTGACATGAGGACGGGAACCATTTGCAGAACATAAAGCAGAAAGTCAACAAGAGATTCAGAAGAGGCAGCCTGAGGCCAAACCAGCATGTTTGTTCAGTTCATACACTGTTTGACACATTCAATACAGAAACACAGGGGGTAGTGTTTTAACTCATAACACAAAAGAAATGCAAACAAAAGGTCAGATTTGTCTTGAATGTGCAAAAAAACAACCTCAGCGACAGGAGTTACAATAAATTAGTAGTCATTAAAAATCCTTTCAGTGCATTCTGACATTTTTACTTGGAAGATTTTGCTCTAAATGCATCAATAAAGTCCGTTTTCTTAAATACATGCATAAATTCTGGGGAAGGGAACAGTAATAATTATGAATAAACATCTTATGAGACTTTTAATTACATATTTCCCTGAAACACCCAAATCTTTGCCACATGCATCAGTGAGACAGGGGTCTGTTTTCCGTATAATTTTCATTAAAGATCTACAAGTTGGTAGACAATTCACACAAAAATCAAGGTCATGCATACTACAACTACAGGATGAGAAGATACAGCTCACTATAGCACACACACACACACACACACACAAGCAAAATGATGACAGCTGTATTTTTCAAATGCAGAGAAGAGTAGAGATGCATCTTTAGTTAGCGAGGAGCTACAGTAAAGATGTCATAACCGGTTGTAGTGCTGTTTGTTTATCGCTTCAAATCACAAGAAGAAACACACTGTATACTTATATATTTATATTTCTCAAAGCCATAAAATAAACATCAGTGAACTGAAAGATAGTAATATTAGATAGTATTCTTTTTTGGTAAGAATTTCATATTTGTCAAACGCAGCAAAAAATAAATAAATATGTAGCTGCTTAAGGAAATCATATGACATACTGCACGTCTGCAGAGGTGGATAAATGGTAAGGCTGAGTTGGTGTCAGGCAGGGTGCTGGGGTTGACTAAAGTCCTCCTACTGCTTCATGACAACGATAGAGAATGCCTTTCTGTAGCAGCTGATACTCCATCTCCTGTCAAACTAGTGTTGTCCTCAGGTTGAAACAATCTGCTGCGCCCTACTGGCCGACAGCAGCGTCTCACTCTCGTCTCAGTGCGGCTGGGTACACAGACCACAGTAGTTTACACGATCTATTTTTCGCCTTCTTTCTCTCAGTAGAAGCGCTTGCGTCGACTCTCGTTCCAGTGGCTGTAGACGACCAGGCCGATGACGATGAGGAAGATGCAACCCAGCATGGAGAAGAGCACGGTGAAGAAAATAGCTATGCCGCTCATCCCTTCTTCGGGCTTCTCTCCCACTGGAAGAGAGGACGATAGTTTGAGGAATGGGTAGAAGGTAGTTGGATGGAGAGATGACAGTCAAGGTGGTAAAACATGGAGAAAAGACAGCGCAAGTGCGTGTGTGTGTCTTACATCTGAGTAGTTCAAAGTTATCTACACTGGGTATGGTTATCTCCTCTTCCTCTTCTTCTTCCTCCTTTTGACTGCGCAACACCGTCAGCTGGTAGAGTTTCAGGGAAATGATGTCATGGTTATCTGTGAATTGAGAATCAGAAAATTAGATTCATTTAGAGAAAAGGCACCTGACACTTCAATTAGAGGTGAATATATGTGATTAAAGGGCCTCGCACCAACATTGCAAATGTTTATAGAGCAAAAATAAAAGCAGTGATACTGGCAGTGAATGTTCATGTCCCCCCCCCCCCGTAAATGAATTGGTAGCTGTCACAATGTGAAAAGCTGCCATATTCTGTATTCATCAATACACTTGTCAGTAATGTTTGTTTCTTCTACAAGGCTTTGTTTGTCCTAAATCAATAATGCAAACACAGCCAAGCAGCGGCAGACAATAATCTTAAATGAGGTATTTGAACTTCAAGAGCTCTAATGATGATTAGTGTGAAAAAAAGTACTGTGAAACTGAGAAAATAGCTTTCATCATGTATGGAATTAAGTACAATACGTAAAAGTTCTTCTCTATATTATATATATCACAAGACGTGTTTATACACATCAGGTTCATCAAATTCATACATTATTCGGTATTCAGTATTTATGATGACAAACATATAAAGATGTACATGTATTTACATTTAGAGTGACAAAGCTAAAAAGACTTAAACGGGGTTGTTTGGAACCATGAAAGCTGTTTACCTGAGAGGTCTCCAGTGATGGCTGTCGCTCCAAAATAATAGCCTTGGGGCAGCCTCACCCCGGGTATGTCCAGGCAGTCCCTCCACTCATGTTGCCCGTCGATGTCTATCATCACCTGGAGAACAAAGGCAATCGGGGAAATTCAGTGACGTTTAGAGAATCGCAGAATGTAAATACGTTGGCATCTGGCTCTCAGTTCTGTTAAGCTGAAGTTATCTGAATTAATTTGTGAGTTAAACCTACAATCCCTTTAAAGGTGCACTATGTAGTTTTGGGAAATAATTTTTAATCATAAGAAAAAGATCTTTATTGACTGATTAAACAAACTGACATTGAAGGACAACACAATTTCATACTGTTTTACTGTGTTTATATTTGGTGGACCCTGCCACCTTTCTAGCTTCAAACAGTGTTCTGAGGACCTTGTTTTCCTCTGAGAACAGCCTCAACTGTTTGTGTCTGTACTTGTCACATTATTTTATTGTTTAGTGTCAATATAAACAGGGCCTAGCTGTAAAAATAGCATGCATGCTCAGCCAACCTACACTTAAATATAGTTTAAATTAAAATTAGCGAGTTCAACTCAGTTCACCCAGTGTATGCTAATAACAGGTTAGACAGTTGAGGACATGAGGACGTGTCTGCGTGTGCTAAGCACTGTTGTTATTGTGGATAATTGAAGATGTGGATCTCAGTGTGTGTCTCTCACCGTGAGCCTGCGGCGGATGTATCGGATGAAGAGGAAGGTGTCATGTTTGAGGTTGCGCACCATGGCGTTGCAGCCGCCCAGCTCTGTGGGCCGACCGTCCCGCTCGTGGTCGTAGCTGATGGTGCCGTTCCCAACCATGGCCAGAACAAAGGGGAAGATCCTCTTGTGGTCGCAGGAGAAAGGGAAAGATGAGGTAACGGTCTTGATTTATATAAGCCCCTTATTTGAGATTTGATGATACATTTTTGTTATTTTCTATTTATTGAATAAGCCTATATTTATTATGCTTTTAATAAAACACCTAAAGCAAAAGTAAAATGAAATGGGGGTCCATGGTCATATTTGTGACAGCTTAGTTTTTAACTGACGTGAGAAACTTTGACAACCACTGGTTTATATCATAAACATTATCTTTTTAGTTTAATAACTCTTTTTAAAAAGTATCTTTCAGACAACACAGCAACCATGCAGAGGCAAAATAAAACAAACACTTCACAGAACCGTTTCAAAGATAAGTGTGTTTTCGATCAGAGAAGCATGCTCATGGAGGCTGTTTAATGAAGTTAGACTTAGGTTTGGGTTCAAATGTTCCAAAAGCCAGTTACCTGTGTGCGAGGAGTATATCTTTTCTTCTGCGCCTGTCTCCAAATGGTTGCACAAAAGAACACAAAAACAGCCCTTTTACACAAACTTGCAAGAGCATTAGTCCATGCCTTGCAGTAGCACTAATTTACTTTGCCTCAACGTGTGAGATCTGAGCAGCTCTGCTCCGGCATACCTCTAGCTGTTTCTCCTCATTTGGATACGTGTCCACAAACACACCCAAACCAGTGAAGTTGTCCATGTTTCCAAATACTGGACCTGTAAAAGAATGAAAAGACAGAGGGTTAAATAATATATACATTTGTGTTTCTTATGAGATAAATAATATGTTATTAAGCATTTACCTTTCTGCATACGTTCCTTAGTGTACCAAATGGCCAAACCGTCACCGTTCAGGTTCTTCTTTCCTTGTCCGTGAATCTTAAAGTGCACCTGCATCTCCCAGTCGTTCAGATGGCAGGGCTAGAAAACACAGACACACACACGAGTAAAATAAAACCAGCCAATAAAGCCATTACTTACATACATCCAACAAATAGGCAATAAACATATGACAGAGAAATAAGCTAGACTCACAGATTTTGGATTTGGGGATGTAGAAGTCACACCTGACAGAAACATAATCAGCTGCTAAGTCTGGTTTTGCTTTCAGTAGTGTTTTCTGAAGTCCTGCCTGGCCTTGCTGGAGTTAGGGTTTAGCTTACTTTTTGTTTAGGTGTTGCATATATGACGGGTTGAGGTCAAGGCAAAAGAAAAAACACAAAACAAGACTTAAACGCGACTACAAATATCAGGGCCACAAATGATCCCCTTTAAGTATTAACACTCAAATGTTCAGAGGAGTTTGGTGCCATTTCGGGTCAGCAGACGATGAGGGTTAGTCTTTTTTTGTTTGGTGTGAGATAAGGTCCAACAGGCTTACCCCAAAGCAGATGACAGACAGACAGATGAACTGCTGAATGGCAGCAGAGCTCTGTTGCCAAAACATCCTACCACTGACCAAACCCATACTTAATCTTTATTTTACTGACTAATTATACAGTAAGCACCACCCTACGATCATTAAAAGTCAATGCAACCACCACTACCGCTAGGCTACCGTACAAATCATATTGATAGATCTAACACTTAACAGCTGTCTTGGTGTAAACGTTATAAGTTGACTATGTAGTTGAATCAACACCTTCGTTACAGCTTTAACAAAAACTGAACATTATAGCCTTGATGAAGGTGAGATTTATTGTAGGGCTGTTTGTATCAGACTGTATCAGTTTTACCTTGGTGCCTCCTGGCCGTCACTGTGACTGTATTAGCTACAACGCCTGCTTATTTTAAATACAACCCAGGTGTATGATCACAGGACAGTACAGTGTGTATACTCACGATGCGGCTCCATACTGCCCCCTGCCTGCTCTGCATGTCAGGTGTGAGGCGCACCTGCTCGGTGGTTACCATAGCATCCCCCATCAGCTCCCAGTGGGAGGAGCCTAAAGATCCCACACCTGGGTGCACAGACAGGACCATCATCATGAGTAAGCCTGACACAGCACAATGGAGCTCACTGAGCCAAAGGACACAACCACCAAACAAAGCATCTGCATCTGAAATGTGGACAAAGCACTCAAGCAAAGGTCTTTAACAAAACACAGCCAAAAGGTATTACATGTGTTATATATTTCAGAATAAAGGCTCGTATGGCTGAATGTAACTGCAGGGACCTTTCAGTGAAAACGTTAAGAGACAAATCACGACATTTTAGGAGGAAAACAACTCAAACATGGATGTATTTTTATCGCTACATGATTTATTCTGGAAACATCTGTCGCTTGCCCCTAGTACTATGGGGAATAACGGTCGAGCTAACGGGTAGCGTTACCTTGGTACGGCTTGGAAAGCGAGTGCTCCCGCTTCAAAAACTCTTCCATCTCGTGGTCGTCGTCGGCAAAACACCGGCTCGCACTAAAAATAAATAAAATAAACGTCCACTGTGTTAAAGACGGCATTATTTTCCGTCTGAATGGTATTTTGGACTCCCTGTAATGATGATTCCTGCTGACGGCCGCCATCGTTGGCCAAGATCCCTCCCACTGCAGCGTCAGTCTCCTTCCCATTGGTTTACTGTGTTGCATGGCTCGTCGCTATTGGTCCCTTCGATTGTCAATCAGAATACGCGGTTTTAATTGGATGTGCTGCTGTACGACTGTTTTCAGTGTGCCTACAGTGAAAATGAATCAATTAACTTATTAAATTGAAAATGTGTGACTGTAACCGATCTGTAATGAACTATATTATGATATTTTAATAATCCTTACCCTGATAGTAATCCAGATGTTCTTCTGCAGCTTCTCTACTTAAATTCAGGGTATAAACTGAATCTACTTTCAAGTACTTTTACATAATGTGACTGAAAGGCTAAAAACTTGAGTCTCTTATTACATCTCTTTTCTCATCTATTGATAATCCATACGTCTAATTGTTGTTATTCTAAAACTAAAGCTGAAGCTGCATACATTATCAACGTGTCTTTATTTCCACTACATAATCTTTAATATAAAGTGCCACCTTCTTTTCAATGTGACGTGATGTGAAGTATTCAAACTCAAACAGATCTGTTATAAATTTTTCTGCGTGCCCCGACAGCTGATATACATATGTATGTGGCACAGAGGTTGGGGGAAGCTGCAGATGTAAAGAAAAATAAAAGTGTGTTGACAACCAAGAACAAACAAAGCTTTGTGTACATACACAGCCCCAGTTTTTACAATTTATGAACAGCTAGCTGAGAAATTGACCTTTTTCAGTAATTTTGTTCAGTTCAGTTATACTGAACCTGAACAATACTGTGCCTCCGCCTCTCCCAACCCCTTTCATGTAGGCTCTTTATGTGAACTGTCTTTCTGCTGAGGGCTTTGTCAGCTACTAAGCTTGCACTACACCTACTACACCATGGCACAATAACACCATATGCTGAGCCCCAGGGCAAAATTGAACTGTGGACCCATATTGACCTCTGGTTCCACCCACACACTTTGCATTGTGCATGTATTGTATTTGTTAAGTACCCATCAAGTACAAGCACACAGACTACAGATAGCAGCTCTATGGTAATTAAAGAAACAGGCTGCTGCTCCACCATCAGTTTGTCTGTTGTAGTTTGATTCATCATTATCTAGGGAACATGCACAATGAAAACACAATATCAAAACTAGACTTTTTAATCTCATAATTAGGACTATCCCATCATTTTAACTTTTATCTCATAATTTCAACTTTTATCTCATAATAATGATTTTTAAACTAATATTTTGACTCTTTGTTTCATAATTATGACTCTCTATCCCATAATTATGACTTTTTATTTAATAATTTGGAATGTTGGTCTAATTTTCTGACTTTTTATCCCATTATTATGACTTTTTACTATTGTTATAATTGTCATCATGTTTTTATTATATAAACTGGCGGATATGGGCGATTTTCCACGTGAGTGGGCAATAATGATTTCTATTCCAGTGATTATTTTAATAGTTAATACGTGAAAAGTAGATAGTCTACAAAAAATTTAAGCGTAGTTAGTGAAATTCACATCTTCAGTTGTTTGATGAAAGGATTTGTGGACAGAGTCTTGTGAAAAATGAGTTTTTGTAATATTTTTGAATGTTGAAATGGAAAAAGACAGCAGCAGTAAAGCAGGCGTTTTGCTGCCCCCCCGTGTCGAGTCGTGGTGTTGCATGTTGGATGCTGTAGTTAAGATCACGCCCCCTTCACTGCCCCTGCTCCCTGTCGGGTTTCTCACGCTCATCACGCCGCGTTTGCATAGTCCTGTACAGGGGGATGGAGTAAAGGCAGGAAGGAATGGATCCCACTGAAGAAAAAACAAGCAAAACGGTCGACATTTATCGCGATACATGGGTCCGCTTCCTGGGTATGTACTGTTTTATTTCCCTTCCTGTAGTGGCTCAGTCTTGAGCTGACCGTCACACTGACAGTCACTCTAACGTTACAGGAGAGAGGTAACGTTACACCGGAGTCGTCCTGACCCTGAGCTGCCTGTGTGCTAGCTAGCTAAAGGTTAGCATATCCGGCTAAGTTCTCTGTTAAAATTCTATTTATAGCAAACTTGGCTGTTGAAGGACATTTTGTTACGACAGGACAACATGGACGTAGTCCAAGAGTGGATATCAATACGGTTGTTTGTGGTTTTTCTTTCTTACCACAGCGTATTTAGCGTCACTGCTAAGTTAGAGTTGTCTCTGTAGCTCAGCCCTGACGATAAAGGTAGTTCAGCAAGTTGAGGCAATGAGTCACACAACCACACAGAAACGCCCGCAGGCATGTCTCTACAACAGCTGTAGAGACAACCCAGTATCAGTCATAGATAGGTGCATTAACGGTGATTGTTTCCTGGCTGTGCTCTTTGAATCGAAACACCGGTCTCACTGCCACCCAATGAGCAGTCAGCAGAGAAGGGCATGTTCAGGAGAATAAAGCTGAAGGGCATTCATACTGCAGCACTTCTCACTGTGCAGGCTGTTTCTCTGATGAACAAGCCTTAATCTCCTGCTCCTCTACAGCTTACACTGGCCAGCAGTGACCATGTAATGTCATGCGAATCAGTTTATCCCTTTTATAAAATCATAATCTTTTTGCTCACATCTTTAATCCCGCCTGTGCAGATAAATATCTCTATCTCTACATGGATGAGCGTGAAACAGAGAAGTGCAAAGTGCTCCTTCTAACTACTGATGGTTTTTTTGAGGTTTCTAGGGAACCAACCTAAATGCAGATGGTTTCATTATTCTATATCCATTACACCGTGCAGTCAACATTTACTAGAAATCTGTCTATTGATGGTTTAAGTACAATTTTGAAGCATTTGTACATTACTTAGCAGTCTTCCACTACATTTTGAGGCAGTTATTGTACTTTCCACTCCATTGCATTTATTTGATAACGTTAGTTAATAGTTATTTTGCCACTTTAGATGTTATACATTGTTGTTATTTGACACCACAGCCAAAGTAGCACAGAAAACACTGATTTTTGATAATCGGACAACTGCTTACTATAGGCTCCAGTAATCGGCTGATCCCTAGTTCCTACATCAGTTTTTTATATTTACATTATTAAATATGTTTTTTATTAACTACTGGGACTCCATAAATAGTTTAACACTGACATTTGAAAAGAATAATGCAACTTTTAGATGAAAGTGTGCATTTCAAAATAAGCTTAAATTCTCAAATGCTTTATATATTATTCATTAATTTGTTCAATTAAATCATACATTGCATATTATATTATTTTCTCACCTGCTCTCATGCCATGCCTCCGTGCCGTGTTAGTTTCTTCTCAGTATTGGATTCCCCATAACTCTCTACCATGTCTGGAAAGGATTATTTTTACTACTGTGGAAACACTGTGATAGTGGTTATGTAACAAAGACGGGGTTTAACCTGAAATGTGCCATTTTTATCCAACAGAATGAGCAAGAAAATCTTTTGAATTGATCTTTTTGTACATTTTTTATGTCACTGCAGCCATCAGACATGAAGTTCACCATGGGAACAGATCACATATTCACTAATACAGACACTTTGACTACACAAACATAATGTATTAGTGGTTCCACCAGCCTAATGGATCTAAAGCCCTTTTTAGACCTTAACGTTGGAGCAGAGATATGATTGCCTGATGTCCTTGCAGATGAGTGTTTCTTTCGAGGTGATGTAGCTCCGCAGCTCATTTTAAAAACCCAGTAGTAGTAAATAAAACAGCAGCAGAGGTGAGCTGTAGATCAGAGCCTGGATATGATTGTCGAGCAGACAGTTCATCTTTATTTCTCTCGATTTCTGGCTGCCAGTCTTTGTTATTGGATGTCTCTGAATCTCACTTCCTTTTATCACTCACCATCACAATGTTCACACCCTGCCCTCTCCTTGCTCTCTATTTCATTCCTTATCTCTTCTGTTTCTCCTGCCTTCAGCATCCTGTGAACACACACACTCACCTTCACGCCCTGCGGGGCTCAGGGCAAACACTGAATCACATAGTGTAATCTGAAGCTTTTGCTCACGGGTTAGAATTGGACTCCCGCCCATTATGCCAGGGCATGGCATATTTTATTATTAACTTGTACCTTGCTGGAAGATAATCTTATCTTGGCTCTCCTTGTTATCATGTTTTATTACACCAGTACGGCTGCTTATCACCTTGTGCTCAAGAGGGCTTCTGGAGCTCCAGATCCAGTAGTTAACTCTGCTATCATTTTCACGGCTACAGTACTAAACCAAGTAGCTTCGAGCGAAGACCAAGCTTCATAAAGTTGTCTTGTTCTCTTTGCCAGCCTTCCCAGCAGACATTTTGATTTGTCATAGTAGGAAGGTTTTCATTGTTATATGAAAACATAACGAGTGGATCATATATAAATGGATATTTTTACTGCTCCGCTTCGCTGTCACAGTTTTTTTTTTAGGACATTGCACAGTGTGAGTTTTAGCTCAGCTTCTGGTCCTTGTTCTCAGACACGTATTGCTTATACTGCAGTTTCTCCGTAAGAGTTAAGAGACACACGTTTCCTCGAATCGTGATGATGCAGCTAAATGTTACGCAAACTCAAATTTGGATTTATGAGCACATGTTGCAGCTGTTTTTGTTTTAATGTGCAGCAGCGTTTGCCTTTCTCTTTTCCTGAGACAAAGAGCGTCCGTGTGGTTTGAGGCAGTGCTGAGTTTGGAGTTTTAATTATTGTTTGGTTCTTGCTCAGTCCTAAAAATGGGTGACGATGATTAGTTTTTGAGTTTTAAGGGTTTGATGTGATCTTTGGCGGCTGCTTGGAGACAATCAAAACAAAAAAAACCAAAGCTGTCTTGTGAGTTGCTCTCTCAAGGAAGTTGCGGAAGCATGATTCACTTCTGCATGTCTTTCTGAAGGCTGAATTCCAATGAAAACTCTTAAAGCAAGCAAGGAAAAGCTGTTGTTTCCGGTTTCCTCTGAAGCTCCTCCTCAATTCAGTCTGTTGGGAGTCCGTAGCAGCCTCAAAGTAATGCATGGAACTTTTTTGGACAGTATTTGATATTTTAATCGTTGTTAACATATTAAAGAATGGTATGCATCTTTTTCTCTCCCTGCAAATACTCTCTTCCCTAAATTTCTATATCTGTATACCACATTATATCGAACTCATTGGTATCAAAAGTACCCCGAGCTCGTCAGTGCTACTCTCCTGGGTGATCAAACAAAAAGAAGTGAAGTCACTCGCAAATAGTTGTAGTGCTAAAGAAGATAATACTTATTAATAATGCACAGCAGCAGACAGAAACGAGGCTCTAGCTCTAGGCTGTCTTCAGGGGTACAATGTCATTTGTGGGTGTGACCCTTATTAAACAGAAGCTAGGAACAAGGCAAGGATTAATCACCAGCTGGTACGAATAATCATGACAACAAACAACAAGTCAGCAAGATATTAATTTTAAGACTGAAGTGTAAGAAGATGTAAATCTTTCATTAATCATTTTGGACAGAAAACAAACTGTCACCAGGCAGTGTTTCATTGTGACATGGTGGCTTCATCACTGGTAGCACAGTAAAGTGTAGTCTTTGCACACCAGCCTCAGTTTTCCATAGATGAAGACAAACCGCGCAATTTGACTTCGCCACACTCTGATAGTTCTCTCGCCATTGAACCGAAGATAAACTCTTCCCGTGTGACAAGTTAATTTTACCGGTGATTTACATGTGCTGTGGCGTCTGGCACAGGTGATCAAGGACGTTCGAGTCATCCGAGCCTTGTGGAATGGTCATTGCATAATTTTCCAAATGTTGCTCTCCATTTTCACAATGTCAGACATAAAGTTGAGGTTTATTAGCCTCTGGTAGGTTTCAGGATGTATGTACTGGAATTTGGAGAACGTACAATGTCACATCTGGGAGTGCTCAGAGATGTGACATCACTTAAAAAGTGAGCTTTTGAATGTTTAATGCACTGCCCCCTGCTCTGAATGGCACCAAACTTCAGTTAATTTTTCATTAAATGTATTCATGTTAGCATTGATGGTGCATTTAGAGGAGACTAAGAAGGTTAAAGTCTTATCTGCATTTATGTATGTGTGCCCACAGGCTATGCTAATGAGGTCGGGGAGGCTTTTCGTGCTCTGGTGCCGGTGAGTGCGGTATGGGGCAGCTATGCTGTGGCCACGGCGTACGTTACTGCTGATGCTGTGGACAAAGGGAAGAAGGCAGCGGAGGTAAGATATTAACCTTTCTACGTGTTCCCTTCATTAATAATTGGTCAAGTTTAATTTATTATGTAATGAGAAAGAGACATGAATAAATATTAATAAATATTAGGTTGACATCATGTTAGATCATCGGCTCCCAGTGTTAAGATAATCATCAGGGGACACGAGAAAGGAGGAAAAAATGTCCCTGCAACTAGTCGGCAGATGTAACTGGTTAAAAAGTCGCAGGTAGACATGTTTTTTTTTTAAAGGCTTGACAAGCCAGAAAAACTGGGAACCACTGTCTTAGATGATCAAATAGAAACCGGGTCCCTGAATAAAGAAGCTAGAACATAGAAACTAGAAATGTATGAATAAATTATTATATTCATTTGTGTATTTTCTGCTGTGACTACCGTCATTTTCTGATTTTCCTCCATCTGTTACTCAGGCTCACGGGGACAACCCAGGCAGGACAACACGGGTAGCAGCGGCAGTGGTGGATACGTTTGTGTGGCAGGCCCTCGCCTCTGTGATCATCCCCGGCTTCACCATTAACCGGGTGTGTGCTGGGTCACTTTACCTGCTGGGCAGGACCACCAAGTTGCCCCTGTCCGTCCGCAAGTGGACCACCACAGCTATCGGCCTCTCTACAATCCCCTTCATCATCACTCCTATTGACAGGTTGGCAGTGTGCTTGTTCCTTTCTTTCCATGTCGATTACGTAAGTTGTCCATTATGTAAGATTTGAAGCTGCTCACACGATTGCTGCTGCGTTGGGCACAAAGTCGATGCTGACAGCTCAGTCCAACCCTGATATGTTGTCGTAGGCTTTATCTACTCCTTTATATACTATGAAAAGGGTAGATCTGGTGTGATTCTATTTTTTCCGATGATCAGCAAATCACATTAAAAGACTAAAACCCACAGCATATTAATCCTCCTAATAAGTGTCTGTATATCCAAAGCCTGGTATAGCTTATTCCTCTTTGCCATAATCCTGCCTTGTTGTCTAAAAATGATTGAAAACGCATAAATAAGCCACATTGTGGCACCGGGTGACCTGTTCTTTCATCACCATGAACACACACCCTGTTGTTAATCCCACATATGTCCCCACGCAGCTGGAATTACTCACCAGTACACCAAATGTGTATTTAATCCCCTGGTGAAACGAGTGCTCCTGTTTGAGTAACGTTTGCTAAAACAGCTGTTTTAAGGAAATGACTGAGCCTTCTTTCAAAATAAAAGTATATACTAGTGAGCTCTTTTTACATTTGAATTAGGAAAAAATGGCCATAGACTATTAAGGGAAGTCAGAAATCTTTAAGACCTGAGTGCTGAACTAAACAGATTTCTGTTTTTGGTCATTTTCGGTCATGGCATATTCTGACCTCATACTTTATAAATAGTTTAAGTTTTTAAGACAGAATTTAAGAGTTTAAAGTCAAAGTACTGGCTGAAGTTGGGAATGAGACTCAACAATCAACTATCTTACAAATTGGACCAACAACTTCTTCACATGTTTGGATTTGAGAGCTGGTTTGCCTTTATTGCAGTAGTTGAAGTAGTTTTCATAGATAATTTCTGCTTTTCTGAAATGAATTTAGAAATGCTGCATTATGTGCCCAGTGTCACAATATATTCACTCTCTGTGCCTTGTAGGTCAGTGGATCTCCTGCTGGACTCAAGCATTCGGAAGATCTACAATGAGGGAGAGAAGCACAAATAAGGAGGGACGATGCACAACTGATGATCCCCTCCTGGACAGAGACCAGTCCAGTCTTCATAGACCTGTGCGGATTGTCCACCACTGTGAAGCACTAAAGAAGTGTGAAGAAGGATTTCATAGAGGGAGGCTCTACAGTTAGTCAGAATACATATAATAAAATTATATTTTAGAATTATAGAATTTATTTAACTAAGTTAACGTTGTTAAAAGGGAAATCCTTCATCGGGATTGTTAACTTTAACCTCAGGGCAATCTGGGTAGTGACACCAAAAAATGTTTAAAAAGGAATCTAACAGTATGAGAAATGTTTAAATATCCAGTTGTTACAGTGAATCCTGCGTCTGTAAGTATTCTTCGGCTGGTATACAGTGTGCTGTTAAATTCCTGTGATCGTCCTTACAGAGAAAGCCTCTACGGTTGCCCTCGTGGCTTAGAGTTGTGGGCTGTGGCTCACCTCATGTTCAGATGTCAAGGCGATAAAATACAAATGCACACTTGCGGTGTTTATTAGCCATATACAGTGGTACTGTGATGAAACGCCAAAAGGCCAGTTTGCCACGATGTCCCTCTCATTCATCACTTTCTCAGAATTAGTCAGTTTTTCGTTTCTTGTGTCTGTTACTTGGAATCGATGTTTCAAGTTGTTTAAATCTACTTTATGAGCCAAAGTTTGCACTGGGAGCTTTTTTTTTTACACCATATTTACAACCTATATCAATCTTTAGAGTTTGATATATGGTCCTCTTGAACTATGAATACTTGTAGCAGCAACGAGTTGTACCTTTACAGTGCTCCTTACAAGAATTTGAATTCTTTTTCACAAATATCTTCAGTGTTGGTCAATAAGTTTGTAGTCAAACAACCGTGATGTAAAATACCGTAACTTCTTCAGTCTGAAAATATTCAATATACCAGCTTCAAACATCTGTAACTAGTTTAAAACGCCCTGTCAAGCATCTGGAGTCAAGCTGTTTGACTCCACCCGGTACCAGATTAATCTGAGACAGTGTGTTATGATCAGACTTTGAAATATCGCAGTCCTCCAAACAAGCTTTAAGCAATTTTAACAGCCTTTTCCTCGTCAATGCAAAAGATTAGATCTAATCAATCTTTTAATTATATTAAAGGTCCCATATTATGTTCAATTTCAAGTTTATTTATATCATTTTACTAGAAAATGGTTACACGGTTTGTGTTAAAAAAAAAACAAACATGATTTTTCTTGTACTGTTCAGTGCTGCAGCACCTCACTCCCTTTAAGCTCCTGTCTCTTTAACGCCCTCCACCCACGCCCAGTCTGCTCTGATTGGTCAGCTCTCACAGGCCTGAGCAAGCACCACCCAACATGTTTCAACGTCACCTCCGCCAGTGTTTTTTGCTACCGTATTAGGCCAGGGGGTGTGACTGAAGGTAGAGACTACAGTTATTACATCACAAGTGATGTCCAGACAGCTCGTTTGAAGGCACAGTTTCTGAATACGGGCTGCTTATCATCACATAAGAAGTGCAAATCTCACTTTCACAATATGGGACCTTTTATATTTAGTGTTGAACTTCTCATATACTTGTGGAAGTCTGTGTCATACCTATGCACAAAATGGTTTAAGGGATTATTTCATAAATATACTGTATATCTATATATTATTTTTGATGCTTTTCTTTGAGGAGCAATGTAAAATACTGTATCTTACACTGAACTATGCAAGGGAAACAAATGGTTGTGTAGATACATAAGCTTCACAAACTAAATGAATTATTCTCTTCCACTGAAAAAATAATGTGCAGTTACGTAATGTTGAAATGTTGTGAAATAAGAAAGGAAATCTGATACTTAGTGTAGCTTGAAATTTGGATGAGCTGTCACTAAGACAAGGAGGAACATACAGTGTTGGGAATGGTAATCATTGCCAATTATTGTACAGTATACACACCAGTGTACCTTTTAAGCAATAACCTTTGTTTAATGTGTTTGTGTCACACCATATTCTCTCTGCTATGAAGGATGTGGTTCACTTTTTCATGCTGAAAGAAATGATTGTGAAAACTTGGGGCGCACCAACTGTCATGTTTTTACTTGCTGGTACTGAGAAGTGATGGAACCTTTTCAATAGTATTTAATAAACAGATCAGGTCACAAGAAAGGCCACTTAAACTACTTTTTTATTGTTTTTTATTCTAATGGTTGAAACACACATACTAAAAGCACAGAGCATATTATTTTCACACTGATAATTTGACTTGTCGTTAGCAGGAAATATGGGTATAAGTAACAAAGGTGTGAAAGTCAAACGTCGACACAGAGTTCAAAAGTGCAATATCAAAGAATTGGCCACCTTTTGAATTCATACGGAAAACAGAAGAGGCGGCATATGACCAGCTAACTGCTGCTAATTGTAGTTGGTAGGCTTGTTAGCACAGTTAGCCGTGCAGCTAGCAGTCTGGACTGGGAGCTCGAAGTGGTATTACAAGACCAGACAGGCCGGGGCTAACTGGCTAACATGCTAACTTCAGTAACAACATCAAAACTGTTATTTCTTCACATTCTGTTGATGTTTTCTGGATAATATTTTAAACAGAAATTCTCACATATTAAGTATCTCAAGGCAGTGATTAACCGTGCATACTAACATACCTGTGCTCTTCCTGCGGTGGCATTTCAAATTGTCAGCATATTGGTGCATCCCTTGTTAAATTATATATATTCATAGTCGATTTTAACATTTCAGATTGTACACAGAACTTCATTGTGTTTTCACTGTTGCATGCTGCAAATGAAAAAGAACCGTTTCATCTTTTTTTAACCATTGACGTCTTTCTTATGTGGCCGTTCAGGAAGTGGGTAACATGAGTCACATTTTCAGCCTTAACTGAAAAAAACAAACGTTCTGTGTGTGCTGTAGTTCACAAGGTGGAGAGTATTTTTTCAAATGTGAAGGCAACTGCTGAAAGCTGAAGCTCCACTCATTACAACGGACACGTGACATTCAGCAGTCCTCCTCTTCTCTAACAACTTGTGGAACACTGGAGAAATAAAAACTTGTGAAATAAATGATGTAATGACGAGCATGTGTGTGCATTGGTCATTAATGAATGGGAATACAGTTACATGTCAAGTCAGTGTAAAGTCTGTTTTTCATTATTCCTGCAGTTATCTTTACATTACAGTTATTGATTATAAGGTAGAATCACATAATATGGTATAAATTATATAACAGCTATAGCTCCCAGGGTGAGGCAGTAACTTTTAGATGTGTCCCTGCTCCCACACACCTGATTCAAATGATCAGCTCATCATGAAGCGCTGCTGAAGCCTGATAACGACCCTTTTATTTGAATCAGGTGTGTCGGGGCAGGGAAACATCTAAAACATGCAGGGCAGGGGGCCACCAGGAACAGGATTGAAAAACACTGCAGTAACCGATTACATATAACTGGGATTGCATAATCTCAAAAAATAAGAAACTATAATAAGAACATGTGTTATTAGAGTTACATTGTTAGTAATTACCAGATTACACGAATTACATCTTTAAAATATATTAATTAATCTAAAATATTGGTATACAGCAGGGTAGGACTTGCACACTTAGAACAAAAACTGCATAGTCTGAATTTTAAATGTCTTTCATATTTTACAGGGCTGTAGACGGTGATAAAAAGTGCACACTTTTGCATTCTGTGTATTTTTGCACACTTTTTCCTGATGACTGTACCAAAGAAGGAAACAAGCAAAGGACAGTTCTTCTTTTCAAGTATGAAAATCTGAGTTTTTATTCCTTTTTATTTACATTAAAAATGAAAGATTGAAACATTTTGAGTAGGTGCTCCTCCTGCATTACTTTGGAGAGCAAAGTTCTCGATTTGACCTTTGATTGAAATACAGCTGCAAAAAAAGAAAACGCAGTCCACATGTTGTAGAATATAATACAGCTGTAGCTTTTTTTCTTTTTTTTACCAGTGCTGTTTTTGTAAGGGTAACGCAAAACACATTTTATTTTCCTTGAAAACATTTTGAGATGTTTAAAGAGACAGTTCACACCAACATTAACACATATATAATTTCTTCTACCTGTTGTGCGATTAATCCGACTAGATTGTTTTGATGTGAGTTGCCGATTTCTTTGGATGTCAGTCGTAGAGATCTACTAGTCGGTCTAGACGGCATTTGGCTTGTGGCGCGCAATGCGCCAAGAACTACATTTGCAGAAACTTGAAACTTTCTTTCCAGAAATCATGAACTGGTTACACAAGATAGTCCAAAGATGTTGTTGTGAGCAGTTTCCTGATGGAACTATTTTCTTTCTGTATCACTGCACAGAAGGAAGCCTGCATCTACTCATGGACAAGAGGCGAGCAAACCAACCCAACTGAGCCATCAACGTTGAAATCCCTTGCTGTCGTGTGCACAAACCTCTCTTCCACGAGTAGATGCATGTTTCCTTCCACGCGGTTGGTACTGTTGTCAGGTGTAGTTGAGTAGAAACTTGAGTAACTGGGTCATTGCATCGCTGTTGAGCGTTCCATTATATTCAGGAGAAGGCAGACATCTCTACAGGCGATAACTCCAAAACTTGGCGACTCTCACCAACACAATCTGGATGGATAAACAGCACTACAGGTAAGAGGAACCATATGTATATTTGATTTTGGGGTGAAGTGTCCCTTTAAAGAGAAAAGAATAGGTGTGTAACTCAAAATGTTGTGGCTGTGTCCATTTTTTAGATTAATATAAAAAATCAACATGTAATTTGTATTCAGGGACAACATCAAAGTAATCTGGTAGCTTTAGGAAATGATGATCACAGCCTCAGTTTTGTGAACAACATTATCTAAACGCAGTCTGCATCAGGGTCCTCCTATAAGAACTCCTCTCTACAGTCTGGTTTCAAGTGGCAGCAGAGCAGCTTGCTCTTTGTGCAGGCACACTTTCCACTTCCTGAGTAACCTACCGTCACTTTCAGATGAAAGAGGTGTAATTCAAGGGACGCTCTAACCAATGAAAACACTCAAAAGCACATCAGAGCGGCCGATTTAGGAGCCCAGTCGCAGTAATTTGTCTTGATTGAGTCACGAGGCCACAGCTGCTGCCAATTCTCCAGATGAAGTGGCCACATAAAGGGCTAAAGAAACCCCAGCGCTGGTAGGTGCAGTCATGTTTCTTCTAAATCTTGTGTTCTTGGCTCTTTTGGCCGCATCAACTGCTCAGCCAGGTGAGAAGAAAACTGTCATTTAAATCCTCTGTTGGCAGAAGGTTTGGTTAAATTTAGCTCCCACTTAAAAACGCTGCACCTGTTCTCCTCTGACACATTAACATTTACAGGCATTCCTCGATACATCCATGGCCAGTGGATGATCAGTGATGACAACCCACAGTATGAAGACGTTGATGGACTGTCACTAGAGGACAGCATGTGGCCCGTGAGCCCACCAGAAGTTGTTGAAGTGGTGACGGAGGGCCACAGCTTACTGACCACTGCAGAGCCGTATGCCATGAAAGAACAAGGTGAGCTGGAAACAATGGTGCATTAATGATCCAGAGCATCATGCCATGATTGTCAATGGCCTCCTGTTCATTCACTGAGTGTTTTATTCCCTGTTAAGATTCAGACGAAGGAGAAGAATCAACCGTGTGGAAAATCGTCCTGGTCGCAGTCATCCTGCTGGTGTCCATAGTGGGATCTCTGAGCGTGACCTATTACATGTGTGTCTGGAGGGGAGGCAGGATTCACTATGAGCCTCAGAAGGAGGTTTATCCTTAAAATAAACTGAGCTCTGTGCTAAAACTATTCTCAAGAAGTCTCATGTTGTATTTCTGCCTGAGTCAAAGGGAAATGGGACTTTAAGTGTTATGTTGGGCCTTTGGTTCCTTTTTCACATTACAGCTTGTTTTCTTTGCTACAAATGGACTCAAGAAAGTACATCAGAAAGTGTGGGGGGGCATGACCCAAGGAATATGAGAAGTGAACGTAAATGAGACAGATTTCACTGTGTGGACATGCTAAAGAACTCAAGTGTATGCAGGGTTCAATCATGCAATACTTGGATAAGTAAATACATTCAAGACTCTAGATTCAACTGTTTCTTGTCATCTTTGGCTCAAGGTACTCTCCATGTTTAAGTGTTCATCATCTTGAAAATGGCAGCGGTTTCTTATTTTCACATATAAAGCCTGTGACCCTTTCAACTGCTTTGGTTTCATTTTCTTGAAACAGCTTCTGTTCTTGTAAATCCTTCATTCAGTTTATTCAAGGTGATGGCCACTAGAGGTCACCGCTATCATTGTGTTTGTGTCACGCTCCACACATCCACTTAAAGAATGAACATTTGTAAGTCCTGTATCTCCCTATACATCAAACTCATACTTTTTTCTTTATGTGACACGAGGAGATTATTGGCCCTGTGTTGTCTCACTAATCTGGGATTATCATCATAGACTTCCTCAGTCCATCCTCAGTTGAACTTTATTTGGTCCTTTTATGTATTTATTTGTTTTTGAGAATGTAACTTTGAAAAATGATAAAGATGTTGAAATGTTATTTTGGATTAATTATCTAAGACGGGGTGCCCGGACCTTTTTCCCTTGGAGGGCTGAAACTGAAACTTAATAGTGGGCAATGGGCCAAAATCAAGCACCTACTGTATTGTATTATTTAGATGATTTTTTACAAATCAATATAAATCATTTTTTCACAAGAAACATCCGAATTGAACCTCACAGTGGGCCAACTTTGGTCGGTGGGCCCTTGAGCAGCCCGATCTTGAATAATCAGTATGTTTTGGCTACTTGCCACTTCAGTAATGTCTCTGCCATGTTTGTGTAAGATATTTAAAAAAAAAAAAAAGCTTATTGTTTAGTTAGCCAACAGAGATATAACAGGCCAAACTTGTTGAATGAAGTTATACAGATTGCTCATTGTGTGAATAGCCTCTGACACTATAAAGCAAATAGGCCTTATGGTGTCTGTTTCTTCTGTGCCTTCAGAAGATTCAAATAAAAGTTGATGATTGAGCTTTTTCTCTGAAACTTTTACAGTATTTTCCTCTGTACCCAGCAGCCCCCCTTATCACCAAAGCACTTCTCACTTTGTAAACTCCAGTTTATGTAATCGCCCCCTTTGGCAAGCGTTTCCCTCCTCATAAGAATTCATCTTGATCAGAATTATGGCAGATTTGGCAGGCAGGCTGTTGGCAAAACTAGTGTACCGCTAAGAGTAAAGAGTAATGTTTTAATTCAGTGTCAAGCAAGCGGGCTCAGTTCAAGTCCACAAACATTTATAAGCCCCCTTTGAGCAATATCAGGTGGCATTAGGGGGCCCAAGGAGACAAAAAGCTGATGAATTGAATTAATCTCCCCTCCCGTGATGGATGGGCCTGTTCACAGGGGGCTGCAAAATGGGAGCATTGTTCATCTGTCACTCAGATTGCCATGTCCCTCTATGATTTGTGCCTGGGTTGTGAAGGCCACAAGTGGCCAAAAGACCTCCCTCTCTCCCTCTCACTCGTCTCGCTGCTTCTTTTTTTTTTTTTTTTAGGCATTCCCAGGCTTTCAGCTGCCTCCACCCCCCACCACACACACTGATGTCCATACAGCCAGATGCAGAAAACAAGCCTTCAGTCAGGACAAGCAAACATAAATATCTGTCGCTCTTGTCTTGTTTTACATACAGTTTGTGGGGTCGTATCGTAGTGAGAATACAGATACAGACTTGCTAAACTACTGTGCACACACACAATTTGCAAAAGGTGTGTCATTACATGGCACAGCACAATATAATATAATTATTTTTTTTTTCTTTTAGGCTAACACCAATCTGGATTATGTCTATCACTGTCAAACAAACTGAACATTTAGAGTAAAAAAAAAAAGAAATTAGTCTGCATGCTACACTAAAATAGAGAAAGTTACAAATTTTTTTCTGTTTTCTCCCCTTTTTTGTTTTGCTTGAAGGTTATACTGAAACGATTGTCCTTGGGAGTTCTTGTCTGGGCGTACACACATTGTTCTGTTGCATTAAAATAAGTCTTGAACACAGAGAAAGTCTCGTCCTGCCATAATTTCTTTCCATAATATTGACTGTAATCCTCTTTTCTTGCTTTAACTGTACAGTCCATATAAGTACAACGTGGAGGCGCTTGGTGTTTAGCTGGAACTCTCACTTGAGCTGCCTTGTTTGGGTTTCCAGACTTTTTTTTTTTTTAAATGAATGTTTTGACCTCACTTAACCCTGTGACTTGTGTGATAGATTAATATGTGAAGCCTTTTATGGTATAACAAACAAAATGTCATCCAGTGTCGGCAGTGTAGCCCGCCGCTCTCTATAACAATGTGGGGGGGCGGAGGGACCTTCTTAGCTCGCAGTCTTTTTAGTCTCCATTGTTTCTCTCCGGCAGCTGCCCCTTCAGAGGCACCTGACCTTCCACAGGAACAGGTGCGAAAAGGTGATTCAATAGAGATACAGAGCTCTGATTTCTTCACCGCTTTTGTGCCATGTGTGGATTACAAATTGAGATCAGATAATATCTGCAGCCTGTGAGCGGAGGGTAATGGAGAGGACTATGCAAAAACTGCAGCAGGTGAATAGGAGGTAAAGCAGAAGCTGGCGTGAATTAATACGCCAGCTTCTGCGCTGGGTACAGAGGTCCATGGACAAGAGAATAACTGGCAGCAGCAGATGTTACAATGAGATCCTGGGGAATGGAGAGGCCTCTTGCCCAGTGAGTGCATTACTGGGACAGGTTCCAGCCTTCAGGACTGGTCCCATCATGGTCGCAGGGGGCTGAACTGAGCTAACCCTGAACCGGACAGGATAACCAGGTATGAAAAGAAGACAAAAAATGATCATGCTAGCTGCTCTATGAGGTTGTATTGGGCAAAGGGACGCTTTAAACTAACTGCTAATGTCAGTAATGACATGCTGCATTCATGTGCTCCTCAGACGTTCCCGTCCAATGACCGGAAGTAAAAAGCTAATGTTAGGTTGAACAAACCATTGTCACATAGCTTCAGCGTCACCACCACCTAACTTCCCACGACACTATACTTTACACACTAAACTTTAAAATGATCAATTTACAGGTTGAAAACATTGAGTTTCAAGTAAAGTCCGCCTGTCAAGACAAACTAGTGAGTAGAGAGTTTCCGATGATGTCCCCGACAACCTCTGTAGTCTTATTCAGCCACCTTGCTTTGGCACGTAAAAGCTTCAAAATTCAAAACCTCTTAATCCATGAATCTAACCTGTTCAAACCCATTCAAAATTTGGTGTCAGTCCATCCTGCAGGATCAGTGACATCTGTGCCCTTCTCGTGGAGCCACAGGAATAGTCTGAGGGTCACTGAAGTTATCTTCTGGGCCCCTTGGACAGCTGTGTGAAATTTCAGGGCAATCTATCCAATATTTATTTTAGATATTGCAGTTTGAACCATCAGACGTTGACATCCCTAGAGCTCTGCTGCTTGCACAGCTAGAAAAAACTACTCACGAACGTAGAAGCATCAGTAACTAGATATCATTTGACTTCCTGATTTTGTTCTTTCACTTGACACCCAGATAGAGGGCAAACTGAACAGGATACCTCCCCTTTAAACAACATCAACTAAAACGATAATGGGCAATGGGCCATAATTTTATTATGCTACAATGGTAGTTACTACAATGCTCTTGCTCCTCTCTCTCTCTCGCTGTCTCTCTCTCTCTCTCTCACACACACAGACACACACACACAGCTCCCAGTGCCCCCCTTTAGTGGAGTACTATGTTTGCAGAAAAGGCCACTTTAAGGGCACTAACTGAAATGTTTGACGCTCACTGGTCGATTTATTGAGGTCAGCGGAAGGCTACGTTTTGAGAAGCAGAGGAGCGGGTTAGGTTTGGATTGATTTTCATGAATGATTTTATGCTGTGAGCAGAAGAGAAACAAAAGACAATCACGGCACATCAAATCACCCCACAAAAGAAATAAGGGAAAGCAACATAAAAAATGAAGGGCAAGGCCAGTGCCGTGTCACTGAGCGTTAAGCTAATAAATATCAGTTTCTGCCTCTGAAACGTGAAGACAAAGAGCATGGAGAATTCTGCTGTTATGCTGATTTGATCAAGTTGTTTAGTCTTGAAGGGGTAGAATTAGCATATTATTGGGAGTGTGGTTAGTGATTTATTTTCACAAAGTATCTTTTAGAGAATGAAGGCAAACATCGTAGTCAATCAATTGAAACGATAAATAAATAATTTAAGCTAAAAATAATATAACAATCACCACAAAAGAAATTAAAGGAGACATATTATGCTCATATCCAGGTCCTTAATTTTGTTTAAGGTTATTGCTAAGATAGGTTTACATGCTTTACTGCTATAAAAAACACATCAGGTTTCTCAAACAGCAGCTCTGTGTTCCCCCTCTGTCTGAAACGCCCTGTCTCTTTAAGCCCCCCCCCCAAATACCCAGTCTGCTCTGATTGGTCAGTTTGCACACGCCTGAGCCAGCACCGCTCACCTTGTCTCCTGGTGGTGATGATGTTTTTTTCAGTTAGCTTCATATCTATTGTGAATATATAGGTATTTAAATTATGCAAATGTGTGACATTTTGTGGCTTGATGTCAACAAGCCACAAAATTAAAGGCGGGACTACTGACGGGGCGTTTCAGGGGCAGTGTTTTCTGTGGGAGAGAGGAGCTCCCGTTGGTGCGGACATTGGGCTTTTTAAAGATGCAGTGTGTAAGATTTTTGGTTGAAAACGTTTTAAAATTAGCTACATTTTGATGTTACGACCACTGTGTATTGTGCTCCAGAAGTTAGCATGCTAACCAGCTAGCCCGAGCCCATCCTGGCCAAAAGCTTCTGCGATGTTCCCAGTCCAGACTGCTAGCTGCACAACAAACTGAGTAACTGCAGTTAACGGTTACTCTAGTGATATGTTGCCCCCATTTATTTTGAGTATTGAGAATTCAACTGGCAGCCAGTTGTTACATACTGCACCTTTAACTTTCAAGACCTTTTACATGCACAAGTACCAATATAACACGCTGAAGGACAGGAGAGAAACAACCGCAAAATACAGTATACATCAGAAAAATCATGACCTTTACATTGGCAGAGTGATACCAGGAATTAGTCGGATTCATATGGATCAATATGTATTGGCTCGATAAAGATTGAAGTCAAACAAAAAGCAACACGACTGCACGTCCGTGGTGAAGTGGTGATTCCTAATTTGACAGTGTACAGCGTGATAGAGCCAGCGTGATAGAGCCTGTGTGCTCTGTATGCTGGCAGAGCTCTCCCTCTCTTTGTGAAATGAATTAGGAGAACATGAAAACTGAGCAGACCTTCAGCAATACATTATGTATGAGGAGCTTGAAGGCTCCTACTGAATTCTGTTCAGGTGGCATCAGAGGGTGCAGCCAAGTGGAAATGCTGGCTGGTCACTTAAAGCACACTATCTGTGGTAATATTTCTACATGAAAGCGCAGCACTCGGCTTGGGCTATATTCTTCTACTTGCAGGCTGAAATATGCAACACAACCAGGTTTCTATAGTGGCCACAGAGGAGGTTTACTGGGGCAACATGGGATTAAATGCCTGGCTCTAACCTTCAGGCTATCTCTGCATAACTTTAAGCTACTATTTGCAATTTAAATTAAAATCTATATTTTGTTTCCCATCTTGCACTTGATTTACTTACAGTGTATCTGTGGAAATCATCCTTAAGAGCGGCCTTTCAGCACACGTGTCATCTGCGTTTCAGCGGGATTGACGGCTTGAAGTCATTTGAAAATCAGATAACATACCATATGATTCCTCATCTTGTGTTGTTATGAGATAACATCTAATATCCCCATCTCCCCAGTAATCTCACGAAGACATCGTCTGCTCATCGTGAAATCAATATGCTGCGGAAACAGTCAGTCAGACAGCGGTCTTCACTGTGCTCGAGTGAATCACTTGAGATCACAGATGAGCACACACACACACATACAGGAGCAGGTAAACAAACACGCTGTCACCTCCACTGTGTCCTTTGATATAAAAAGACTAATTAATTAAAAAGCCTGAAAAGCTCATGAGTGCTCAATGTAATTTAATTGCGTGTCAATGCCCAGAAACGAATCTTTGGTAAGTTGAGAAATGTGCATATAATGACAAAAGAGCAGAAACAGTATCAGAATGAATTATACTGGGCTTAGCGGGCTCACAGGGGAGAGAGGATCATGGTCAGTGGAGTGCATCCTTCGCCAGCAGACAGACAGACACTACAGTCATTAGTATCAGAGTACAAAGGGAGGGAACAAGTATCACAGTTCAGGACAGGGAAAAGAAAACGGAAAGATATTAAAATTGATGTTATTAGATTGTAGAGTAGGTGAGCGGGCCTGAATTTAGCATTGAAGCAATTTGATTTGTAAATTAACAGAAAATTAGCCTATTCATCAGCAACTGTATGATTAAAGGTCCAGTGTGTAGGGGGCAGGAGATGAATATAGTATTGGCAGATTTGAAATACAGCATCATTATCACCTGAAACTGAGAATCATTTTTCATGTTGCCGTGTTGCACCGCCATGTTTCTACAACAGCCCAGAATGGACAAACCAAACACCAACGCTAACATGCTCACAGTCACAGTGATGATGCAGACCTGCTAAGGAGGAATAATGTTAATACTTTTTTAGCTGTTAGGCAGCACAGCGGCTACGTTAGACCCCACAGCAAGTAGGATCTAGGTTCGCGACCTGGCTAGGACAGGGCTTTTCTATGCGTGAGTGTGAATGGTTGTTTGTCCCTATATGTCACCCCTGTGATGAACTGGCATCTTATCCAGGGTGTACCCTGCTGTCGTCGAATGTCAGCTGGGATCGGCGCCAGCCCCCCTCCCTGTGACCCTGAAAAGGATAAAGTGCTTTCAGATAATGGATGGATGTTAGCATGCCAACGTTTCTTTATTATCTAAGGCTGATGGGGATGTCATTAGTTTTTAAACCTAAGTATGGGACGGAAGGAAAGTTGACCTGATGATGACCGAAGTTTTTATAATTCATCCTCTGGAGACCATGACTGCACTACATTTGTGGCAATTCGTCGTCAAGATATTTAAATGAGAACCAAAAAATATCAACCACATTTTCTGGTGCAAGAGAAAAAGGGAGGGGATTAGAAAACTTTGTAGGATTCATCCTCTGGGGACAATGAATTGCATAGAAAACTTTGTCCCAATCTATCAAGTGAATGTTGAGGCATTTCAATAAACACAAAATGATCAATTGGTAGAAGAGAGGACAAGTCTGCAGATCCCTAAAGTCATTAAGATTCATCCTCAGAGGAAAATGAATGCCGGTACAAAATCTCATGAAAATCCATTGACAGATACCTTTCAGTCTGAACCAAAGTGGTGGACTGGCACTGTCATTTACATTACCATGCCACTTGCCTGGCTAGAAATGCTACACATACATATACATGTTTCCAGCTTCTTAAATGTCAGGATTATCTGTTTTGTTCTATTTTATGTTTTTGTAAATCGATTACCTTTGAGTTTTCGACTCGACAATGGAAGACGTCCTCTCGGGGGTCTGAGCACTCGTCAAGGTCATTTTATAGAATAACATCAATGGTTAAAAAATAATCAACAGACTAGATTATTATCAGTGGCAGAAAATGCATTCAGAATTCAGAGTGCAGTCTCACAGAGAGACACAACGAAGCATGTGAGTGGAAGGCTCAGAAGTATATTCAAGGTAAAATGCATTAGGAGAGTTACAGTCAGTACACAGTAAACTGACAGGGAGACAAACAGCTTTCTTCTGAGAGCCGAATCAAAAGTGGACTGGGCAGTTAGAAAACAACAGCAATGAGCTGATGACAGTCTTCGAGGAGTTAGACCTGTAGACGTTCTGTGATTTAAAGTCTCTCTCTCTCTCTCTCTCTCTCCCACTCTCTCTCTCTCTCTCTGGCGCTGCTATAATTTTCCTGGGTGGAATGATGGATGAGGCGGTGTCAGCCCATGTTCATTATAATGCACACCATCTATTCTTCTCAGCCAGACTCTCCGCGCTCCAGGAAATGCCAGAGAGGTATTGGAGCCGCGAAAGAGAGGAAGAAACTCGCATCTGATTTTATGGAGAGAATTTGCTGCTAGGTGTGTGTTAACTTAGCGCACGGTGATCCATCAATCACTAATGAAGATACTGCGAGGTTACTGCTTGTTCTTCAGAGAAACACACATTCCTCTCTGGGTGCCAATGATAAACAGCCTCTGATGTCCATGCGAGCGCAGTCCCTTGCAATATGCTCGTCCTAAATTAATAATGAGCCCTCCAACAGTTAGCTGTATGCAAAACATTTAGAAAAACAAGTACATGAGCATTGTTTGTCATCATGACCTATTTGTAATGTTTTAAGGCCCCGAAAACCTTTTTATTTATTGATTTTTTTTTTAATCAACCCAGTTCACTATGAGCAATGGGACCCTACAAGAACACACAATTCTCTGCAAATCTGGAACGCTTTTGTTTATTTTGTGTTCTTGTTGGGAAAAGATGATGCATTACGAGAAAGGACGGGCCGGGGCTAACTGGTTAGCATGCTAAATTCAGAGGATATCTCTGCAACACAGTACATAAATGTCTTTGACATGACATCTAAACTAGCTACCTCACACATACTTATGAATTTTTCACTTTCTGTTTATCTCATTCTCATTTTAGTTATTAAATTACATATTGCACCTTTAGTAAATATTACCTGTTGTTTTTCTCCCCAAACTTTCTATTGTTGCTTTAGTCATTAATGTTTAGTGAAAATATTATATTAAGACTTGTAGCCAAGTTTTAGGGGTTCTTCTGTTCGTTTTCAATTTCAATTCTGACTCACAATTCTTGACAAATGTGTTTTAAGTGACAAAATGAGAAACTAAAGTTTGAACAAAGTGAACAAATGTACAGGAGAGCTATTAAAAGAATAGCTCTAAATAATATATTTGACGTGTAGCTGAAAGACTTGTGCAACCCTACATGTCTGCATACATTCATGCGACTATATGTTTGTAGGTTACTGCACCTTGTTAGTTTATATGACGGCAGACTAAATGAAAAATCCCTGTACACTTTAACAGAGCCACACATTAAACACACACACACTATCCCCAACGAAACACGTTGTCTAGACAAACACATTATCTTTAATCAGAGCAGTGATGCCTCTTTTCTCCTCGCACACAGATAAAGTCAGTGGGGGCCTGATGAGGGGAAATACGTGGCATATTGAAATAGATTTATTCAAACTGATAGCATCTCATCCCATCAGCTTCTCACCAAGTGTGCCAAACTGTGTGCGAGAGTCTTTTGAAAGCCTTTAAGGATGTATCGAACAAAGAGGGGGGAAAAAAGTCTCCAAATGAGTCCTGGATCAGTCCGGGAGCAAAGGGATCAATAACTGCCAGGCTAAGCCCTCGCTCATCCATCTGATTCATATCTTTCCCTCACTGCTTTTCAGATAGAAGAGGAATCACTGGACTAAAGGCTCCCTCTCTGTGGCAGTATGTACCAGCTGCAAGCTGTTTTCTCAAATACATAAAGCTGTGCACAGTGATTAATGTCAGAAGTGTACTTACTGTATATCATAATGGATTGGATGTGTCACTTAATGATGATCTTTTCTAGAGATGTATGGCAGCAAACGGGATATACAGTTGTCTATAAATAGCTCTGTTAGATTTACACTTGAGGTTACATCTCTTACATGTAGACATTCAGCCTGGAAATTCCTATGAATTATGAAACAGAAATCAAACTACTGCCACTGTGGATCCGTGTGTACACTTCACATGATGCTGGGTTTGATGTTCGAGAACATGTAAAACTCCCAGAGCTGCAACAAAGGCCTGTCACCGTGACTACGTTACATTGTCCCAGAAATTGTTGTGATAAACAATATTATTGTCATTTTATGACCATTTTATGCCTCTCAGCTAATGTTAACGTAAGAGAATGATAATGCAAGGAGTATTGTAGTACTCGAAACCGGGCTTTTTGAAAGTCTCTGCCTTGTCTTGGGATCTACCACATTATTACTTGGTCTTGTCTCGATCTCAGACAAAGAGTACTCTGGATTTTATTTCAAGATCAGTCGATATCACAACTACAGGGATATCACTGTATTGAATATGTTGAACACCTGATGCATGCACAAAAAAATGTTTTTGGTAGGTTGATGGTAAAATATGAGTGTTGAATAAAGATGTTTACGTTTTTATCAAGACATTTCCCATTGTGCACTAATACATACACACACACGTATAAATATATGGCAATAAATAAGATAAAGTCAGTCAGTAGTCCCGCCTTTAATTCCATGTGACATCACACTACATCACCATGTTACACATTTGCCTAATTTATGGCTAGCGGCTAGTTTGGCACGTAAAAATTGATTTAGCACGGCTGTTGTTGTTAGCGATGCTGGCTCAGGCGCGTGTGAGCTGACCAATCAGAAGAGACTGCTGCACTGGACAGTATAACTCATGTGTTTTTGAGCATGAAAGCATGTAAACCTATATAGGTAGTAACCCAAAAATTAAATCATGAACCTGAAGATGTCTCCTTTAAAATGAATGTGACGTGTTTACTTGACTATAATGGATTGAAGTTTTTCACTCAGATCTTGTCAGATCATTAGACACAGCCAAATTGCTCATTGTCTTTGTTGTCAGTAATTAGCTAAACAACAACTTGTACATTTCAAATAGTTCAAAGAACAGTTTTTTCATTTTAATTTCCTCTCCTTGCTGATCTTTAGACGATACAGGAGCTCTGACACTCTGATGACACTTCTTACCTCCACTGCTCTTCAGACTACATCTCACTTTAAGAAAGCACTGTTATTGTTTGTACAGACTCAATGGTAAAAAGTCTGTCAGGGAGGAGATACTCCTCTTGTCACTGTGTGTAACTAATTCAGTCTTCTCAGCTGGATCGTCACGCAGTCACACTGACATGCAAAATAAATCCCTGGAAAGCGAGCCTGATAATAGGATAAAGGGGGAGGTAATTTTTACACAGTGTGGGCATTTAAAAAAATCATTGCACATTTACAGCTACAAAACGAAAAAGCCATTCAGTTCATTGTTAAACGATTTTATTTTTCAGTGAGGGACAATGTGATTGAGGGATAAAAAAGCTTATTGACTGAATAAACCGACGGCCTTTTTAAAGACCTCAAGGGGGATCCATGGGCAAAGGTCTGTAGCTATTGACTATTCATTCTCTTGTTTATTCATGACTAAAAATTATACACCGGATAAACAAGTCTGCACTGTAGTATCATAGTTTGGTTTACAAGATGGGCATTAATATTGATAAAAAGAGAATCAAGCAAACAAATGTGAGAAAATGTGTAAGTTTTCAAATCCAGTGACCTTTGAAATCCAAAGATAAAGAAATCCAAACGTATAGTGCATATAGCATATAGCATCCAATACATTATTGATAGTAACACAAATATTTGATGCACTGACTCCTGGATGGCCTCTTCCGTTCACCTCAGGAAACTGTGGCTATATTAATAATCTTTTGTTCTTCAGCCTCAAAGGGCACCACCTGCAGACCTAGAGAACAACTGAAGCTCTCTGTTATGGACAGAGTCAACAAAACCTCCAACAATATGTCTGCGTAAATACAACAACACACCGCACATGAGTGGATAGTAGGAAGGGTGAAATAATATGTTTGTACTGTAGAACAAAACTCCTGTACAGAAAAAAAACAACAACAAAAAAACCCACACAAACTTATGAATTAACCGTCTTAAAGATGAAGTCAGTTGTCTCACGGTCTGAGGAAGGAAGCTGCACTCTGGTGGTACGTCAGCGGATACATCTGTATCTTTCGGCAGATCGTAGCAGGGTGAACAGGCTGTGGCTGGGGTGGCTGCTGTCTTTTAGTATCTTTGCAGACACCTCACTTCACCGATATCACTGATACTTTGTAGATCTTCTGGGCAGTTTTAATCACCTGCTGTGGAGCCCTTCCGTCAGGGGATTTAGCAACCTTTGGATGGGGCTTATGTTCTACAGTGAAGACCTCACACATACATTTTCTGAAGCTGATTCGAATGTTTTTTCCAGACTTTTTGATTTGAAATCTTCTTACTTTTGGCCTACAAACTTAATAAATAAAGAAATCAGTGGGCTGCACAATAAGGAAGCTCCAGGTAATTTTAAAGCCAGAAAGTCGATCCGTTTTTGCTTCATGTGCCACTGAGCAGCTTCAGGAATGAATGGGGCTCCACCTCCAAGGATGTGTCCAGATTTTAATGTAACGTCCTTTAGACGCCCTCTAGGATTCATTCTAAGGTAAGAAAAACTCAATTCTTAGTTTGTACATACACTAATGAAAACATAATATTGAATATTATCTTCCAATTTTGCAAATAGATCCCTAAAATTTGAACAGGTAGCCCAATAAATATGATATGAAAAAATGTTTTGGTGTCTCGGGGGGACTTCACGTCGTCAAGCCCTCAGTACCGCTAAAATGTTGTCTACGGCCCTGTATATATCCAAATTTGGATGACTGCGAACAAAGCATGATTTGACTCATTTTTCTTCATCGGTGAAATAATTTCCAAAATAATAAAGACCACCAAGTGCTCCGAGTGCTCTGAATGATGTAATGAATTTGGTGAGTGTAAGACTAACCTACATAGATGGCTCTTATGAAACACAGTATGAGCTGAGTAAGTCACTCTGACCTCTATTCTGTCACATCCTCTGTTGTGAGAACACTGTTACATTATGTAACAGAAAGACACCACACAGCCATGGAAAAAAAAAAAAAAAAGAAAAAGGACACCGTGTAAAATCATATTAGAGCACTTTGACGGACGGAGGACCAGAAACAGCGTTTCTTTTTTTTTTTTTTTTTTTAAAAACAGAAGTGTGCAACAATGAAGGCTGTCAGCAGCGCACGACAGGCACGGCGTCTCCAGCGCCGCATCCACTCTCATATCCAACGATACTAAACAGTACTGTAATCCCAGACTTTGATCACGTGAGCGCAAACTTGGCCAAATGGGAAGGCGAGTCTCGGTAGTACGCTTCCGACCGCCATTACATTACAATGCGTGGTGGGCTGGACGATCGTGCGCGAGGGGGAGAGCGAGAGAGGGAGAGAGAGAGAGCGAGAGAGAGAGAGAGAGAGAAAATGCTTCAGCGGCGCTTCGCGTAGAGCAAACAGACACAGAGGGTGAGAATGACACGGGCAGCCTACGCGCACACTTATTTACCAATATAATAACACGCACAATGAGGAAGGAGGTCGCTGCCGAGGAAGCCGCGGTGCACATGTCGGAGGATTTAATTCAATAATCAAACCATCATTTTGTCGAGGAAGAAGAAGAAGGAGAAGGAGGAGCAGAAGAGAAAAAAAAAAATCTGCAGCGTGCAACATCACCAGACGAGGACTGTCACTTTGTGCGTTTGAAGAAATCTGATATATATTTCTCTCTCTCTCTCTGTGTGTGTGTGTCTGTGTGTGTGTGTGTGTGAGGCTGTTGTGGTCGGCGAGAGGACGTTTCGTAATGATATCAAACTGAAAGGAAGGAAGGATTTTTTCTAGCCTCCTCTACAGAAGCCTGCTTGTCGTTTTCCTGGTGGCGGAGTCGTAAGAATAGTTCTTCTTGTCTGAACGCTGTTGACTCCTGATTCGGGGCTTTTCTGCTGGGAACCCGCTCCACTTTCTTTCTCTCTTTCTTTCCTTCTTTCTTTCTTTTTTGTGTTGTTGTTGTCCACCCTGCCACGGAGGATCAACCAGGGTGCGGGGGGGCTTTTTTCTTTTTCTTTTTCCCCTCTCAGCGACCCCTCGTCTCGTCGCGTCTCGTCTCCGTCTCGCCTCGTCCGCGGTGCGTTTTTTTTTTTTTTTTTTTTTTTTTTAATTCAAGAGCAACAGAGGGATTAAACATTCCTGTTTGCGCGAGGCAGAGCGGGGTTACATTGTGAGAGAGGAACGGTTGTGGTAAGAAAGACGGCTATAAATAGCTCATGCAATTCTCGAAAACTATCACAAGTGGTGCATCAGCTTGTGGAGCAGACGGAATCGGATCCCCTGCATGTTAAAAATGCCTCGGCTTTAATTGTTTTTTGCAGAAGCGTGTGATATATCTGGAGGAAGTTTGGACTCTTCGGTACATTTATTTATTTATTTATTTCTGGAGGGAGGGAGGGGTGGCGGTGGGGGGGTCTCCAGATGGATTATGCTCATTTAATGATGAAACTATCAGCGGAAAAGACTGATATGGAAACAGGCTGATCTTCCTGTGTGTGTGCGCGCTGTGGATTGAAATGGATACGCTTCTCTGCTCTCCGCCTTTGACAATGATCACATTTGGGATCTGCCTGACCTGGATTGTAACCATGTTTTGATCCACGCACACGCTTCGGATTTACATTACAACACTATATCCCGCTGTGTGACGGGGAGGGCTTTTATATGGATGCGTTCTGCACTTCTTTCTGAATACGCCCATTCCTCTATTATCTGGACCTAAAGCCGTGCTCGATTTGTCAGCCCTGCTCGGTGTTTTGATACCGATGTAGGATTTCGACATGCCCAGCGCTGACGACCCCAACGGCGGACGATTATGACTACAACAGCGAATTGGGTGGCTAACGGGGCAAGCCTTGAGGACTGCCACTCCAACATCTTCTCTCTGGTACAGTATCAATAAATCATGCATCTGTTCACACACACACACACACACACACACACACACACACACACACACACACACACACACACGCACGAGCCAGTGGCGATCGACAAGTCATAAGACAAGTGGGAGGCACGCGTAACTGTGTGTCTGCCGTGCAAAGGTGAACCAATTGCTGATGTTGTTATTAGGTAATCATTACCGAGGGTAAAAGGCACCGTGTTCCACCTCTGAGCCTGTTATAATAAGACATCTCAGCCCAGAGGCTTAGACCAACACGATCCAAGACGAATAACTCCACTTAAAAACGCTTAAAACGCAATTTGCAAACGCTACTAAAACAATCCGACCGCTTATTTTGGCGTCCGTTTGCAGTTTTGCCTGCTCGGGTTCAGCAGATAAACAATAGATAAACACAGTCTGCTTTCTGGCCATGATCCTCCTCCCCTTTTAAATAATCATTTCTCTGGAAATGTAGCTGGAACTCTGTTGCATTGCCAAGCAACTAACTTGGAAAGAAGGCGTACTGCTGTAACCCCTCTGTTAAAGGGCCACTGTGTCGTTTTTTAGGAACTCAGAATTTGAGTGTTTACAATATTAATGAGGTACTGATGCAAACTCAGATTATCATTTGTTTTTGTCCCACGACAGAGTAAACAAGCTGTTGTCAGAGAAAAATCATGTTCGAAAGATAGAAAGGTGGCGGGGTCCGCCACATATAAACAAAGTGAAACAGTGTGAAACTGTGTTGTCCTTTAAAGGAATGCTGTGTCGTTTTGGAGAAGAAATTCAACAGATTTTTTTATATTAACAATCTTAATGAGGTTATGATACAAACTCAGAAGTATGAATCTTTTCCATAACTGAATAAACAGGCTGTTCCCAGAGGAAAATAAGGTCCCAGAACACTGTTTGAAGCTACAAAGGTGGCAGGGTCCGCCAAATATAAACAAAGTCAAACAGTATGAAACTGTGTTGTCCTTTAAAGGAACACTGTGTAGTTTTGGAGAAGAAAGTCAAACCCAGAAAGGTAATATTCACAATATTAATGAGGTAATAATACAAACTCAGAAATATATATTTGTTCCTTAACTGAATAAACAAGCTGTTCTCAGAGGAAAATCATGTTTGAAGCTAGAAGGGTGGCAGGGTCCGCCACATATAAACAAAGTAAAACAGTTTGAAACTGTGTTGTTCTTTAAGGTCAGTTTGTTTATTCAGTTTATTCAGTCATGAAAACAAAGAGAGTTTGTTTATTTATTTTTTTTGCTTAGTCAGTGAAGATCTTTCTCTTCTGGTTAAGATCTCTTCCCCAAAACTACATAGCTCTCATGATATTTCTAAAGCCAGATATCGTCAGCGAACGATCCCCTCACGTGTTGTTGTTGATTCACAAAAGTGGCTCGCGAGGTTGTAAATCTGAAGATTAGGGAAGGTTGTTAAGATTTTGACAGACAGCGTGAATCAAGCACACAGGCAGCGGAAGCAACACTTTCACACTCAGTTCGTGTGAAAATAAAGGGGTTTTTGACTCCACGGGCGGTGTCATCTCTGCGCTGGTTTTCGAGGGTGGAGGAGATGTGAGCCGTGTGTGTTTTCACAGTTTTCATCCTGCAATCAGCGAGTTAACTGTCCTACTACAACAGGCAGCCAAGTGGAAAGGCATGCAGTAGCCTGAGCTCAGGCATAGGGCTGCTGAGAACCACAACAGCATAGGGGTCCTAAGGGCTTTTTAGGTGATCATGCTGGATGGCCACTGTTTCACTACACACGCCACATGCTTTGAGTTTCAATTGTTTTTTTGTTCGCCAGAGAGGAGAAACAAACTTTGTAGTTGTTGCGTAAATCTCTGAAATTTCAAACAAAGCTCTGGTAGCTTTTCCTTCTCGTGTAGTTCTGTGACTGCAAAGGGAGCGAGCAGGGAGAAGAAGGGATTCAAAATAATATCTTAAGCCGTTCAAAAGCATCTTGTTTGAATTCACTGACGCCGAAAACAAACGCACCGGCGCTCCAGTATCACACGTCTTAAATTCACTCAGTCTGACAAGCAGCAGTCGAAAACAGTGATTACGTCCCCGTCAGCTTCTCGGTCGAGGTTATTCCCTCGCGGAAAAGGCTTTCATTCACTCTGCCGTGGCGTTGTTGGCCATCGTGCGGGCCCTGTGTGAACATCCCTTTCAAACTGAAGCGGGTAAAGAGACCATCCATCAGCCGGCTTGTTGAGAATATTTATGACTGGCTGGTGCCACAGCGGTTGCTCACTGGCAGGGCTCCTACAGGGAAGTCCGAGACAGAACAAAACAGCAATGACATACCGAGTATCCCGGTTAGAGGGTGGGACTGAGACAAAGAGACAGACAGAGGCATGCAGATTGTATCCTGCTGTTGAAACTGAGACATGGCTGCGTGATAAGCTCGAGAAGAAGTGAAAGTGAGCGAGTCTCATCAGGTGCGAGTATTGATCCAGCCAAAGAAGACGCCGAGAAATCCTGCTCCGTTATGCATTTGACCTATCGTTCAGTGCTGCAACTATCTGCTGATGAATTGTTTAGTTAATCACAGAGAATTACTAGACAGCAATTTTGATAATGTGTAAATAATTGGAGATTTCCAGCTCATCAAATATGAGGATTTCCTGCTTTTGTCTGTGTTGTTATTTTAATGAAATACCTTTTGGAGGTTCTGCTAGTTTTTCCAGCAAGTTTCAGATGTCAGCTTTGTCTCCAGGAAGCTGAGATGGGTATTTTTCACAATTTTCTGCTCGGGCTGGGTGATACGGCCTCAAAAAAACACTGTGGGGGTTGCCCCAGTAGCTCCATTGGTAGAGCATGTGTCCCATGTGCAGCACAAACAAACTGTAATACAGTGCTTAAAACCAGGAAAGGACACACTTATGCTATATCACGATATAACAATATCCAACATCTAAGATATCAGGGCTCCAGGGTGTGACTATTTTGGTTGCACATGCTCCCAAAAAAGTGCGGCTGGTTTGCACCAGTGTGCCCGAAAACTCGTTATAGTCATTTAGTTTATATTTAAACATGTGATGTTATCTCACTTTCTTTGATTTAATGAAGAAACAGATGCGTTTGCACCTTTATTCCCCTTTACAAATGAATATTCAGTGTATAATCAGGTGCACCCAAATTATGACCTGGTGCACCTGAATGAAAAAGTCAGGCGCACTAGTGCAACTGCTTTGAAAAGTTATACAATCTCGTATCATGATAACGATGTGTTATCAGTACATTCCCCTGCCCTATTTTCTGCCATTTTATAGACTACAAAATGGATCAATCAATCCGTAACATACACAATGATAATATTATTAGCTCCAAGCCAAAAAGACATGAATGTAACCGCTAAGGTGGGATATTTCTTAACCTTTCCCTCCAGGTCATATTAGCTTACATAAAGGTCTTGTGGCTAACCAGTGAGCGCTCTGGTCTGACAGCCTGTTAAACAGCATTCCAACATGCACTAACCTCGTCCCTCACACTGATTTACTGCCTGTTATAGCAACCGGCATCAATAAAAAAGTACCTTAGAAAGCGTGAGTGCCCTGTACTGTGGGACTTTATGGGGGCGCAGCGGATCAATGTCACACACTCGCGATCGCCGCGATCACACACACACACACAACCCACAAAACAACTGTCTCGTCTGCCGGCTGATCATCCGCCTGTGACAGAGAGCAAACGAGACCCTTGTACAGCGGGAGAGAGAAGGATCCGAGCTGGTGAGCTAAGAGGAGGGAAGGGTGGAGGACGAGAGGAGAAACAGAGGAATGTTTTCAGCGAGAGAGAGAGAGCGACTGAAGGTCTGCAGCGGAATCTGTTTTCATTTTAGGAAAGTATTATGACTGATGTGCATTTCCTGACTGCTAGCCTCAGCCTATTTGAGAGAGAGAGAGAGAAGCTGAGAGTGAAGGAGTGAGACAGAGAGCGAGGGAGAAAATTAAAGGGGGGGAGGAATGTAATGAGAGAGAGAGAGAGAGAGAGAGAGAGGGAGAGAGAAAACAGTCATCTTTCTGTGGACTGGGCAGGTTTCTTCTGACACTGACTCGAGCCAGTGTCCCTGAGCCTGAATATGAAATGCAAGGAGAGAGACAGTAAAGAGCCTCACGACACAGGAAGCCTCAGTGTGTGCGCCTGTGTGTGTGTGCGTGCGTTTGTGTGTTTGTGTGTGCATTGTAAACACTGAAAACCATCCCAGACTCGGGAGACAAACTTCAAACACCCATCATATTACACACACACACATTCACAAACACCAACAACACGGAGAGAGGGGAAAAAAATAAACACCCACATGCTCACACAAACATATGTATCACAAATGCAACACACATGCACACACTAAATCCTCCACCCACGCTCACATGCACACACACACACACACACACACACCCCCTGCATGTTTTATCGCCTTTATATGAGAATGCATCACATATCCCAAGGACGCACGCTTGTACAAACATAGGTAGGATGCAGAGACCTTAATTAAAGGACTTCCTGTGTCCCCTCGACAGCGAATGCAACACTGGTAATTAAGTGTCCTCAAGTGCAGGTCTAATGTGATCAACTAAGAGGTGCTCATTAGCCAAACTGTATTCCAATAGAGATCTCTTGCATGTATAATAATAATGATGCCGCTGTCTGGCATGGAAATAAAGTGCTAAGAGATGAGGCAGAGGGAATACCATTAACAGCAGTGTCTTGATTTATGGCAGGTGAGTGGCCGTGCCTTGTAAGAAGAAGCAGGTAATCAGGGATGGTGCCTTTTTAATATAGACTGTTTGCGTTTCCTCGTTATTAATGGCGGTGCGCGGCGAGGATGCTGGGGGATGAGGAAGAGGCAGGGGTGCGATGAAGTGCGTGTCGTGATCTGCTGAGCCAAAGAATCGGTCAAGCTGGAGTTTGTACAAGGCCGGGTACCGCTTGGACGCCAGCGCCACTACGATACCTCAGTGTAGGAGCCACAACAATATTATCTTCACCGTCTTACTTTGATAAATCTAAACTTTTTCCTTATTAAAAACTTTAATTATTTAACAAAAGACGCTAAAGTTCTCGTATCTTAAGTCTAAACTGAACAATTAATCACCGCTAGTTCTGTCTGATATATTGCCCATTTGTTGGTGTTGTGCTGCGAGGACTTATTTTTCTTTCTCAGTATTATTAATTGACAGGTACATTTGTCAACTCTTAAATGTTTCGAGCACAATACTTTAATTTGTGTTAATAATAGCATTTTAAACACATGTATGTTAGATTATTGTGTGACTGAGAAACTTAACAGTTAAAAATAATAGTTAATAAAGGCCTAGAGTTTCTTATCCAAGAATTTATCACAAACAGGGAGAAAAAGTGAATTATCTTGGGGACTATTTTCAGCTGCGGATTTATATACGTATGTACATTGTACAGAAGATTGGCTCTAGTCAGTGGTGTGGCTCATTGATGTGTTATTGAACCACAGTGGAGGTCTGAGCCACGGAGGAATAAGTTACACATGTACTTGATGTTAGCAGGATCAATTTATTGTTGTTCATGGTCTTATTATTTGTTGACCATAAGAAGAACATAGATTATCAGCAGACATTTGTCCTTTAAAGCAGGAATATGTGATAAAACAGTTGTAGTAAATGTACTATGAATAAATAATAATTGTGAATAATATTATTGAGTGTATATCTAGAGCTGCTCTATATGAAAAGTGCATCGATATAACGTCTGTCATGATTGAGCGCTATATAAATAAACTGAATTGAATTAAACCAGACCAGGCGCACGATGTGAGCCGCTGGTTCTTGACAGTGACATTATCAAAGTGTTGTTTATATTGAGATGTCTGAGGATGACATTGAAGCCGTGGCGGCGTCCTCTTACACAAGCAGGGGATCAGTCGAGGTTTCCAAGGCATCACCCCACCACCCAGTCTTCTGCTGCGTGCCCTACGGCGCAGCTCCATCTGGTTGCTTCTCACTCAACAGTCCACCCCCTATGCCCAACCTGTGCTTTTGGCTCTGCTTGCTTGCAATTTTGACAGCTAGAACTGGCTTCACCTTGAGTCTGTGTGTGGCGCCTCCCACTAATCTGCCCATGTCACTGCTGTGGGAATCTCTTGTCATCGCAATAGGACTCAACCCGGCAGCGGCCCACCTGTGTGAACATGGCATTGACACAGACATGCGGCTTCCTCACGCAGTTTGCCGCCATAACAAAACGTTTTGTGAACCAGCGTTGTTATCCACTGACAGAGAAAGGGCAGGGTCCGGACTGGGAACAGGAAGACAGGGTTCCTCCTCGCTCGTGTTTTTACTACACATCTCTTTTCTGTTAAATTCTCCTGAGTGTAGTCATGGATCTTATCTGAGCAGTCGGCTTGTCAGGGCGCTGCCACAGAGGTGAAGAACGGTTCAAAGACGGACAGGGAGGGAGGGAGGGAGGGAGAAACCACCGCTGGTCCCGGAGCTGGAAGTGGGACGGGATGGGCAGGAGTATTTTGGAGCATGGTGGCTTGAGTGTGAAATATGTAAGCCCTGCAGTGCCAGCTGTGTGCTATTCTCGGCGCCCACTGGTTGTTCCTGCATGTGTGCTGGGCGACAGAAGGCTGAGTGGGAAAGGAGGATTGGTAGGAATGAGCAGTAGCTGGTGCCATCGGGTGCTTGTGATAGCTGGAAAGTTAGCCAGTTAGCTGGCACACTGATAGACCACTAGATTAACATTAACCACATCATTGTGACAGTGTTGCTGGCGGCTGCTGCTGTTTTTTATCCTGAATGTTTGTGGTGGAAGAAGAATTCAGTAGCTCCTTGTGCAAATACTCCATTATAAGTAGTCCTCTTATACAAGTAAAAGTACAATAACAACATGGGATATCTGTTGGTTTACATCCCGTGGGATGAAACTTAACGCAAAGACTTGATAAGATAAGATAAGATAAGATAAGATAAGATAAGATAAGATAAGCCTTTATTGATCCCCAGAGGGGAAATTCAGGCGTTGCAGCTGCACAAGTACAAAGAATGACAAGTAAAAAAAATAATAAGAAGTATAGAATAAGAATTGAAACTATAAAATTAAAATGAGAGCAGTGTACATAAACCAACCCACGACCAGAGTCGCGGTGAATATTAAATAGTGAAGTACCGTCTTAGGCAAAGTGAGAAAGAAGCAGTAAAGAAGTTACTGAAAAGTAATCATGAGCTCTAGTTGTTGATTTGCAGATTGGCACAACATCGAAATACTCAAGTACAGCACAAGTGCCTCAGAACTGTACTTAAACACAGTACCTGAGTAAATGTACTTAGCTGCTGAATGTACGTGTTCTGTCTCATACATGCTGATAACGCTTTTCCTCCACACGCTTCTGTTTTCCCTCATGGATTAAACACCACTTTCCTCCAATCTATTACATCTCAGATGTGCCTCGCCTCTGGTCTGAACCCAAATTCTGACGCCTGCTGTCTGATGTCTGTCTACAACCCGTGTTTAATGATGCCGCCGCTCCGTGTGCCATCACACGGGAGTCCATGGCTCTGTCTCGTGGGAATCTGTCTGCGGTCTCTCTGCCCGACTGCAGACACCTTGACAAAGAGAATTTTTTTAAAGGGAGATACTGGCCCTGCTTGTAACTGGGCAAATATTTTCTGCAAGCCAGACAGCTTTGCCAATATCATGGTTGGCTGGGATTCAATTGCAGTTAGAGCACACTTTAGGTTAAAGGGTGCGCAAAACAAGGGGAGAGAGAAAACATTAATGTCTGCTGTGCTGTTGCAAATTCTAATTATCATGTGATCATGTTCCATTGAGAGATTATCTGCAACCAATCAGACGGGTACTTGATGAGAACAAACACATTATGTGCAGACTGTTGATTCACAGCCATTTGTGGTGCATTGATTCTCCCTGCGCTGCCAAGCGGCGCTCCCTCTCATCTTGAATTAGGCAGACACCCATGATTTTTCAGATGCTAATGAAAATTTGTACAGCTCAATTTCAGTCCTGGCTTGCCTCATAGAATAAACGGACTTTCCAGTAGAAGACACAAAAGGCTTGTTGGAGTGTTTACCAGGCGTGACTGAGGGAGCATGGGGTGTTTAGGCAGGGTGGCGTTAGCGAAGGTATGAACGTGCCATGGTGGCATTGTGTCTGCTGCAAAGAGTGAATGGACAGGAGAGGAGCGCTCGACTGGGATTACATAAGGCTGTGTGTGTGTTTGTGTGTGTTGAGCGTGTTTCTGGATTTCTAGTGTTAAAGCTCTGATTGGCCGCCACTCCCACTTAGTAAGCAAACTAAAGATTACAGCCAGCAGCCAGGTGAGTTTGCGGGTTCAAACCTGTTCGGCTGTGACCTACAGTGAAGTTAATGGCCCGGCCTTGCCTACGACCTGCACACACACACGCACGCACACACACACACACACACAGTGCTTTCCAGTTTTTCCTCCTTTGTATATTTTGTTTATCTGGTGTGTAATGAAACAAGGAAAAGTCATGCTGACTTATGCAGCGCTGTCATTTTATCTGAAACGGCATCCCTGCGGAAAGAATCAATGCAGGAAATTACAAGCCAAATGAGATATTTTTCATACCGCTTATGCTCCATTTGCCCAATTTCAGGAACAATCACACTATTAACTACTTGTAGGCATTTCACAAGCCTCCATGCAGTGCTAATTGTACAATTACTGGCGCTGAATCCTCTCATTCTCTCGCTAAAGGAACTCAGTGAGTAATCTTAGACTGCGATGTCAGTGTCTTGCTTCTGGTAATCCCAGGACTTTCCTGACGCATGCATGACGTGCTCGATAATATCTGCGGCCAAATTTGAGTTTATGAATTCCAGCTGTAGGGGAGCAGATGGAGGTGTAGTTCTGACGTACAGTACAAGTCCACAGAAATGTTGTATTTTCACTGTAACCCAGGAGACAGAAATCTCAAAAATTTAATACCTTGCCGAATTCCTATATATGTTGTATGTTGCCTAGCAACTGTTTTTACTTTTCTCCCTCTGTCCTCTGTTTTTTCTTCTTTGTGATTCTCAGTTTTTCTGTCTTTGTCTGTGCCTCGCGCTGGTTTCTCCCTCCCTGTGGCTTGTCACGGTTAATTAAGTTACACCAGAGACACTAGTAAAGCAGAGACTGGTTTATTTATCTGCACGTTAATTATTTAGACTAAGCAGGGCCGCTGCTTTAGCCCGTCCCTTAATGCTTTCAAAGCAGCACTGACGCCGCAGCTTTGTGTTGTTTTATTTGCCAAATGGCTGGGGATCTAGTCAGCCCTTTTAGATGCGGCAGCGCCTCTGTACACAATCTCTCGCTGTCCTTATTGGTCTTCCACTGCCGGCGCCTCCTGCCTCTCTTTGTGTCAGGTGAGAAGTCACGGCTTGATGGAGGCTTTCTGCCGCGTGATTGGCAGGTCTATCCGTCACTCAGCCCTGGGGACTCTCACTGCTCTAATTAGGTCGCTTGGCTTGCTCACCTCCCAGGGCTGGATGCTACAGCAGAACACAGATCAAATGACGGTCCCTTGTTTTGTAGAGGCTTGTAAAGGTGGCGGCAGAAGGCAGAGGAAAAGCATCTGTTTAATGTCTGCGGCCCCAGAGGCCTTCTTCCTACACCTGTTTGGCGCTTTTGTGTCGCTCTCGCTCGCTCACGAGTGCAGTAATGTGCATCGCTCTTCATTTGTGGTGCAAAATGCCAGAGGGGAGCGCGACTCCTTGTGGGTTAATTTGATTTCAGTGGGTTAATTGATGAAGGGGGAGTCGTTGCCTGTTCCGATTTCTGCCACTTGCTTTTCTAACTGGTGCCTTCTCACCGCTGACTTAGCACACAGCCACTCAACCTTCATTGTCTTTGTCCAAATGTGTTTTTTTGCACTTGCTTATTCAGGTTCGACTGCAGTATGCCAGCTGTGATGCTTTCAACAAAAATTGTGTCATTAAAGTTTCAATCCTGTAGTTAGTTAGTTAGTTAGTACATCCGTGTTACTGATGATTATTTATCAGATCTCAGTGTGTTAATATTTTGTGAGAGCACCAATAATCATCCCTACAGTATTGTTGCAATATCAATATCGAGGCATTTAAGCGATACGTTTGATTTTGTTCCTCAGTCCTATATTTATGAAGTGCTTTTGGATTGGATGCATATATTTTTACCTGCGCTTAGGTAAACAATTTGAGGCGAGCGTGGGAAAAAGGAGAACTATAATATTGAGAAGTAAATACAGAATTTAAATACATTGTATGATTGTCGGTGAAAAAATTAGGGCTTCTCAAAACTCAGACCCTGTACACACCTCGTGCTATGAAGTATACTATACATTATGTGTTATGTTGAATCCAAAGTGTAGCTGGAGAGCCATGACAGCGATCCTCTCCACAGATAAGTGTTTTGATGCAACTTATTTCCCTGTTGTTGACATCAGACGTAAACTGCTGGAGACAATGAAAGAGTCTTGTTGCTGCTGCTGAGTTCATGCATTAACGTTACAGCTGAGAATTTGCTATCAGCTCCTAAATCGCAGGTACATAATGTGACTTGTTTTTCCACTTAAAAGTTTCTACAACTATATATATGTAATTGTAAGAATATGTCTGAGTCCTTCAAATGTGAGTATATTTTTGGTTGGGCGAGTAAATCTCGTAAGGCTCTCCACCGTACTGGAAATTAAAAATTTGTATCCAAATTGTCACGTGAAAAACAACTATGCAGAAAGTCTCTGTCGCGTGTTGGCATTTATCTCTACAGATGTATCTGTGCTTATCTCCTGTGCTGTCTGTCTGTCTGGCAGAGTTTGACACTCATGGTGCATTCAGGTGCACATCAAAAACTCAGGAATCTATACTCTATATACTGCAACTATGTTTAAACACATAGTTGCATCTGTTATCACTTTATTGTTCTTTCACTGCAGCGCTGCTAAAATATTGACATCTCATTCATTTCTACATAGGAAGATTTTTAAAATTCTATTTCAAAACATTTTATCAAATTGTTTTCAGCAAACTCGACCGTAATTTTTGTACAACAGCTCCAAAAGTTGCCTATCTCTTACTGCAGCTTTGTTAAAATGAACGTGAGATATTAGAGATGTGACGTGAATTAATTGATTAGATATTATTTCGTTACTGTCAGTCGTTCCGGACCATTAAACTAAAATGCAATGCGGACCTTTGAGTAATAGGTTTGAGAGCCCCTGTCGTAAATAAAACCAAAACCGAGTTTGGTTTAATTAAAATCTGAAGGATTAACAGTGTTTCTGCTGAAACTTCAAATAAGTTGCATTGGGCCAATTCTCTCTAAGAGATTAAATTAACCCCTGTTCTTTGACATTGAATGAAAGAGAGACAGATAGTGTTGCATGTGTCTGATAAGACATCGAGTCTTATCTAAAGACTCGCAGGCATCACAAGCCATCTGAACACACCCCAAATATTGGCAGCTTGTCAAGTGTCTAAACAGATTTGACGTTGATGAGAAAGCTATGCCACTCTGACAGAATAAGTGTTTCACTTGTGCCAGAGTAGGTAAAACTGCTGATACAAGCCGTCTCTCAATTGCCTAAAGTGCCTCCTTTGTCAGACCATCAGACTGTGAGGCTCTTACACTGTTGTGAGATTCATAAAGAAGTGGCATCTCTCTTAGACGACGTCCTCGTGCGCTTTCTGTCAACTTTGACGGAGCGCTTGTACACCTCGATGCAAATGTTCACATCAGCTGCCATTCTGATGGAGAAGTGTGCTTAATAAAGCTCAAGCGTCTGCGTATAACAAGACTGAACATTTTGTTTTTCTTAACATCTTCTGTAAACAAACACATTCTTAGTGATTTATCTTTCAGTTTGCTTCATTTGTGCGTCAAATTAGTATTAATGCAGGTGTAGGTGCTGTATAAATACTGTCAGCATCAAAATGCTCAGAGAGTCACAGAGAAAAATATCCTGTATTCAGAAACTGTGCCTCACACACAGTCACCGCCCTCAGAGTGGCCGTGGTTGCAAAAATTGAATCTGCTCAGGCCCGTGAGAGCTGACCAATCAGAGCAGACTGGGCTTTTGGGGAGGGGGTTCTTAAAGAGACAGGAGCTAAAACGGAGCATTCAGACTGAGGGTGAAGAGGCACTGCAGCACTGGAGAGAATGAAAAAAATAATGTGTTTTTTGAAGATTAAAGGTTCAATATGTAAGAAATAAATCAACACTTCACTAATATTATCAACAGAAGTTTTGACATTATGACATTTATGTATTGTGCTGCAAAGCATGTTTAGCATGCTAGCCAGCTAGCCCCAGTTCAGATATTCTGTGCAGGCAGTGTGAACACCAACACTTCTCCCAAGCCTCTGAACTCCCAGTCGTGACTACTAGCTGCACAGCTCACTGAGCTAACTAGCTAACAGCAGTTACAGTTGGCAGCAGTTAGCGGTTACTTTGATATGCCGAGTATGAATTCAACAGATGGCAGATTCTTACAAATTACACCCAAAATACTGAACTTAAAAGTGAGCATAACCTTTAAAGGCATTTGTCATGAAAGTGAAAGTAAGCGCTTCACAAGAACAGAAACATGTTTAAATATGCTGTCATTGCATTCCTTTCTCAGCCCCAGGCAGCTGCAAAGCCTCGTGTGTGTGAAAAAGTGTGTAAAAGTGTGCCTGGGCGTTCTTGTAACACAAACATACATTCAGCTGCATGTTGGGAAGTTCAAGAGGTCCATTCAAAAGGTCCGTCAAGTTTTGGAGAAAGAACAGGAGGCGCAAAATATTTTCAGTCTGCAGAAGCATTCCTGCAAAGTGCATGTCAAGTGTGTTTTCCTCTCAGCTCTGCTATCTAAGTAACTGGGGTTTCCTCTGTATTGTGACGCTCCTGGGCTCAAACAGTGTGCAGTTTTATGTACTGTATGTGTCAGTCTGTTAGACCTGTGGTGTGGAAATTGAATCTCTGGAAATGAGATCCTCTTTTCTGTTAAAGTCAGGTGGTTTTATATCCACTATTTGCGGTTCAAGCAATGTATGTCAAAGATTAAAGTTCCGACTTCCATATTATCTTTTGATCACAAGCACATGTCTGGTGCACTGATGCACTGAGGTCGACCCCCCGGTTGGGATAACTCGGCTCAGTTCACCTTATTTTCAGGAAATGATTTCGAACTGTCTGGTTTTAGGTCAAGGTTCCTATTTAAAATCAATTTTCAAAGAATACAAAAAGATGTTAAAGAATCCATCCCACTGCAAGAAGAGGGATTTTAATAGACAAGTGAAGCGCAGTCTTCCACCTCCTGTGTGCGAACACAAAAATATTCTGGAAACACACTGTTAGCTGTTATCTTTCCTCTATTTACCAGACAAAAAGACGTAAAGAGTGGAATAACAAAAAAGACGGGAGGGAGAGCGCGAGATCCTCCTGGGTTTATTCAATAGGCATCCCTGACACTGAGAGAGCGCCGAGAGATGAGAGGGAGAGCGGAGACGAGAAAGATAATAGAGGTGAGAGTAAGGTCAAAGCTTTAGTCCGTCTTAGCAATGGAAGGAAAAAGCTCTTGTTTTTGGTCCCGTGCTCAATCAGAAATTGAACCGGCTAACCTGCAGAACAAGGGGCTTGGAGGAGTGTTGGCTCTATTGACAGTGAAACTCCATCCATTGACTTTTTTTACTCGACCCCTTCGCCTTTTTACCCCGCTGGTAGTTTTTTAAAAGAGACGGAGACGGCTGCCTAGAATAATCGTTGGTTTGCTCTTTCGTGCTCTGAAGGAAGGTGAGGAATTCATTTGATGCATATTCGCTCTGAACTTTGCCTGCTTTCTTGACGAACATGCATATAGATTCACTGCTGATAGCACAAAAGGATGAATGAGGGTAAAATCCTAACCTTACCTAAAATACAAATGCATTGTATACGTTATTCTCTGACTGGTTGCAGACGTGCACACAAAATCTTTTCTATCTACATAATCTAAGCCTGCACTTCAGTGCTTCCCCCCCAGCTCTTTTATGAAAGAACTACAGCAAAAATGATTAAAGGTTGTTTTTATTTGCGTGACAGGATTTTTCTCACAGCACTGATTTGTCACCAAAGTTGCAGAGATAATAGCTCGACAAGCTTGGCAGGCTTTCTCTGCCTTTTCCTATGTGTTACAAGTGATAATTTATTCATACAAATATAAGAATTTGCTTATTGTTAGCACTGGTGTAACTGGGACTTCAGAGGGCTGATTTAGAAATCGAAGCCTTGCTCAGCACGCACGCACACACTTGGGTGCATGTGCACATACATGACAGAAACACCCACTTTAACACACACAGATCTTAGCTGTCATCACTGAGAAATAACTGGACATCAGCCGGAAAATATGTCTGCCCCCTGATGCATGTCAGTGTTTTGGAGCACTTCTGGTCTGCACATCATCACAGCTGCCGTGTGTGTGATGTGTGTGTGTGTTTGTGTGTGTGCAGGCATGTGTTTGGATCAGCCTGGGAGCATGTGACTGTAGCCCTGTTCCTCTTCCTGCAACTGTGCCACAGCTAATCCTCCACAGGAGTTCAGCAGGGTGTTTGGGTAGTGCTTTACACATGGGCAACAAATACACATCACCTGTGTTTTGGGTTCGGAGAAGACTCCTGATAATCATAGCCTATGGTAGAACATTTCACTGGAAAATACAACATGGCTCTGGAAATATTATACCCTAAGCCATATATCCACACTAAAAAAGTTAATATATTTTGCCCTAAAGCACAAAATTGTGTTATTGTTACTGCAATTGAATGCTTGACCTTCACTGTGTAGAATGATGTACTATATGTGCAGTGTTGACACTACAAGGCTGTTTTTACATTCATTTGCTGAAGGCTGAACGTTTCTCTGTGCTCACCTCAAGTCTCAGCTAATGGTGTGTACCCATGGTCATGATCTTTTTGACATCAAACCTAGTTTGGAAGCTGAGAAACTGAAAGCCTCCAGTGCACACACACAAACTGAGAATAGCTGTATCAGTGAATTATTATAGTCCAGTAGTTTAATAGTTTTAAAGGTCTAGTGTGTAGGATTTAGTGGCATCTACTAACCAACTGAATGCTCCTCATCTATAAGGAGCAAGTACTCTTCTACGGAGTCCAACGTGTTGCAGCACCACGTTTCTACAGTAGCTGTAAGACGAGGGATGTTCAGTTGGTTGCACTCTGAAGACACACAGCCAGATGCTACTAAATCTTTAACATTTCATCTAGCGCCATATCAATGTGTTCAAAACCTTGGTTTATAGCTAAATACCTGCAAAACTAGAATGGCTCTCAGTAGAGCGCATGCCTCCCCTAAGGCCCAACAGTCCCCTTTAATTCAATCAAGGCTAATCCAATATCAAACTCGATACCACCCATAACTGCTTAACCATAATTTAAGCTGGATGACATTCCCATCAGCCTCAGTGCTAATTAGCAAATGCTTACAGGTTAAACCAAGGTGGTAGCATGGTAAAGACCATACCACTCTACAGCAGCATGCTAGTGTTGTCATTATGAGCATGTTAGCATACCCATGTTAGCATTTAGTTTAAATCACACAGCACAGCCTCACAAAGATGCTTGCGTGGCTCTAGAACTGTTCGCTTTATTTGTGGATAAAACATTTTAGACCGAGTCATCGTTGTAGCCAGTTAAGCTCACTTTCCGCCCGTTTTGCAGTTAGCAATCACCTCCCTCCTGTCTGTGTCACCACATGAACACAGAGCAGTGATCACCAGACATAGCAGCAAACAGGAGGATCAAAGTATATAGCTGGCAGGGATACCACAATACTAGAAAACGCATTTTTTCTTGTACTGTATATCCAGGGCAATGAGAGACGTCTGACCAAACTCTCTTACTGTGATTACTGTTGGAGTATAGAGCTATATAACACTTATTTTAATTAAAATATATCACAGCAGCTTTAACGTTCCAAGCGGAGTATTTTTATGTCTAAAACATGTCTGGAGGGGATCTCTGACAGTCAGTTCCTAGAGAGCATCTGCTGCCTTATTCAAAAACAACAACTGGTCCGTCTCTATTGTGAATACATTTTCTGACATTTCACTTCTCCTACACTCCGCTCTTGATTCAGTAGCGGCAGACAGCTGTGTCAGACAGTGGAGAAACTTTTGACATTGACTGGGAGTGACGAGGCAGTGCAAGCAGATGTCTTCCTCTCTGCTTTGGGAGAAACAGCATCCTTGACCCTGTCATGGCTAATTTTAGGGCTCGGCTTATCACAGCGCCAATGTTTATATCTCCCATTACACACACTGTCATTACAGGAGGGACATGCTTGTAATTATGGGTGCGTTCTGCAGTCAGGATGTTCCTGGGGGTCATGAGCATACCTCAGTGTGCACTCACGCATAAGATACAGCGTTGAGGTACTTGTACTTTACTTGAGTATTTATATTTTCTGCTACTTTATACGTCCACTCAACTGCATTTTGGAGGGAAATGCGCTTTTTAACCGCATTTATCTGATAACTTTAGTTACTTTGCAGATTGCATGTTTCATCAGAGCTAAAGCAACACATTTTAAAATGAATTTGTTTTATCTGCAATCAGACAAAAAACAAACAAAAAAACTGATTCTGATAATCAGAAAAATGCTGAATATCAGATCTGATAACTGACCAGGCCGATAACGCCAACGCTGATAACTCCTAAGCCAAATACATTTCATATCAGATACTTTAACACTTTTACTCAAGTACTTTTTGCACTGGCGACTTTCACTTTTCCTCGCATGACTTTTGGGTACTTTTTACAACACTATTGTATGCCGTAACACATGCTTTTGAGAAGATGCACAGACTTCCTCAAAAGCATGTTAGTTAGTTTTGATTTGGACACGTCCTTGCTGCCCCACACACACTGAAAATGCACGCTCGCTTCCTCTCGGCCCCTCTCTCTACAGCCATCAAAGCTGTGGAGCCTTTCTTTTCTTCATCCACTCAAAGACACTGCAGGCTTTAATTTTCTTTGAGCTGCTCCTTTCCACCTGTCTCCTGTGTTAAAATGGGTCAGTATTCTTTTTTTTTTTTTTCACCCTCTCTCAGCTGGTCTTGGATGTCTTGGTGCCTGAGCCAGTGTGCCAAACATGATCCTCACAGCTGGGTGAACACAGGAGAGAAGGGGAGGGCGACCCCCTCCACCCCCCCCACACGCCTGCCAAATCTCTGCCCTGTTCGACAATGCCTCTTATGCGCTCGACTCATTCATGCACAAATACAAACACGAGGACACAAACAGACATAAAACAAGTGTCCAAAGCACACATGAGCATCACGGGGTCGCTTATGCTTTCTGCTTGTTTAAAACATTAAAAACGTGTGTGTTTACTGCCTCTTTGGCTCTGCTAGAGGTAGAAGCCTCTTTTTACTGGCTCATCAGTAAATGCATCACGGCCAAGAGCCTCCAAGTCTGCAACAGGCAACATAAACACCTATCATCCCATTAGATTAAATGGAGAAGATGTCAGATGCTGGGCCAGGCTCCAACCATTGACCCCAACACTATTTCCTCCTCTCATGTCCGTCTCCTGCTCTTTGTAGCTGCCTCTACATTTCAGCGCTGTCTCTCCTGTAGTAGTTCATTCCCTGTATTTCACTCAAGGCCGTCCTCTCGCTGTCACTCTCCACTTCCTCTGCGATAGTCACAAACACTTTTATTGTGTCTTTACAGCGTCGACAGCAGCGAGTGAAAGTATCGGTTAGATAAGATTATAACAACACGGCCGACAGACGTTTAATAGTCATAGCTGTGTAAACAGGAAGTTAGTGAAAACTATAACATGATTGGACGGCGTCTGTGCAGTTACTGATTGAGTCAGCATTGTCAGTTGCTCTCTGTCATGTGAAAGAAATCTATACACCGAAGTACAGTGCTTCAGTGATCGGGCTGATGTTGATTGCAAAATGTAAAGGCTGTAGAATAATGTCACCATCTGCACTCAGACTGATTCAATGTCAACCTGGCTTAATTGGCAATACTGTGGAGGTTTCCAATAAGAGCAGTTACCTTTTCCTGCCTCGTCCATAGTATCACCTGTAGCTAAGCAACTGACTGGAGCATACAATCTGCTTCCTGTTTACGGCGCACGCATGCCCAGTGTATGCAAATGGCCATGAGATATGTGCTTCTAGGTGTTGGAGCATGTTAGGGGCGGGTCAGGGCGAATCATTATTGATAGATCGGCTGATTATTTTTCCAATGAATCAATTGATTGCTTGCTCTGTTAAAGCAACTAAATGTAACTTTCTGGAAAAGATGGTTGATTATTTAGTCTCTTCTCCAGGTCATCAAATACTGATGCTTTGGGTCAGCAACAAACAAGTTGTTGCTTTAGATGTCACAAAATAGACAAAAATATGGAAAATAGAGAAAAATGTTTACAACTATTTGCCAGAGCCCAGAACAACAGAACAAAACTCAAAAATACTCAAAATGGTTGGATTGGGGAAGCTTGAATAAATGAATATTTTGTGTTTTGCTTAAAAATGACAAAAACACTGAATGATTATCAAATGTGATTGTGGATTCATTTATCAGTGAATCAGCTAATTGTTTCAGCATTTAAATTACATTTAACCCAGTTTGAACTGATATTAATTTATTAGTTGCTGCACATAACAACAATGCTGTATTAATGATCTCAAGGCTGCTTAATGGACTGTAGCTATAATCAACTTTCTCCCTCTTCCTCTCCCAGGCGGAGTTGACGGGCATTAAATGGCGTTGCTACGGCTTCCGCAGCGGCGGGGAGTACGGGCCAGTGATCTCGGCCCCGGCCCAGGACGACCCGGTCCTGCGCAGCTTCATGCGCTGTGTGCAGGCCAACCTGCTGTGCGTATGGCGACGCAAGATCAAGCCCGACGCCAAGGAGCTGTGGATCTTCTGGTGGGGCGAGGAGCCCAACCTCTCCGACGTCATCCATCACGAGCTGGAAGGTGAGAGAGAGAGTGAGAGAGAGATGAAGGATGAGGCCGCTCTGTTCGATCCATCTCAATTATTTTTCCATCCCGTCGGGCTTCGCCTCAGCTTCCGTCGATGCTCTGAAAGTTTAGGTTAGAGGCTTGTACAGACTGTAACATTTTATGGTTGCTTTTTATTATGTTTCACTGGATTATACGGCCTGAAGAATGACTACGTGGAATATCGTTGCGGTTTTAGCAGATTTTTTATGTCAGAGTGACTGAAGAGTAGTGAAATATATGTTGTGTTTTACAGCTAGATGTACGACATGAATCCGAGCTTTATGGTGCGACATCAGGCTTGTATGTTACACATGAGCTGAATTGTCTCAACATAGAGTGGGCTTCAGTATTATGTAAATTCAAGCTGTTTATTTTGCTGCAGAGGCAAGCTGTGTGCTGTTTGTTTAAAGATGTGGAGGGGGCATTGATCTGCTTTGTGTGGAGTCGTCCTATATTTGAGCCTCATATAGCGCATATCTGAAATGTGTTTGCTTTGCAGCGCAAGTGTTTACACGCCGCTTCAGGACTATCACTATGATGAAGCACACGGCGACGGAGCGGCTTTTTCTTGCCGGTGTTTACAGTGTATGTGTGTGTGACCGCGCTCGCGAGCGCTCGTGAAAATTACACTGAGATATCTCACTTGAGAGAGTGCTACTGTCAGCACTATTGTCCCTATTTATAGAAACATTTTCATTATCTCGCCGCGCACGTGTGCAGAAGTCCAACATATCGACTAAGCCTCGGGAAGACAGGGAGAGGAGGAAACAGGAGAGGGATTATATTGGGTTTGGTTAGGCTGAACAACAGTCAGGAGGAAAGAAAGCAGGAATATTGGATGGAGAGGTGGAAGCGATAGCGAGAATCTCAGTCTTCAGTTACCTATTAAAGCTCACTTGATGTGAAAAGGCCTTTCAGGCACTGCAGCAGATATTTGACAGATGTTCTCGCTGCCGTTGGGGAGAGCCCTTCATTCAGACTGTACAAGCATGTGTAATAGAGGGAGATACGCTGTAGATTTCAATTGAGGCGAATATAACTTATTTCTTTGCTTTAAAAACATCAAAAAACAGGTTTTGTTAGCTTCTAATTTCCTAAATTCCTCTCTAATGTACATGTGGTGATGGTAATTGTCCTGTGGTTATTGTGGTGATTTTGTAGACGCATGAATTCAGAGCAGAAATTCATTACCTGAAGCTGTATAACAAGCATGAGGCAGTGCGAAATAAAGTCACATCCTTTGGACTGTCGCGACCCGAGTCCATCACAAAGAAATCCAGCAGCATTGAACAACTTAAACAGATCGTCTACAGACCTGTAAAGGCGACCGAGAGAGACGGGGAAGGTCTCATTTTTCATGTCACATTACAATCCACTCACATATGGCAAATAAAAAAGCGATTTAATACATGTAAATTGCTACAAATTGTTACACAGAGCCCCTTTAATGGAAGCCTAAACCCTCAATTATGACTTGCACACCGGGCTCTAATAAAGTTAATAATCTCGGCCTATTTGATTACAGCCATTGATTAATCTGTATTGAATTTGTGTCACTAGTCTGAAGATTTTGTCGCCAACTATTAATATATCCGCGCAGACTATGCAGATGTGCTCAGATAATGAATGTTAATTACATATTCGTCTCCGAGTCTCGATTTATTACATTTACGCAGAAAAATAATCAGCTAATTTGGAGTCAAGTCAGCACAAAAAGGAGGAAATTGAATGCGACTGCTCTGATTTCAGGCACAAGAACATTTTTGACATTTTGTCTTTTTCACTTCTGCTGTTGGGATTCCTCATAGTGTCTCATTTAGGGCTGCAACTAATAATTAATATTGTAAATGTTTTATTTGTTGATTAATTGATGAAATAAGTGTTTCCCACACATAGACTATACTTGGGCAGGCCAGCCAATATATATTTGATTAACCATTTCGGCATTCTTTACTTTCTTTGTCCGTCTGAGCCATCCCGATCGATTCACTAGTGGACACAGAGCGAGATGTTCTTTGGTATTACATCTCTCCTGTAAACGCACTAATTGTGATGCGACCTCTCCATCTTAATGTACTTAAACCGTAGTTTCACTCAAGCTTGTAAGTGCATATGGTTGTTGCGATGTTATTCAGTGCCACATTGAGTTTGATAGTTTTGACAGGCTACATAATTAATGACAAGATTCCTTCACAGGCAGCAAACACTTAAGTTTTAAAATACCAGAAGCCTGGATTACTGTCACAGCCTGGGTTTGATTATTGCTCCATGTCTTGTGATCTAAGTTAATAAGTTCCTAATAAAACATTTATTAACCTTACTTAGGCATTGTTCTTGTTTTAGATTGGAAAGTTCCTAAAACTAACCCTAACCCTTCCAAAAAGTGTAGTTAATGGCTAATAAATACATTATAAAGTACGTATTAATCTTAATGAATCAACAAAAAAGCTTAAGGTTCAACAGCAACATAAATGGTAATTTAGTTAAACCCAATAACTGTGTTTGTAATGCTATTTTAAACACTAACAAGAAACTCATCAGGCTTTTATTAACATTTTTAAGCAGTTTATCGACTGTTCTTGTAAGTGCTTTTAAATGTATCATAAATGTGTTTATTAAGCTATTACTAACACTGAAATAGTCCTATTCTTGTTTATCAGCATCCTATAAGGGATTTTATATCTATTAAATAAAGAATTTTACAAGGACCGAGATGTAAAGCTTTACCAAAGTCTTTAAAAAAATGCCTCGGACAGTCTCCTTGAGTGTAAGGCGATGCCATCAAATGTCTCCTTTTGTCAGACCGTCAGTACAAAACCCCAAACAGTCCATTCCCTGTAATGTTAAGACATCGAAAAGCAGCAAATTCTCATAATAAGAAGCTATAAAAATGACTTGATCAATAAATAACTTCTCAAAATGCGATCGAAGGACTGTCCAGTCTTTGAATTTCAAGGCTGTTTCTTGTTATCTGTCTTGTGTTAACATATTGGTCATTAATGGAGAGTCTGTGTTAGTGTGGAGGGCCTCCTCAGGAGGATCCCTCTACAACACATATACAAACAGTCATACACACTCTCCTCCGCACACACACACATGCTGCATACAATTACATTAATAAGACTTCTTTACCTCTCCTGTAAAATCTTGCAGGTCTCCCAGTATAATTCTTTTTAAGCCTTGGAAATAGCACATGGGGTGTGAGAAGGAGTTGATAATTGTTAATTAAAGTGACGCTGGCTCTCCTCCAAACTAGAAGTGGTCGTAACAAAGGGAATATCATTGTTTTTTGCCAAGTCTTAAGAGAGCTCCACACCTGAATTTCTGCTCACTGCGGGAATGTTTTATGTGTTAGATTTCTCTCTTTGTCATGTCGCCTTGACTTCGTCTCCCTCTCTTCTCTCTCAGAGGTGTCAGTCTGTTCCTTTTGTGAGTTCTTCCTCCCTGTTTTCTGGCTGACCCGGGCCTCACATGAAAAAAGAAAATCTATTCTAATCTAGATTTATTGAGCAGACATGTAATATTGGGTAGCTACAAAGCTACAGTTTGAATGCAGCGTTTGTATAATTTTGTTTGTTTATACATCACAAAATATTTGTGCAATATTTGTTCTACTTTTGGGACAAGTTGTTCCCTTCAGATGGTATTACAGTGTTCAGATTCACTGGAGAATCAGGAGCTCAGTCCTGATATTTTCATTTCAGAGAGAAACAAATACTCAACATATAAACTTTATTAATCTGCATCAGTTGCTTCTCGTTGTTGTCTGTTGATCAAATCAGGTGTGGCGCTCTGAGAAGCTAGTTGTAGCAAGTTGCTGTCGTTGCTAATACATGAAAAGATACAAGAAATAAGTGAGTTTTTATTCTGACACCGGAGACACTTATCCATTCACAAATGCTGATTTCCACACGTTTGACTGAACAGCTAAAGCTGTCGGCTTGTCAGGCACACCGAGTGTGAATAATCAGGATAATTATGTTTCCAGTATTATATCAAGTATTAAAGCAGTGTGGATTGGCATGTTTATAAATTAGCTGGCTAGACGGCTCACGGTGTAGTGTGCCAGCAGAGCAGTGAATGGGTGAATTTTCAGAAGGTATGTTTGCTATGTTAGGGTTAAGAAAAGGGCTGTTGCCTAACATATCTTACATAACAAGAAGAAAGACAGACTACATAGTTAAACAAAGATCTGCTTTGATTTCAATTTCTGTGAGCAAACAAATACACCGGCTCAGAAAAGTCACCTCATTAAGCTGTTGCTGACGCATTTCCACTGAATTAATGTGCAAAAATTCAACCTCATTATATTGACACTACATTCATTATTTTTTTAGTATGCCCGCCGGCGGCTATTAGAAAGATATAAACATTATTATCTGTGTTGCGATATGCGAAACTTAGAAAAGTCCCTTCTGTGCTCCAACAGGTGGGATTAGGGGTGAATTCAGTACAGCTGGCTGAGGAGGCTGCAGAGATGTGCAGGGAGTTGAGAAGACAAATGAGCCCGCTGACAGTAATCAGCAGGTAGCAGGGACACACAGAGTCAGCCCTGGCCTGAATATATGTAACGGGTCATTATTTAGAAAACATTTGAAAAGGTAACTTAATAAGACTTCCTGCGTCCCTGTTACAGGGCTTTTATTGAGCCTGTCAAACAAAGAGCTGGGCAACCACCATTAACATCTTCCCCATCAGAGTGCTGTGAGTGAAAAGCGTCATTCAAATTGTCAGGTGTTATTTGAATTAGCTGCAAATAGCTTACACATTAAGGCTGAACCGTTTGGTAGTTGCTGCACTAACATCATGCATTTAATCATGCAAACTGAGTCATATGTGTATACAGAAGATAAATGTTTTACCTATTTGCTGCTGCTGGCCAAAGACCTCTCCCGCTCTGGCTGTCCTGCTAACTGCACACTTTCAGAGGCATCAAGTGGCCCATCTGATCCAAGCTGACAGGGCAGATCTGGCTCACCCCCCTTTACTTAATTTGTTGTTGTTTGTTTGTTTGTTTGTAGGGATCTAAAATGCAGCTGCAAGTAGAGGAAGTAGACAAAGCCAAATCCCAAAAAAACCCCTTCTGATTATGGTGGCTTTCGTGACTGGAGTGTAGAGCTGTTCAAAAGCAAACGGTGAATGACTTGATATTGTATGAAGGTGTTGAATCTTTTCACCAGAGGTTGAGTCTAAATAAATCATGCCTTTATGAGAGTGCCAGCAGTATGAGCAGCTCTCCTCTCTCACTGTACTCTTGCATTCTCTGTGATATTGTCTTTAAACATCACATTCAACACATGGTGGCTGGCTTTCTTAAAATCAAATGGCATCGGCCTGTGCGTGTGTGTTTGTGTGTGGGTTAAGTACAGTTTGCGAGGAAACAGGATTAATGTGTTGAAACAAGGATGTTGCCAGCGCGGTCAGAGAGAAAATGACACATTTTGGACATGAGTCATAAATATGAATACACGCACACACAATCACGTATACAGAATGTCATTGTGCAGACACACGTTCAGACAAAAGAAGTGTCATATACAGTACCATGGAGCAGATCGACACACACACTTACTGGAAAACAAAAAAGAAAGTGTCATCACAACTTGTACACACACACACACACACACACACACACACACACACACACACACACACACACACACACCTCATTCTCTGTTTTTGATGATTCATCACGAGGGTGAATACGTTATCACATCCTTAAATCTGACATTTTTGCATACGTTGAAAGATAACATCAGTTATTTGCATATGTTGTAACACCCAAATTATAGTACAAATGACTCATTAAAGGGCCAAAACTGCAGTATTCTCAAGTAAAGTTAAAGGTGCACTATGTAGTTTTGCTGAAGACATGTTAACTAGAAAGAAAGATCCTCATTGACTGATTTTTTTTTATGCCTTAACAAACTAAATAAATGAAACTCTTTGTTTTCATGACTGAATAAACTGAATAAACAAACTGAACTCTTTTGTTTATTTGTTTTAAAGGTGCACTATGTACTTGAGGAAGTTATTTTAATCAGAAGAGAAAGATATTCATTGACTGTTTTATGCTTCAACAAACAAAATAAACAAACTGTCTTTGTTTTTAAGACTGAATAAACTGAATAAACAAACTGACGTTAAAGGACAGCATAATTTCATACTGTTTTACTTTGTTTATATTTGGCGGACCCTGCCACCTTTCTGGCTTCAAACAGTGTTCTGGGACCTTATTTCCCTCTGAGAACAGCCTGTTTATTCAGTTATGTATGAAATAAATATTTCTGAGTTTGTATTATTACCTCATTAATATTTCTATTATATTAAATATGGACTGTCCTTTTATGTAATTATTGACATTATCGGCCACTGAAACACTAGTAACACCTGGACTTTTCCTGCTACGACATGTCAAAATACCTGCCATGAACAAAAGACCAATTAAAACGGTCTTGGAGGCCAGTCAGTGGGTTTTAAATGACACATTTGAACATGATATCTGAAGATTAAACAGGTGCTTTAGGTCACTGTGACGTGTGTGTGAGGGCGGCTGAGCATGAACCTGTGAAGAGCTGCTTGAGACAGCAGGGTTACTCAAAATTAAGATGTTTCTGATCTGAGAAACGAATGACTAAAAAATGTGTCTGAGTCGTGTCCTCTATAAACAAGCCTTAGTCACAGCTGGTTGCGTACAGACACACAGTCAGCAGCCACATCACACAGACCAAAGGCACAATAAGAACAAATGACAGCCCATTTAGCCTTTATACGCAATTTACATACGTAAATTATCGCTTTTGAAACAAAACAGTGGGTTGTACACATATGGCCAACATTTGGGTTTGATCATGATTTGTAGTTAATCTTTTGCACCAAATGGAAATATGATGATACAGTGGTAACATTTTTACTGGCAATTCACATAAAGCACAATGTACAGAGTTTTGAGAAAAGGAATGGATTTCAGCTTCAGCTCCATCAGCCTCAGTGTTATATGATAATACTGTGAAAGCTTAGTTGGCTGACCCACAATTTAAGTTTTTATTAAATGTCCCAAATTGTTGAAAGTGAGATTTAAATGTCTTTTGATAATAAAGCTGGTCAAGATGCTGTGTAAATACTGATGATATGATAAATACTGAAGGCATCTAAACGCTCAAGCCACTGAGAAATGAATGAAAGCTGCAGCAGTGGACAGTATAAGAAAAATAATGTGTTTTTTGAACATTTAGGCATTTAAAACTATTCCATTATACACCCACAATGAAGGAAGCATATTAGGGGAATAATAATAAAAAACGTCTACATAAGTAACTAATGGAAACTGGATAAATATGTGCATATTGCAATTAGGTTTCTGAATAACACATTTGTTAGTTTGGTTGTGTACACAGTCTGTACTTTTACTGATTTTTACTCAGTGTCTGTCTTGTTACTGCTAGATCACATAAGGTCAGGCTAAAAAGAGCAGTGTGCTCAGTAAACTGTCTTTTCAGTGGAAAACGTTTTCAGTAGGAACTGTTTTCAGTGCTCATCACAACTGCTGGAGTTCCCCATGGTTCACTTCCGGGCCCCTTTCTCTTTCTGTTTCTACACTGTAGTCTTTACATTTAATCCTCTGACAACTGGGAATATGACACATGGGGACTGATAAAGTCTCATCTCAGCCGAGTGTGCTGCTGTTTTCCCTTTTTTCAAAACCCGCGCAAGACCTCCCCATCAATACTGACAACACTGCAGTGACATAGAAATCAAAGTGCTGTGTGAGCCCCACATCACAGTCATGATCTGAACCTATCCACAAACCACATTACTGAAACTTTTCTTCAGTTCTTGTATCTCAACCGTGAAGCTGCAGCATGAACTGTCCTCAGTCCCCTTGATTTCCCCTGTCGCATTGCTCCTACATCGTGCGCATGGCTGTACATACTGAAAACAAAACTCATACTTCAGGTCATGACCTAGACTTTTGTCCATGCTCTGTTCTGGTGCAATTGTGTGATTATTTATCCCTGTCCCTGCAGTGGCCTTCCTGTCTCCTTTCTCCCCCGTGGTGGAATGACTTTCCCACCTGAGTTAGATGAGCGTGAGTCATTACCTCTTCAAAAAGTCACATCTCCGACCCTTGGTCTTGGTGTAATGAACCTGTTATTTGCTTTGTCTTGTCAGAGTCATATTGAAAATGAAGGACTACTTTGTTGCCAAGAAAGTGAAATATGCAGTTCTAATAGTTAGATGCTCAAGGAGGTTTTCACCCATGTCCGTTTGTTGGTTTGTCTGCAGGATTACACAAAAATTACTCAGTGGATTTCGATGAAACTTAGATGGAGGATGGGTCTTGGCCCAGAATAGAGTCCATTAACTTTTGGTGCAGATCCAGGAATTTTTTTCACTTACTTTAACGTTGTAAGCTTTTCGACTTACTTACTTGCTTGCTGCAAAGCTAGCTGAGCTAAATAGCTAGGAGCTTGGAGCTAGGAGCAGCGTTAGCAGTTACTCAGGTGATATACTGCCCCCTTTTGGTTTGCAGTATGAATTCGACAGGTGGTCAATCTTTACATATTGCACCTATAAAGTCCACATGAAATGAAAGGCAGTGTTATTTGCTTCCACAAATTTTTGTGTTTCTTGTAAAACATCCAGGTAGGGCATGAAATTAATGGTTGAAATTGGTTTTTGCCTACGTAAGCTCATGTGACATTTAGTTACAAGAAGATGAATTGTTTGATTGATTTTTATCGTTTTTCGGTTAAAATGTGTTAAAAACTCTCAAACAAAGCTTTCATTAAATTTGTGGATGCCCATTATCATAAATAAGGTCTCATTAATATGTGTTACAGGCACTGAACCCTACAGTCTCTTCCAGTGGGCTGGTGACTTATGAATTTCAAATGATTCCTCTGTTGCACTCATCACAAATTACTGTGAATAAAAGCATCAGCTGCATCACTAAAATGGAAATGTCAGTTTGGTTTGTCAGCCCACAAATATGCTCGATTGACGATGAGACAAGAGAAGCGTAATAGGATTGATTATGGACTCGGCTGAGGAGTGTGTGGGTGTAGCGCTATCTAGTTAGGAGTTTCTACAGTGGAAAACTGAGGGCTGATGACTTTGATAACACCATAGGCGGTGCTCCTGTGTGCCACCAAAGCAGCATGTGGTCAAGGTGAACGCAGGAGCAGGAGGAAGAGTGAGAGGGCCATTCACTTAACACTGTGTTGCAGGTGTTAGCATATTAATCTGTGCTGTATAATCAGAAGCAGTTCATCCTAATCAGATTCATGTAAATTTAATATACACATGTATATCACACCCATACATGAAATATCTATATGTTTTTTTCACCGAGAGTCAGCCCTCCACCACCCTGAGTTTTCCTCTTTTCTGTCTTGAAACTGTAGTAAAGCTGAGAGGAATACAAAGTAGGGGAAATCCAGCAGAAAAAGATTCTGACTGGAATCAATCCTAGCTGGGGGTGAATGTTGTTCCAGAGAGGGGAGTCTTAACCACACTGTCTCAGGGAAATTATGTACATACTTAATTCAAAAACGGCTAACTAAACAGCACGGGGATACAAGCCAGAAGAGAGATAATTAAACACCGTGTCTTTGAATGTATCATTTTACATTTGCAGAACTGACAAATCACTCACCTGTGAAGCCCTTTTTTGTCATAATCTTACTTAAAAATGACTTTCAGCGTCGTCCATTCACGTGTTTCCGCTGCCTGTCAAAATGAGAGCAAGTGAGATAGCACTGCATTAAAAACCTGGGTCGTGCACGACCATTATCAGCTTAATGGTTGGCTGGTGCAACAAAGATATGTGACCAACAAGTGGATTAGAGCTGCAATGCTTATGAGAAAATAATCAGAGATAATGGAATTAGCAGAAGCGAGGGAGAGAGAGAGAGAGGGGCTGTGAATTGGACATAACTTCAGGCAAATAACAAGAAAAAAAAATCCCTGCCAAATATGTAGGAGAGAGTGTGTCTGTCTGTCTTCAGCTGCAGCTGGGTGCCGTGCCCTTCATAAACAGAGCTGGTTGCCATATTTTGTGACGCTGGAGGGGTTGTGGAGTGTGTACGCACACACACCATGACAGGTTTCTATGTGTGTGTGGGTAGACTGTGACTGTTATCATTCCTTGTGTGTGTCCGTAATTGGCCAAGAGTACGTGTGTGTGTGTGTGTGTGTCTGTGAGGGCTGGCAGAGGTCGCAAGGTAATTGTCCTGTGAAAAACTGGTTGCCAAATGTGTGTGTGTGTAGCAGAGCGCAGGAGGGAGGGCTAACCTCTGCCTCCATCTGTCCACGTCTGGCTGTGAACTCATAATCTGGCCTGTGGAGACAAACCCTCTTCACCACTTGCCACCTGCTTCAGAAATACAGGTTAGATTGAGGTTATTACTGTTATGGATCCACTGGCGAGGAGGATGCTCAGTTAGTGCATAATTTCTTGTTCATTTCAGGGATCAAAACCAACGCTGTTGTACATTTGCACGTTTACACTCAGAGCCTTGTAATGCAGCTTTAAGTTTCATGGAGCAGAATGAATTCCTGACACCGGGAGCGTTTTGTTGAGAAAGTGCTCGATTTGTTCTAATTATGTGCTCCTGACACCGCTCACCTGTTTAAAAGCGGAAGGCATCAGCCAAAAAATGTTAGTGCTCGTTACAAAAGAATAAAGATGCAGCAAACATGAGCTTCAAAAGACATTTTTTTTTACTCTGACAGTGAACCAGTTCACCTTCAGTTGAAGCTGCACCAGATGAGATAAATGATTTTTATTCAGGAGAGGTATTTTAAACAGATACATCCTCCTCACTCAGAGCATTATAAAGTCTGTATCATTAAAGGAATAGTTTGACATTTCGGGAAATACACTTAGTGAAGTGTAAACAGGACAAGTTGTGGTTTAGCAGAGGGTTACATGATGAACTATTTCATGTCTTCGCCGGTTTCCTGGCAACCTCATGGTGATGACAATACTCCAGGAAGTGGCTGCACCCCTGCCAAGAAGTTGTCTGGCACATAACCCACCGTGAAACGTTTTTATTTTCACTTAGGTTTTGGTGCAGATTAAACGATGAAGATGTAATTAGAGACACACTGATACGAGCTTAATGCACATATATTGGTATGGCTGTGTATGTTGACAGCAGTGTTGGCCTCGCTCCTCAAAAAAAGCAATGCACTGCAAATAACTTGTTTGTAGAGCGAAAAGACATTAGAATATGAAACAGAATATGAAACCGATACGTTCGTGGTGTGAGAGTGATGATTTTCTCGTGTAACTGTCGTCAAAAAAGCAAAAAGTCATGTTTTTCCTAGTGCAGATTTTTGGGGCATGTGTGCAATCTATAGCGACCTCCCCACACTACATATGATATTCACACCCATCCGCCTCGCAGCACTATCACATCATGTGCAGTACCGTCACAATCTTCTACTTATGGCCCTCTTAGAGACGGTGACCGATTAAGTGTTTTTCTCAAGTGCATCTCGGCAGCAGCAGTTGTTAAGTGAGTGGAGGCCGTTGTCCATTTCACCTCACTGATTGTCGCTACCAGGATTCCAACCGGTGATCCTAAAGTGCCGGCTCTTCATATACTCCTCGTGTACTTGCGATGACAGTGAGCGGCTGAATATACCGTGAGATCTGACCTTTAAGGTTACGTTGAGGCTGACACATTCTCAGGTCCGTCATAATATATAAAATGTTAAGATCTGGGAGGTAGTTTGCTGTTACGATGTGTTTTATGATCCCTTCCTCTCGTGTCTTCCCTTTTCTTCTCTTTGTTATTTTTTCCCCACTCTCCTTCCCTCCTCCCCTTCTTCTGTCTCCGCCTCGCCTACCCAGCCATTGTTACTGATATCATCATAATGCTACCATACAATGGTAAATTAACAGGTGTTGAAGAGAATCAAGGGAGATTGTCTATGTTTCAAGAGCTCTGCAGAGTTTCTCTCCCTGCAAAGTGTCGTGCCAGCCGATCCTCCCAGAACAGGTGCCGGCGAGCCGACAGGAGAGTGTGTTTCTGACCTGATAATGTGGGTGAAAGTGGTAGTTTTGCTTTCAGCAAAGGTTTTGGTTAGGCGGCCCTTTTATGACTCGTAGTCATAAATCGGTGAATAGGAATCGGATGAAAGGCGTTAAAGATTAACAAGAGTAACACGACGAGGGCCACGCGGGTCAAATCCGCTAAAATAAAACAGGCAGGAAGTGAATAAAAGAGAGTCAATGAAAGTGAGAAACACCTCCGTGGAAAGGTATTTTTTCAAAGAGAAATATTCATTGTTAAAAACAGCAACCTTGCGCTCGCACATATTCGTCACCTCTGGCCTTTCCCATCGATGCGATGATATGATTGTTGCACTGAAATGTGAGACAACTGAAAGAGAAACATCTGAGAACACGGCTCACGCTTTTTTGAACCTTTATTCAATCTTGTGAAGCTTAACAATACTCTAACAGAGACACGTTAAAATAACCTGATTTTAAAAAAAAAATAAAAATTTTAAGTCCAGCACTGATCTAAAATGACTCCTAAACCCCATTTCTGTGTCAACAAGTTTTTCTTGGCAATCATTCTTTCCTCTGACGCTCGACTCTTCCAGCCCTCTCTCCATCCTCCCCCCCTCCTCCTGCCACTCCTCCTCTTTTCAGGCTTTGTTGTGCTTTATTTTTCCTCTCCTCCCTTGTTTTTGGGGTTGCTCCCTGTGATGTTAGGGTGGCGCATGTCTGCGAGCACGCTCGGTTTTCTTGGCAAATAAAAGGTGGGGGTGTACGGTTGCCAATCGTGGCCTACTCCTTCTCTTTATTCCTCCAGGGTTTGTCTTAGGAACAGCTCTCAGAAGCAAAACTCAAACAGAGGGAATGAATAATTAGCCTCCCAATTTTTCCTTGAATCGGGAACTAGGTCGCCGGCTGTCTCAATAGGGAACAAACTCGCTGAAAGAGGGAGACCTACGGAGGTTATGAGAGCCCCCTGAAGGAATGCTGCTTCACCTACTGAGAGGGACACAGAGTCAGAGAGAGGCAGAGAGAAGACACAAGCGTTTGACTTTTATTTTTTTTTTCTTCTTCTTTTTTTTTTTCCTGTCTGGCTTTGGCTGGTGAAAAAGTGAGTCACATGTGGAAAGCGGCGATTCCATGATAGCAGAAAAAAAAAGAAAACATGAGCAAGAAAAAAGAGGGGAGGAGGAGGGGCGGGAAGAGTGGGAAGAAGAAGAAGAAGAAGGAGGGGTAGGACAAGGGAGAGATACATGTAGTGTGAGAGAGGGAGAAAGGGAGGGGAGTGCGTGTGTGTGTGTGTGTGTGTGTGTGTGTGTGACGGGAATTCATGCTTCAAGAAGAAGAAAAGAAGTGGTTTGTTTGGAGGGAGAGGAGAACATCTGCGATTCCTCTTTGGGCAGTTTAGATAAGCAGTTGGTTTGTCGCTCTGCACATGTTTCTTTTTCAGCTTTTTTTTCTCCCGTTCCGTTCCTTATTTGCCATCCTGCCAGCGAGAAACAACATACACTTATTTTGAAAAACTGGTCACTTCACACCTCCTGTTCACATCTTTCTCGTCTCAAATCTGCGAGAGGATCAGTCTGTTCCCTTCGCCGTGACTGCCTCTGACAGGATGGACAGATGCACGAGGGTGCTGTCACACATTTCCTCGCGAATATCATGCCGCAAAGAAGGAAAAACTTTTTCCTTCTGACTTTTCCTTGACAGACGGGGGGTAGATGTACGGAGAGGGGGGGAGGGAAAGTGAGCGAGGAAACGAGGAATGAAGGAGGAAAAAATTGCCTCAGTCATGTTTACTTGTCTGTAAATTTGTGTGGAAGGATGGAGGATCTCTGATTTCCTTCCCGCCTCCTCTTCATCTCTCCACCCCTTCTGGGTTGTCAGGGCGTGGCCTGTGACCTCCTGACCCTGCACTGGTTTGTGTGTGTGTGTGGGTGTGTGTGTGTGGTGTATGTGTGAGAGAGAGAGATGAGATGGTAGGGGTGAAGTTTCCCAGCTGCACAAGGAAGGGGTGGGGGTGTACGTTTTTCCCTTCGCGAGCTTTCAGTTTTGAAAGAAAAGCCACAAACCGAAAGAATGAGAGCTTTGTGTGTGTTTGTGTGTGAGAGAGAGGGAGCGAGAAAGAAAGAGATGGACGGACTCAAAAAGGGATGGAGATAGAGAGAGAGGAGAAGGAGTGTAGGAGGAGTAGAAAGACGAGGGAATTAGGGAGTAAAGGGACTCGGTGTGGTTGTGAAGAAGTGGGGAAACAGAGTTGATGGGTGGGGCAAACTGTGAGTTGGAAGGGCGGAGGGAGGGGAAATGAGAGGGAGTGTGACATTTCTATTTTGTGTTCAAGATCAACAGTCCAGTGCTAATAAAGAATACGGGTTTATGGTGGAACCTAAAAACAAATAGACTCTTTTTTATTTCTGTAGTTTGCCTCTGAAGCTCCATTCTGTCTTTGATATGTCTGTGATACCATAAAGATCGTGGGTTTACATTAATGCTGCCTCAGGTTACACACTTTCTTTCAGCCCACGGTATCCGATGTGCAATGAAAAAGCTGATAGTAAGTTCAGAGTGGCTTAGACCAAAGCACCTGAGAGTAGTCCGTGCAAAGCCGGCAGCTTACACAACCCAAACGCCAGCGTGAATTTCTACAGACCATGGATATGTTGAAACTTTACCTTTGACATGTTAAAAACTTTACCTTCCTCTTAACTTTACGTTCCTTTAGGTTCAGTTTTATGTTGAGCTTAAAGGTGCAATATGTACGAATTTTATTCTTAAACATTCAGAAATTAAATAAAATTAACAACAGGATTTGTAGAAATAACATTTTCGACGTCATGTCAAAGACGTCTTAAGCTTCTGTGCTCAAAGCCTCCGGTCAAGGCAGGTTATATACTAGGAACACTAGCTGCACAGCTAACTGAGCTAACTAGCTAACAGCAGCTAAAGTTAGCAGCAATTAGGGGTTACTCTGGTGATATGCTGTCCTCTACTTGCCCCTATGTGTTTGAAGTAGGAATTCAACATGTGGCCAGTTCTGACTTATTGCACCTTTAAGGTTTGCTTAGGTTTATTCACAAAAACCACTTGGATAGGCTGAGGATAACCTTAATAACATCCTGCAGTATGTGATGCACCATTATTGCAGCGTGTGCAGGTTTGAGGTTAGTGAGAAGAACATCTGTGAGGATTCTCCTCATGTGCGTGATGCAACCTGACTTGCGTGAGCCCGGTCTTACCTGTTTCTGTTGCCACACGCACGGCTAGAAGTGGTCTCAACACCTTGTCAAAATATCCGGTTTTGTTGAAATGTTCTGACGTGTCGTTGAATATATTCAGTGGTTTCATGTTGACAAATCTTCAAACGGCGTTTCAAACAGTGGTCTCTGGCTTGGCAGCTGTCTCGCTTAGCTGTCACGGCACCGCCATCTCATCCACCTCCTGAGGTAAACGTCAGCTCATGTTAAGTCAACGTTTATGTTATGTTATGTAATGACACGCATTGTAGAAATGTTGATATGACACACGCAAAACACAAAATGCAAACATTTTACTCGACTGAGCACGTATGGGTAAATATTTATTTCAGTTTGAGGCTTTTTTCTAGTGTTTGTCTGGCTGGTGTCATACTGTATGTTGTGCAGATTTTAAATCCCTTTGAGGCATTTCTTTTATTCTGGTCAACATAAATAAACCTGTAAATATATCAGTGCGATACTAAGCAGCATTAGGTAAGTCCGCAGTAGGTTTTGAGTATAGCTCTCAGCATTTAGAGTGGATTGCAAAAAAGCATGGAAAACAAAAGATTACTTTCAGCAAAAGCGCAGAGAACAAAGGAAAAAAACATGTTTTTGTTTGCATAAATAAATAAGAATAGCACTCCTCCACATTTTATTCCAGTCTGACTTGAAGATTGGGTGTAGTTTGCTTCAGGACATCAGTATTATGATGTGCAGACTAAAGCCAAATTTATTTAACAGCAAAAATGACTCAAAAATGAAGCTATATACACATATATTTTTTAAATAAATAAATGGAGGATTAAATGGAATGAATACTGTTGTTGTTTCCCTCCGTCCTCCTGTCTGAAGGCGAGCCAGCCTCCTTTGATTTCCGCAGCTTGTGTGAGGCCTCTCAGCCTGCATCAAGTGACTACAACGGCCAAATTGATTTTTTCCCCTGGCGTTTTTTTTTTTATCACCAGCATAGAAATGCTGATTTTTGTTGCAGTAGCCGCACAATCAATGTGTGCACAAAAGACAGCTACTCTCCTGTGGGGGCAGCTGTTTGTTTAAACAATTAGCAATCATGAAAATTTAATTTTACTCGTCAGTATGTACCAAAAGACTGCACGTAAGCACAGGACATGATACTTTACTTTTAAAAGATTTAGGTACTGTTTGTTTGCTTTCCAGCAGTCAGCTGTTGTAGCCAGTTGGAGTTGAAATCACTGCTCGCTGAGCTGAAATGGATTCCCACATCCTTTTTTAACGACGGTCTGTTCTTTCATCACCAGCATCCGTCCATCCTTAATCTTCTATAACCACATTTCTCGCTCAAATAACAGGCCTGAGAATTTTGTCATAAAACCTCGTATAATGAGACCTTTTGGAGCCAAAAGTAGAAAGGATCGTTTCTGAGATTCCCACCCAACAACAGTGGAAACTGTACTTTTGGTTTGTTTGTTTTCCATTCTGGACATTTTCAGCAACAATGCTACAAACAAAATCATAATCTGTACAAAATGATATATACAAACTCGAGTGCGGTTAAGGGAGCGAGAAAGTACGGATGAAACCGAATCAACAATCAATTCCACCTTATCTGATGTGCTCCGATGTGTTAATTCCATTAGACTGTGTGTTGCCGTTTGTTTCTTAAGGAAGCAGAACACAGTTGTCTCCACTCTGGTAAAATGTGTCTGGTTTGAATTATGGGATGTATGTATGTATGGTAACACACTATAATAACCATCATTAATGCATGGTCAGTTTACAGGTAATTAACCTTTAGTTAATAGTTATTTCACTGTTAACAAACAACATAATGTGTTATAAAGCATTTATGAAGCAGTTATAAAGGTTTATAAACAACAGTTGTAACTTGATGATATCCATGTTTATAGATGGACTACACAGTATTTAATTACCATGTACAAGACATGTACATGTGCAACTATACTACACGATATTTTTACTTTTTGGGTACAACACTACACACACTGGATGTAAAAAGCTCTCTGAAGAAGGGCCTGTAACCAAAACGTCACACAGCGGTTATAAATGTTCTTGGGAGCATAATCTAGTGTGTTTTTTAGTTTTTCCACTGTTAAACTATTAAAATCACGATGATGTGACATTTGTTGGGGTCTGTCCCAAACAGACATGCTTTCTTACATCTGGAGGTCAAGATTTGTTGGCTCTGTAGCAGGACAGTACTTCAGTTTTATTGCACACACATTTTATTTTTTTTATCAAAAAACTGCTCAGCTTCTGTGATTTCCAAAGAATTGCACTTATTGTGATTAAAGTCATATTTAGATTAATTTTGCGGCCGTAATATACACTGGTAGTTTTTGAGATACTACTCACTATTAAACACTGCAAGTGCTCTGAGGACCAGACCGGAGACCGACACAGACGCTGTCATGAATGAACTGCGGCTTGGCCTGCCTGGAGAGAGGAGAGCTCTCCATCTCCCGCTCATCCTTGAGCATGAGAGAGGGAGAGAGAGAGAGAGAGAGAGAGCTTCGCTGTCAGTCTCTCTCTCTCTCTCTTCTCCTCTCCCCTCTAGTGGCAGTTAGGAAGCCCTGTGGAGTCCCGCTAAGACTCTCAATAGCCGCCCGGCCTCCCACCTCGAGGCCCATTCACTTCTAATGAGGTGCTCAAGTGTCTGCGGCTTAACATGAGGGTCAACACCACAGAAACGGGCCCTTTTACACCGCCAGCTCCACCGCTCTGGCAACCGCTAAAGTGATTAATGATATCATGCGCTTATATTTGAATCTGTTTCGTTTTAATGTGCGTCAGTTCAAACCCTCATTAATATTAATGCTCTCTCTGTGTTTACTTACATGATTTTAACTTTACGTTATTCAAAAATATTTACATATTTCAAATCCTCAGGTTAAAACTCTTTTCCTTTCCCCCCTCACACACTCGGCTGGTGCGCTGCTACCTGCTTGACACTTGACACGTTATTTTGACAGCGGCAGTTACACGCTGGATGAATGGGCGTCAAAGGAGGCATCACTCCACTCTACCTGAACAACACTCGAAATATCAAGGTCCTGGACAGACTTCTTGCACTTCAAAATGCCGTTGCAGACAACACGCCGGAGCCACTTTAGTCGCGGCCTCTCTCCAGTCACACACTTCACAAACCTCTGGAAGCACGAGGCAGATTGATTTTGATCGTTTGTCAGTCGGTAAACGTTCCCCGATGTGCTGCTGCGCTGTGACTTGAGTGCAGCACTGTGAGCCCAAAGTGAGTCCACCGTTCTTTAATAATATGGACTGAACGCGGCGGAGTTCAGTGTCGAGCTGATGTCATGGTTGGTGAGAAGGAGGACTTTATTAGAGGTGAAAGTGAGCGGAAAAGGGGAGGAGGTGTCGGATTTTTGAGAGGTTTCAGGTCTGTTTCCTCTCGATTGTATTTAATATTTTCTTAGGTTTTAATTAGAGTCACTAGCTGGAGTACTTTTTCTCCTCGACTCTTATCTTCAGTCAACATCTAAAGGAAGAAGGATGTTGTTGCCTGAGAGTTGCTGTATGACTCATTCTTTCGGTTAATAGGTTGTCTGCTTGTTCTCCTCTCATAGGCCAAGTTTCCATTCAAACTTAAAACAATTTAAAAATGAATTTCCAGAAACAAAGCAAAGTAAAATGACAGGAGAGTGAACAGCAAACAATGGAAAATGTGATGAAAATATGGCCATTAGATGAAGGATGTGGGCCTCACAGATGTTTTCCTTCTCTTTGGTGACGGCGCTTCATTTACATCATTGTTGTTTGATCAAGTCAGTCATTTCTATTACGTTTTCTTGCGTTTTTATCAATACGCCGACTTTTCCAAGTCAGCCAGGTGTTGATTTTAGATCGCGATCGACCTTGAAGGCGTCCACAATCCAGTTTTTCGGCAAATCGTAGAGATCCTGTTACTTATTCTCATCGTACGGCCACTCCCCACTATCACTTGTTTCTGCACTGTGTAACTCCAGTGAGAGGGTCGGATCACAGTGTCACATGCACGTTTACTTCAACATACATGTTTCCGACACATTCCGACACCACTTCTCACATATGAGGCGATGAGCTTTGTTTGTAGTCAGCACCTACATTACTCCCGACACATGACAGTGGTGTTGCACTCAGAAACTGTGTTGCTTTAATGCAAAATTGTGTTTTATGGCGCAAATGTAGAAATTCTAGACTATTTCAAGTCTGCTTTTGTCTACAGGGTGTTTAGAAAGTGAGAAGAAATACAGCAATTTAAATGATTTATTGTGACCGTGATTAAATAGATTGTGATATTTATTTTGGCCAGACTGCCTGACCCCTGTGTGAAATATTGTTGTCGCATTTTGACCTTTTCCCACTTTTTATTGCCTAAATTAGGGCCGCACAGTGAATCTTTTGACGTTCACTGTCAAGTAATAAATTAATCCAACTTTTTTGCTGCTTAAGATACTGGCACAGTTGTTTTTTTTTCATGACTAATCTACAAGAGAAGTCTGATCTCACATAATTTGTCCGAATAAGGGCTCTTGGACACACTGGAGTTCAGATGACAATCATTCTTGATCACTTTGTCAAACAGGGCAGGCTCTGTTCTTGTTGTCTGATAAAACACTCCTCCACAAAATCAGCCTTAACACACTTATTGCAAATGTAAAGAGGACGGTGAGCACGACGAGTTCCCAGTGATCCTCTCCCCTCTTTCAACCCGTTTATGCAACCCCTTCAGGGCCCATTCAAACCATAACTGACAATAGCATCCATTCAGGGTGGTATGATTCACTCCAACTGAAGCACCAAAGCATTAAAATCCAGGTGTAAATGGACCCAAGACATTGGATAACAGCGTCCGTCACACAGACCACCAGTGCAGCTGCTCAGAAAACATCTGCTTACATCAGTGACAAACTGTGAACGCAAGTCATCCTCGACACATTCAGGCTATGTGAGCAGAAACAAACAGTCGCTGTTACTTCCTGTGAATTCAGACAAGCGGGATCAATTCAGAGAGGAAACACGAGAGGAGATGATAGTTTCATGCCGCAGCTCGAGAGCCGTAACACTCAGAACGTGAAGGGATCGCACAGCATTATGATGAAACCGTTGACTGATAATTATCTTCAGCAAATAGACCTGTAATAATTGAGGTTCGGGCACTTGGCAAACCTGCTGTTTGTGCAGAGGAGATAATCTAAAAAAATCCTCAAACAAACACGTTACAGTGAGACCCAATTTAATGTTAACCGCTCAGATGTGAGGTCACGGGGCTGAAGCCAAATTCAGAATATAAAGGAATACGCTAACATTTTTTGGAAATAAGCTCGATCAATATTAATGCAATCAGAGTTTCCCTCTCCCTTTATATAATTTATTTCGACTGTTAATTCTGTGCTAAGAGGGCACGCCGCAGAGACGTGAAATGTGTTTTCATGACAATGTGTGCAAAACAGTTCACACACCACGTCACATTTATTCATCTCCCAGTGACTTATGGGAAAACACTTGGCACTTAGCACTTAGCATCCCTCCATCCTCCATCCGCAGCAGCCCGAACATCAAAAGTCCTGTGTGTGGCGTTGTTTTGTGTGTGTGTGTGTGTGCACTGGGTTGAATGAGTGACTGTCAACTTATGTAAGGGTGTGGGATAATTCTGTTGGCTTTCCTCTGTCCCGTTTTTGATTGTCGGGGGTTGGCGCGCGCACACCGACAAACACACTCCTTTTTCACTTTCAGCCTCACGCAGAGCTTGATTTTTTTTCCATACCTTGACTGTCAGGTCTTTTCAGTAATATGAGTCTTTATTACCCGCTCTTTTACACCCCCATCCCTCTCTTTACGCTTCCCTCTACACACCGCCATTCACCCAAACCTCACACGCACAAACGCGCCGTTTTACAGCAGGTTATATTAGAGACTGATCTCATTTTGTTCGTAATGTTGGTATAATAGCCCCAGCTAGATCCTCTCCAGTCACTCTAATTACACCATTGACTCCATATTAATACAGTAAATATCCTGTAAATTATAAATTGCTCTGTCAACACGCTGTTACAGTAATGACAGGCCCTGGAATTACACGCAGTATCACTCCAAATCAGCAGCGGGGCTGACTGGTGAGATGCTAAATAAATTAAAGGAGCTTATGTGTTATTTCTGCTCTGCAAATTAAAAATAAATGGGAAAACTCCCATCAAGCTGACGAATGTAGAAATGTACAGAAGAAAGTTTCCCATCTTTAAAAAATGCAACACCACAAATTGAATGTGAACACAGTGATCTGTGCGGCCTGTCTTGTTGGCTCCATGATGAAAAAAATGGGAGCTGTAAGCAGCTGGTGTTTGCTGGCGTTAACATGGTGCTGCAGCATTGTCCGTTTAGTGATTCTTCTTTGTTGTTTTCAATTATTTATCTCCTGCATGCCCATGAAGACCCCCCCCCCCTCCCCCTTGCTTTTTTAGTGTTTAAAATGTGCAGCCTTGTCTGTGAAATAGATCCCTGTTTGCACATGGAGACTGACTCCTCTGAGAATTACACCTAGTTACTGTAAACCTCCATCTCTCCGCTTCTTTATCTTGTTAATCTCGCTATTTAACACAAGCAGACACACACACACAGCAACACCCACACCTCTTATTTACTCCTCAGCGTCCTCTTCCCTCTTTACGTCAGTATACCTTATGCACGCCAGCAGCAGAGGTGCTTCAGGCTCCTGTAGTATTCACACCAGGTCATCGCTAGCAACAGTGTGACATGCTGTGTAGCAACAATAGCATGTGAATAAACCGCAGTCTGGGCAACTCGTGTTCTTTGCGTATGTTGTTATGTCTGCACATTGAGATTTGTTCCTGCAAACCTCAGCTGCACACCCAGCGAGTTGTAAGCTACAACATGTGCTCACAAAGTTCCTGTTTGTGCTCGATTCTTCGAGTCAAATCCCCCTAGCGTCAGAGCCAGCGGTAGAAAACAAAGTGAATTTGGTGTGCAGAGAAGTAACGAGAGGAAGTTGTGTGAGGGAGTACTGAGAGCTGCTGTGTTGACACGGCCTGGGTCGGTGCCAGCCACCCGTTCTTACCCTCCACTTTGACCTCAGCTCAGGAGAGGTGGGGCTTTTTCTGGCTGCAACTTGACTCCTCCGCTCCAAGTGGTGCAATCAGAACGGGGAAACAGACGACCGAGAAACATTTACAGAATACTCGCACGGACAATTGGATGTGTTACCAAATACTCGACGTACAGGCTTCGACTGGAGTTGCTATTGTGCGCTCGTGTTTATATGAATGCGTACACCCATGGCACAACACTCACACCCTGGTCCCTTCTCTTGCCTCCCTGCCTGACTCACTCCCACAACTATGCAAGCAGCTCCAGCTCAGTCACCTAATTGATTCCAGACTTTCCCCTCATCCCTTCACTCTCTCTGAGCCTCCTCCTCCTCCTCCTCCTTCTCCTCTTCCTCGCTGTCACTGCTGCCCCTCGTTCTGTCCATCTTTCTGGGCTTTCTGGGTCTCAGTGCCTGCCATGTGTGCATTTAACTTTTTTGTTAACACATATACATAACGACGCCTGCACTTTTTGCACCTGAAGGCGAACTAACTGGATTTTGATAAGCAGACTGCCAACATTCAAGACTTTAAGCGGAAGTTGTAAATGTAACCTGTATCTGGGCTGAAATGTGGGTCATTGAGCTTCTAGTTTAAAGGTCGTAAAAAACTTTCTCTGCTCAATTCAAAAGCCCACAGAGCTTCCTGACGGTGGTGGTGGTGTGTTCGGGGGCACGGCGGAGTGTATGTTGTGTTGAGGTGCTGCTGAAAAGTTTAGGAAATGCTGTCAATAGAGCATGAGACTGGAGATGGTGGCTGCTGCATGGCCAGGGGTGGATGATGCAGTGTGTTTGCTGTTAAATGATCTGACGAGCAGGTAGAAACGAGTAGGGGCAGGAATCGCTGAGCTCCTCATGCTACGATGTGATTATAAAACTGCTTTTGGAGCATGCTCACGCTCTGCCATTCTCACCAAAATGTGTTGTTTCAAATCAGGTGCGTACAGCACGGTGTACATGCTGACTACTGCCAGTAAACAGTAGTTGTAGTTGTAATGCTGTTAGGTTGCCACCTAACAAGAAACATAAATTGTGGGTTGCGCTAAGCGCCCTGCACAGACGACCTGTATGGTCGTTTTCTTCTGATGAGGATGAGCTGAAATTGTTATATGCGATCAAAATGTCGGACATTGGGTTTTAAATTTCAGGTTATTGACTTTTCTGCATTGAAACATAATCTTTTAAGAGAGAATCACAATGCATGGACAATGCGAACCAATTGGCAGAATAAATGTTGGCAAAGAAAGTTTCTGAGAACCACAGATATGATTAGGTGAAAGTAAAGCTAAATTTTCATTAATTGTCATTTTATACCACCAGGGTTGTAAATGAAATTGAGCTAAGTCCCTTAATGCTACTACATGACAGAAAAAAACTGAAAATAAACTGTTTTTTACAATGGACTTTGGAGGATGAATTGAGGAGTGTCACAGCCTGAAAGAAAGAAGCTGTTCTGTACTCTGGTGGTACGGCAGTGGATACTTCTGTATCTTTTGCCAAACGGCAGCTTTAGCTTTCTTTAGCGTAAATTCAATCGCTTTTATGTTGTAATAACGCTGCTCTTATGGTCTGGTTAGGTTTAGGTGTGGACAACATCATGTTCTGGTTTAAAATACCTGTTTGGTCGACACAAACACATCTGGAGATGTCACAACATCTCATCAAAAATATCTGGTTTCTGTTACAAACACGGCTGGACGTTGTCCCGGCCTCTTGCATATCTGAAACTCCACCTCCTGATATGAAAGTCAGGTCATAAACATGTGAACGTGGTGTGACACATAGAAACGACACTATGGTACGTATAGCACTTGTGAATGTATTAGTGGTTTGCAGTAACATTAATCTGCAACATTTTAGTCTGGCACTGGGCTGAAAGCAGAGAGACTCTATTTACATCTGTATGTGTAAAGCAGTGTGGCAGTGGAGACTGAATGCAGACATGGTTGACCTGAGTATTATAAGCATGCACATCAGTATGCATGATTTAAACACTGTGTACAAATGCTCATTATTTAAATGCCACTGGATAAAAGGCACAGTCAGATGCCGTGTCCTTATGCTACCAGTGTCAGATGCCACTTGATGTTTAATTGACCTCGCCTGATCCTTTCCATCGGCCAGCTCGATGCTCATGTGACTGAGAACAGAACAAAAACAAGAGTAAAAACACACCACTGAGGTCCGCAGAGCTTTGGCTCTCAACCATTTGCATCGAAACAAACTGGTATACATGCAATATTTCTACAGCAGCTGATTTGGCTGATTTCTCAAGCTACACCCAGAAAGAGTGGGCTCAAGAAAAGAGCTAGTTACTGTTACCAAGCTGAGAAACTCACTGCTGTTACATAAGACAGTCACACTGTTTCAAATTGATGCGAAAGAGAAATTGTCAGAGTTAAATGAATGGCCACTTTGATTTTATAATCTTTGAAGATTTAATGCGGCTAATTGATGAAATGTATGTCTGATGACGAACGAGCTTGTTTTTCAACACAGATGGTACTGAGTTATGGTAGCAGTTATTGAGTAATGGGGCCTTGCTTCACCCCCAGAGTTGTTACACTTTGGATCAAACAATATTGGGAGTTTAACCATGAGATGATGGAGCTGATCAGCTGTGTAGAGCGCCGGTCAGGGCGCACACTCAGACCAGGATTGGCTGTTGTTGTAGCAGCTTCTGCAGGTGTCTGTCAGTGTGTCAGGCTAGTAGCCAAATGGTCCGTTTGTAGACATTGATAGGAAGAGATGTACTAAACCATGATCTCCATACCAAAGCTAATTCTGATAACTGAACTTTGAAATCTGATCCCAGTGTGTAAAAAATAAATATTATTACTGTTATTGCCACCGCCAAGGACGTTATGTTTTCACATGTGTCCATGTGTCGGTTGCTTGGTTGGTTGGTTTGTGAGCCGGATTACACAAAAACTACTGAATGGATTTCCATGAAACTTGGACGGAGGATGGTTCTCGGCCCAGAATAGAGCCCATTAACTTTTGGTGCAGGTCCAACTAAAGTGACGGATCCAGGATTTTTTCTCACTTTCTTTAACATTGCGAGAAAAAACTCTTTCGGTGGTTGGTGGACGTTGTGTTATAGATGTGCTTGAAGTTACACAAGCTGCTTGCCGACCTGTTCAGTAAAAAATCTGTTAAGGTGCATACAGGTGTACAGAACGCTGCTGGGAATTAGCAGGGTCCTGTTTCTAATAAATAAATGATTTGGTATCGGATCGATGCCTAGATTCCAGCATTTTAAGTGGTATCTGAGGCATAACTGATACTGGTATTGGTATCAGAACAATCCTAGTAACAGCCCCTGAATGTCACCTGTTCACAACACAGCTTAGTGGAGCACAATGGAAATATGTGTCTTAAGCCTCGTTAATACTTGATGGTAATCTAATGTGATTGTGGTAACAGATAAGGAGAGATATGAACAATATCAACTAAGATAGCAACAGAGAAAGACTGATGATGAGACTCCATCGACATGAAGCCTTTTCATTAAATACAGACCCCTGGATTTAGCAGACTGACTGGTCTGTAGATGCTGGTGTTGATTTTTTTTGTTATATCCACTTTCTGTGTTATATTGAGGGTCGTGTAGCGCAGCTGACCGAGCTGCATTAACTGTGGCTCAGTGCCAGGGTAATACAGCATGTTACTACCATATTAACAGCCAGCACAAAGACAGTGAACCGCTATTATGGTATGGGTAAAGGCTATAAGTAATCCCCTCTGGGCTTCTTACATGTCCCTGCACACCGGTCTTATTGTTTTTCTGATGTCCATGTGAGTATTAAATGGGAAACTGGCCGCTTTGCTCATATCCCACAAAAACCTGTCGTTACAGTACATGCAGAGAATTCAACTGAGTGAAGAGATGCAAAAAAAATCAGAATAGCTTATTAATAACAGTGGAAAGAGTAAACCGCTGCTTTCAAATGGGACAAAAGACTGTCTGCATGCACCAATCAATAAGTCCTGCAGAGTCTGATAGCAAAATGAATCCATTTTGATGACTTTGCTCTGAGCTGATGTGTCCTGCTCTCTGTTTTTTTTTTTTAACAGTCAGCTTTTATGGCCTTTTTAATTTTCTCTAGTGACATCTTTAAACTTCAGCCGGCCCCTCAGTGTGTTGAGAAACCACTTACACTTGTGTCAGTTTGCCTGTAAGGAAGTGTCACCACAGGACACTAACCCATTTTGCAGACATGTAACAAGTTTCTCTCACGGCTCTTACGTAACATTATCAACCTGGACGTGTGTGATGTGTTGGGGGGTCAGGCTCAAGTGTTACGTGTCGAGGCTTTTAAATGGAGTTAAATGCTGAAGATAGGGTTCACCGTTTTTGACAGTGCAGTGGGAGACATTAAGATGGCTCCCAGCCGGGCCTCAGCATTGGGGAACATGTACTTGATAACTTGAGTTACTTGTTACTTTCCAGGTTCAGGTTATTCAGCGTTGCTAGGCTATCAGTTGTGACATGTAACCAAACAGATAGTGTTGTGGGCGGGACACTGCGTGAGAGAGGATGCTGAATCAGAGCCGAAGTGGCACATTTTTTAAACTGATTGACTAAAACTGACGCCGATGATCGGAAAAATGCTGAATATCGGCAGCAATCGCTCAATCCTCGACGCACACATGTGATCCACCGGTCCCATGTAATCTGTTATTAAGACTTAGTTGACTCACTGGTTAGCACGGCTTATTAAAATCATCATCATTACCATCATCCCTCTGTCCCTGTGTGTCTCTGTTTCCCTTTCGGTCCATCTGTGCAGCCTTATAATCTTTCGCTCTCTCTCTTATTAGTTAAAACACACAAGCACACTAAGGCATATTGCTATGCACAAGCACCACAGGCACCACATACCCACACACACACACACACACACACACACATACACACACACAGCAATCAGAGACCAACCTCTGCTCAGACATGCAGCAGGGCAGCTAATTAGTAAAGTGGCAGTGGGTTTACACACAATGTCCGACACACACACACACACACACATTGCCCCGCGAGAGCACATAGCCTGCACGCTGCAGAGACACCACTGGACGCCAAGGCTGCTGCTGCTATTGATCCGAGACAAATGAGTGAATGAGAGAGAGAGGGGAGGAAGGAAACGTGTGGAGAGGGGTCATCGTGTGCGAGACAGAGTGTTGTCACACCCCCGACTCCCGCCGTCTCTCCCCCCTCAGATCAATACCATCTTTGTGGTGTGTTAGCGCAGCGTTGTCAGTGGTGAGGGGTCACTCCCTCTAGTGGCGTGACACCAACACAGCCAGGTGGAAAGCGAGGGGAGAGGAGTCGATGTAAAGATGAGAGAGGGTTGAACACACTTGGGGGGGGGGGGGAGGAGAGAGATGAGGTTGGAAGGAGAAGAGGAGGTGGAGATGTAGAGAGTGGTTGTGGCGACCCAGTTCCATCACTGCTTGTTTGTGTTTGGAGTGGCGCGGCAGTTAAGAGCATCGTGGCACGGGGGCGGGGGGAGGAAGGTTGTGTGATTTAAACATGCATCCTTGAGGACGTTACCTCACCGTACGCAGAGTCGGGCCCAGAGCTCGCATGTGCGCTGAGGCACACACACACACTGTTTCCTGAGTGTTTGGAAAAAACTACAATATGTATATTTTTTTGCCAAATCCTTCTCAGACATTTTTATGTGGCATTTTATTTCAGGATTGTTCCCCCATTCAGTGTTCGCAATAAAAACGTCAAATTGTATAAATATTGGACATTTTACTGTTTGATAAGCTCATTAAACAGTCGGTACATACATCAGCGTTTGCGCTGGTGAAGCAAACCGTCGCTTATGAATAACAATTCATCCTTTAGTTGTCAACTATGACATTAATGGCTCAATATTATTGGTTATCAAATTATTGGTTTGAGTCATTTTTTAAAGGGGCAATGTGTGAGAATTTTACTTCAAAACATTACAAAAATTAACTAAAATGACCAACAGCGAGTGAAAGAATAACAGTTTTGACATCAGTTCAAAGACTTGTAGGTATCGTGGTGCAGCGATATCTACTGTTGTTAGCATGCTAACAGCTAGCCCAAGCCCAACACTCCCCTGGTACTCCGAGCTCGCAGTCCTGACCACTAGATTAATGATTAACAAGAGCTAACTAGCACTAGTTAGCACCAATTAGGAGCTACCTTGCTGATATGCAGCCCCGTTTGTTCCTACACGTGAATATTTTCTGGGGTTTTTTTTATTCTTCGATGACAGTAAACTGAATTATATTTGGGTTGTGAACGAGATAAGACACACGTGGACGTCACCTGGGACTTCAGGAAACACTGATCACTGATTTTTTACCATTTTCTGTCATTTTATAGATGAAAGAACAGTTTACAGATTAATCAACAATGAAAATAATCGTTATGTGCAACCTGAGCTTGATTGTTAACACGAGTCTGGTGCGTAATCACTCAACCCATTTGTGCCTTCTCCCATTTTTTCCTTCATTTCTATTCTTGGAAACAAACATGACTCTTTGCTCCGTGGGGGACTTGAAATCCTTTTTTTCAAAAGGATCTGCTTCTTTTTTTAAAAAGAAAAAAAATCTGGCCAATTATCGGAAAGAAATCAGTGAAAAAAAGATGAGCTTTCAGTTTAATCCAATCGAGGCTGATTACATCCAGCTCCTTTAAGATCGTTCAGGCACGATGCACTTCCCTGTGTCTCAGGCTGTGATAGATGACGGATCGTGATGCTTTAAAGCCCTATTGCACTTAGCTGTGCATTTAGTGTCTACAGTGCACTTCTCCCTTGGGCCATTTGTGTTCCTCCTCTGATTAACAGGCAGTAAAAACTCAAAACATGCTGCTCACTGACTGACTGTTGGGGAAATGAGAGTTTCGTGTCATTTTCCCTGAGTGTGCACGTCACACACACCCCCACGGGACACCGCTGCTTTAATGTATCAGATCATTGTTTATTTCACACTCCATTTTCTATATTTATAATGCTTGTGTGGGGTTGTGCGTGCATGCCTGTGTGGATGCCTGACCTTGCATGCTTGTACGAGTGATTTGTTACACCATGTGTTGATATGGTGCAGTGAGCTGGCTCGCCGACAGCTACAATATAAACAGGAGCGTCTAATGTGGATCGCATGTTTCCCAGGCGTCTAATGATTAGTCATTGTCTATTAATCTTTTAATTATTGTCTCTACTAATCCATTAGTTGTTTTGTCCGTAAAATAATCTGAAAATGGTGAAAAATGTTGATCATTGTTTCCCAAAGCCCAAGAAGACATCCTGAAATGTGTCCACAGACCAAAGATATTTAATATACTGTCAGAGAGCAGTGAAGAAACTAGAAAATATTCACATTTAAGAAGCTGGAAACAGATTTTTGACTTTTTTGCCTTAAAAATTACTCACACTCATTTGAAAAAAAACATCGCTGTTGTTCGAATCATCTGCCCCCTCAAGTGGTTGCCATTTTCTGCACAAGCTCCTGTTGCTAGTGCGAGCTACTGTGCTAATGCTAGCTAGCAAACGTTAACGCTGTTAATGCTTGGTACCGATGATGCTAGCTAGCTCACATTAGGGCGCTACAGTATGCTGGCTGCATAACCATTAGCCTACGTCTGAGCTAATGCCAGCCAGCTAATGTTGCTGATGCTAGCCAGCAAACGTTAAGGTTGCTAATGCTAGCCGACACTGTTGTTACTGAAGCTAGATAGCTCACGTTAGGGCAGTACAGTGTGCTGGCCGCATAGCCGTTAGCCTACCAGTGAGCTAACACTGCTAATGCTAGCTAGCTAATGTTGCTGATGCTAGCTGGCGAATGTTAAGGTTGATAATGCTAGCCAACATACTGATGCTAGCTAGCTCAAGGGCAGTATAGCACGCAGGACGCTTTGTCTACCGTAGAACTCAGCTATTCCTACATTTTAGAAACCTTACAAACATATTTAAAATTATTCATTCACAAATCTAATAATCTAGATGTAGTATTTTTTGAAGAATGACTTGTTTGCATGAAAATATTATCAATGTGACCTTCAAATGATCGATTGCTGCAGCTGTAGTTGTTCTCTTTTAGCGGCTACAAATGCCGACGCATGAATTAGAAGAACACATGTAGAAAAGTTTCCTTTAAGATCCCTGTCTCTGGGGTGTGTGCTGTCCGCTTTTTGGGCGGGAATGTCGGGAGGATGGGGGATTCACAGTTTTGGACTAATAGGGGTCAAGAGCCTGCGGTGGAGCTGGTCATGACTGGAGTAAATGAAGATGGGTCGTGGCGGACTGGGTGGGGAAAGCAGTAAGAAGTGAGAGAGAGAGAGAGAGGGGGAGATGTAGAGACAGTGAGAGCTAATGAGCTGGATTTGCTGGAGACTTGGCATTCTGCTCGTGGTGCTCGCTCTATCTCCCTCCTCTGTAGAGGAGCTGGCTAGAGCGAGCTTCCTGTCTGAGCCCTGAAGCAGGAGTAAATGAGGGAAGGGGGGGAGGAGGAGGAGGAGGAGGAGGAGGTGGAGGTGGTGGTGGTGGTGGTGGAGGGGTGTTGGAAGCAATAGAACAGAGGAAGGAGGAGAAGGAGGAGGGTGAGGGGCGGGAGGGACCTGTGTTGAAATTGAATGCCAGGGCGCCATGTTCTCACCGCCAGCGTTTCCATGGTTACAGGGTAATTCTGGCGAGTAAGGAAATTTCATTCACTGTGGTATGAAGAAGAAGAAGAAGAAGAAGAGGAGGGAAAAAAATGAGGAGGGAAATATCAACAAAGCAAAACAGAGAAAGAGAAAGGAGGAAACCAGGGAGGAGAAAGGACGAGGAGTAAGAGGAGGAAAGAGAAAACCTCCACTGGGGTTTGTGCCACCCATCCCCCAGGCGATCTGCCTCTGTCTCTCATTCCTTTTTTCTTGTGTATTTCTGTGATGCTTGGTTTGTTTGCCACCACCCTATAAGCAAACACAACACCCACCCACAAGCCTCCAGTTCTTCCAGGAGCCCTGCAGGTATATGGCAAAGAACAAAGAGAAACACTGTTAACTGGCCCCTGTGTGTGTGTGTGTGTGTGTGTGTTCTTATTTTGGGAGGACATCGATGGGGGTTGGTGCCGGTGAAGGGTCGCGGGGGGTTAAAGAAATCACATTTGACACATGTGAAGCTGCTGCTGACATGTCAGAGGCCGAGTGCAGCCGATTTGACCACGTTTGTCCTCGGCTGCTTGGATTTCACAGGCAGAAAAACGGGTTGAGTTTTTATCCTCGGTGTGCATGTACAAACCTGAGCACGCAAGCATGTGTGCGTCCGCCTGCGCAGATACAGCCACACTCTCACTCTCCGCCTAACTGAGGTTGACAACTGCATGGGGTTTGACTGGGCTGTCGCTGCAGCCAACCTGACAGCTGTACAGCCGAGCACCCTCTGCGCACACACACACACACATGCATGTGAACAGATCTTCTGTGTAATTTCTGATATGATGTACAGGTTTTCTCATCAGCACATGCAGCATGTTTTGACAGAGCGAGCCACGAACACATGTAGTTAAATGTGTTGTTTATTATCATCAAGCTGGTGTGTGCAGATGTTTCGCTGTCACGGAAAATATCATCGCTATTTCTTTTTTTACTACCGAGAGATAATAAAAATGTTGAGACGTATCATTTGATGATTATTTTCCCTCTCTTTCAGTGGCTGAGGAGGGGCTGTGGGAGTGCGGGCTGTCCTACGAGTGCAGGACCCTCCTGTTTAAGGCCATACACAACCTGCTGGAAAGGTAAAACGATCATCAGAAGCACTAACTACTAACTGTTCCAACAGTAGAAGCATACACACACAGTTACTTCATTTGCACATTTTTGCTACTTAAAAGTCATTTTCAAATAAACATAAATATTGGCATACTACAGATAAATTGGTATTGGCGCATATGTTGTCAGATCTGCGCCTGAAATTATTTTAATGGATTATATTTCAGAAAAAAGATGCTCGGGGGGTAGTTTAAATCTCCAGTGATGTTTACTCTTTGCTCTGATGTCATCTTAGACGATATAGTTTATAGTTAAACAGTAAAATATCCTGCCTATATAAAATATATCAATACCGGCTATATTCACATCGGAAATTTTTGCTGCCAATATCTGTATCAGCATCGGCCCCAAACATCGAGTCACGTTCTATATTAAATTGTTTTAATCATTATAATATATTATATTAATTTAACACACTGTTTTCACTCTACACTTTAGTTGAACCCATTTATTTAAAAGCAGCATGTAAACATACACTATAGTAAAGGGTTTATAACACACTATAATGTAGTTGTAAGCACGTAGAGGTGTGTTAATGTAACTGACTCCTCTTGTGTCTGTAAGCAGATAATGAATAACAATATAGTAAAGTACAGTTGTAATAATAAAGTTGTGCTAATAACAGAAGTTATTGACAAATATTCAACTTAATATTAAAGAATACCCTTTTGTCTGCATAATAGAGTGGTATAAACTAATTAGTACATTTTTATATAGTACTGTAGTGTTTATATAGTATTTATACATGTGAAATAGTAATAAAATCACAATAACTGGGAGTATATTGTGTACTTTTGATGCGTGTTTGATTCAGGGAGCCTGAATATTGTGTATAGAAAGGGATATTTTTAAAAAATCCCCAAATTCACCAAACAAACAACAAACTTCATGTCGCTCCAGTAGACATCTTTAGATTTCTCGCAGCAGCTTCACCTTAATGAAATTATAATCTGAGCGCTGAATCACTTGCTCAAGTACCCAAAGCTCTCCTTTCTGAGTCAGAGCCATCTGTTAAATGAAGCAGCACATATTTGCTCTCTATTAAGTTAAGCATCAGTGATCATCATAGGGGGCAGGCTGAATTAACCTTCCTATTACCTTGAAGCTAACTCCTTTTATAGCTCACTATTTCAACAAGGGGGGGGGATCACTTCCACTCTCGCTTTCATATCGAACAGATGAAGTTGACCTCTGTCACTGACTGTTATTATTGTTGTCATTATTTACGATTCAATTTGAATTAATCAAGTCTCCATCAAACAATTACAAATAGGGCAGTTATGAATATTTAAATAAATGAAGCACAAAAAAAAAAAAAAAACACTTATGAAAGACAAATGTTAAGAAGGTCTAGAGTCAAGATTTCCTCATGATACCAATTAAGGCTTGCAAGCTAGGAGAGCTCTGTCGTATGGGTAATTAATTTGAACATTTCTCAGAATAAGACTGGAATAACAGCACATGAGGAGTTTTGTGGTTGGTTGAAGTCTCATGGTCACCAGACTGACCGCGCAGGTGGGCCGTCTGACACTCGGGCTAAGGTTTGACTAACAGGAGCCCACTGCAGCAGTGTTTTCTATAGGCATACATTTATCCTCAAAGCCTTAGTCAGTGGAAACCAAAGCAACTCTAAAAGGAGAGGAAACTCTAGCTGGATGCAAATAATGCTGTGTGTCTTCTGGATATGTAACATGCTTACATTTGTGCCAAAACAAACTTTGTACAGTTGTAATATGTAAATGTCGTGTTTGCGGCTTGTTTTGATACCCTATGTGGCTAAAAAGCAACCTAGAAGAAGCAAAATTGGCCTTTAAGAGCCAAAGTTGTGGTGGTAGAAGAGTATTACATTGTAACAACAGAAAAGTCGGTTGTATCAGTCAATCAACAATTCAACTGTTGAGGGACCTGCAGGTTTTTTTCAGCATCCACTCACAGCTTGTTGCTCCGTGCGTGTAATGTAGTGACTCCCCCACAATGTATTCTTTGATAGGGCTCCCGTGTAGTGACCGTGCACTGATCTAATTCACTGAACTCGTATTGGGGCCATTACTGACCTTTTTAAGCAGTTTGAGTATCGGCTACAATACGGCTCATCCACATTAAATACAATTTGTTGGTTGATGTTTTTGTAAAAGTTCTTGTTTCCAAGAAATAGAGAGCTCTTATGTTCGATAAGCAGCCTCGGTCAGATAACCAAGCACGATAATAAAGAATGCACCAAAGATGGTAGAGCTGCAGGCTGAAAAGCTTTGAGTAGCTCGGCCTGGCTGCGTTGAGAGAGGGCCATAAAATAATTTTGTAATTCCTCGACCCGGGTCAGAGGGTCCAGCAGGGAATTCACTGGCACCTGCTCACAGAGACGAGTCAAAGTTGCGAGAGCGCCGAGTTTTGTCTGTGAAAGGAGGCCGAAACGAGGCGAAGACGCGCACAGATGGCGGGACAGCCAAATAGGGAGCACGACGACCGAACTGTTTGATGTGATCAGATTTTGATGTGATGAAAGGAAAGGTTTTTGGAAAGCTATGTGTAAGAGGGCACACCACTTAGGGGAAAGCAGATTAGCAAGAAGATTACCTTTCCTTTTCCTGTGCACCTGTCATAAACTCCACATGTCTGCAGGAGCAGAGGGACGGCCCCTGCTGCAGCTGTGATGCGTAAACTGTTTGCAGCTCCTGTGTCTTATTTCTGCTCCAGTGATTGAACTTACACAACTTACGCTGCATATTATACAAACACGTAGAACAGCTTCTGCACATATAAGCAAAACATTTCATAACTTAGGTCTTGAATTGAGGAATGGACAGCTGTGTGATATAATCCTACACAACACCACCGAAAGCTACGGCCTCAGAAATCGCCATGTCACGTATCATATGCTTTTATTTTCATTTTCTACACTCTCCTCTCTTTGAAAGCATTTTTATCTGTAACCATTTATTTCTGCTTTTTGTTTGTATTGTCTCTTAAATGCAATTTTAACAGTTTCTTGTTTAATGTCTTATTTTTATTGCATTTCTGTGTCTTTGTAAAGCACTTTGAATTACATTGTGTCTGATTATGTAGTGGCTATAGTGATTCAAAGCTTCCCTGATGTTTTTTACAGGATTTGGTTAAAGGACCCTCCGAAATACAAAAATTCGACTACATTTTCTACTTTTATGGTTTCTGGCTATGATAAATGGTGCAATTTTTTTGTTTTTCAAAAAAGAAAACACGTCTTTCAAACACGTTCAATCACTGTCTTGTATATAATGAGAGAGAAGATGTTGATAAAGACGTGTAATGACTGACTTTCTTTCTCCTTCCTTCTTCTTCTTCTCCCTGCTGCTGCAGATGTTTGATGGATAAAGGGTTTGTGAGGATTGGGAAGTGGTTCTTCAAGCCACATGAACTGGAAGAAAAGTCTTTGGCCAACAGGTAGGCAGAACTTTCATCACACACACACACACACATGCTTCATTGAGCCACTGTCATCGGGCTTTCTCAGCAGGTTTCACATATGTTAGGCAGTGAGAAATACACACCACAGAAGTCCATGTGTGTGATCATGCGCCTGTGAGTGTGACACAGCCGGCCAGTGTGAATGGCTTTTATGTGATTCAGTATTTGTCGAGCCCCCTCTCCTTGATGTTCCAGCGGCTGGCTCGTGGTGTGAGACTATTAAAAAAAACCGGGGCTGTGAATGGCGGTGAGAGGTGAGAGCCGAGCTGAGTCGAGCTCTCGCAGCTCTCTCTGGGCAAGGGGAGGCTGGTATTTTGTGTGTTTGTGTGTGTGTGTCAGTGTCACGCTGTGTGAGTGTGCAGGCAATGTGGGAGACAGACTGAAACAGAGTAAAAAGAGGGGTGGGTGTGATGACAGTAGCTCAACTTGTTGCTTCAGCCATTGTAGTTCCCTCTCGCAAGCTCTCGGTCTGCCCACTCCAGCTTCTCCTGCTGGTGACGATGCAACATTCCTCACATCTCAAACATACTCCGTGCTCAAATGCTAAGTATCCAAGTAAACGGCTCCTTGGAAACCACTTAGCTGTCAAATGGCTCATTTTTAGAAATCTTGCTTTGAGGCAGCAAGCACAGAAATCATCCCTCTATTCATATTTACTCTGTAGTTCTTGAACTGGAAAGCTGTAAATTGCATTGTCATTCAAACGGCGGTGCAAATTAAACAGACGCACAGGAAACTCTTTGCACTGGAAAGTTGCTGACACAAGTGCAGCGTGCTGTAGCAAACTCAGGCACTTTAGAGCAGCAGGTGGAAGTCCTTCCGCGAGGCGCACAGTGTGACATTTAAAGAGCGTTTGTCACTGGCGCCGCATATAAAGTGTTTTGAGGAACTTTTTGTACCTAGAAGCACCCTCAAGGTAAAGCTTACCACCCACAGGTGAGAGATTAAAGTAAATACACCTGAAAAAAAGGAGTGTAGAAACATAATGAATTCAGATGCTTCCATACAGAGACACAAGCTGGTCACTGAATGGTTTGATGTGAGTGGGAAGGATGTGAATCATTTGTTATGGCCTTCAGATCTCAACCCAGATGAACACTTTTGGGAGATTTTTGTAATGAGGTTAAAGTAGGTTAGAGTTGTTCAATCCCTCCAATAGTTAACACGTTTTCTTTAGTAGTTTGCAAATTAGCTTAGTTAAATTGGAGTGTATACACGTCCTGTGAACTAGGGTTGTTCCTAATTTCCCTGTTGTTTCAACACAAGTATAAAGGAGCTCTATATAACTATTTGTAGCAAATTACATGTATTAATCACTTTTTTTATTGGCCATGTGTGAGCAGAATGTAACGTGACGTGAAAAATCAGACCTCCCCCGTCTCTGTTGGTTGCCTGTGGACAACTTGTTCAATGTTATTTAATGCTACTGTCGTTAGCATCAGTAATGGACGCTTGTTTTTTAAAGCAACATTCGACAAGGAAGTAAGGGAGGCCGATGTGGCCTTTGAAATAATATTGCGATATTTTTAGGTTATATAGCGCTACACAATATACTGTATATATCCGGATATTATACAATTTCCTCAACAGCGCTCCATAAATGCTCGGACGAGGCAATAAAATTACACAATATTTTTTTTACCAAATACCTCGATATCGATGTTGCCACAGTATTGTAGGGATGACTGTTGGTACATTGAGACAATGAGATTTATCATAAATAATCATCTGTAATGTGAATATAATGATGAAGTGGGTAAAGACAAGTATTAGAACAAGTAGAACAGTCTGGTATCACTTTACTATAATGCAGCCTTTAAAACCAGGAAAAGACAACACTTATGACATATCACCCACAGGTGATAGATTGACATGACATGACATTTCAGTGTTAATCATTGGAATATGCAATTCAGCAAGTTTTAAAGTCTAGTGTTTGTGGTGTGTTTAATTGTCTTGTCAACATACGAGCACTTTATCCTCCCATTGTTAGCCCCCATCCTCCATGACCCCACTTATAATTACCATGGATGTCTTTTACTTTTCTGAGGTTGCGTTTCTTTGGTGCATTCTCCTGTTTGACAAGTGACTATTGTTCATTAATTATCCAATTAAAAAAGGCTCAGACTTTGCTTTAAAGAGAAAAAGAAAAGAAGAAAACGTTGAACAAGTAGCAAAATGGTGCGAGTCACTGAACGATCGGTTAATAACAATTGTGTGGGAGGTAGGAAGGTGTGAAGACACTGGGTCCTGAGTGTGTGTTTGGGTGTGTGTGTGCGTACTGTACAGCGTGTACACAAATATACGTTGAGTTTCTCTGACATGACACTCGGTGTTTGAGTGAGTGCAGAGATTTACAGGATCTCCATTCCTCTTCATTTTGACAGCTCTGTATGAATATATTGTCAGCTGGTACGCCCCCTGCTGAGCCAATCCCGACTCACACTGTCTGTGAATTATTGAACATCCTGGAAGGAGAGACAGAGAGAAGGAAGAAGAGACATTCTTAAACACGCAGACGCAAAACAAATACAAATCTCATGTAGATGTCTGCACTGGATTTCATGCGGCTGTTGCATGTATCACATGGTGTTAATGAGCCATGACGTTTTTGCTCTCGTTCCACATGTCTCCACTGCTTGCTCCCAGCACACACACTGTCCTAAATGCCCACACACACACACACACTTTCCCTTGTTCCCAGAATAGCAGTGTTGCCCCACACTTGACAGTGCGAGCTGTAAGAACCCCTGCAGATCCCTTTCCGTCAGTGTTTTCATGCCATGAGGGAACATTGCTCAGTTAGGCATACACTGACCTCCTGCCTCAGCTGTAACCAGGCTCCTTTGTCTCTTCTTCACTCCCACACTGTGCCATTTATCCCCAACAGGGGGCGCTTCGGAGCTAATATCCATGCCATGCCCCCATACCCGTGCCAACTCCTGTGCCTTGGCGCTGCCGCCTTTGTCAGGCTTATCTGGTGTTTATCCCGTATGTGTCCCCGGGGGCACGGCGAGGATTGGCACATCCAGGACACCCTCCTCTGCCACACCACCCTCCGCCCCCCCCCCCCCCCCCCCCACCCCCCAACTCCTCTCTCAGCACAACACTCATGCTCTCTTTGTGTCTGAATGGGAGGAAAGCACTCTGGGTTGGTAACGGATTGCATCAGACGCTGAGGGGAGCGTGCGAGAGAGAGTGTGTGTGTGAGGGAGAAGGAAGAGCAGGGAGGAGGCTCGGTGTGTGTGGTGGGGAGGTGGGGATCAGAGAAGGTGGGGGGTCGTAAATTAATCATCACTATAGACGGCTCAATGGATGTATTAGAGTCTGTCTCCCTCATTAGATCAGTCAATTTGGTGCATGCCAAGTACAGCAGCACACGGTATATTTGCTAATCTAGGTGCTTTCACTCGCATTAATGACCATATACTCATGCATAGCTAATGTTCTTATTTGACAGTGTAACAGAGCTGTCCTCTGGTACTTCCCCATGAAACACAACACAAGTTGCACTGTCTGTTTAAGCTGCTATTTAAAAATGGCAGAAATCCTCACCTGACCTCTCCTCTCCTCTCCTCTCCTCTCCTCTCCTCGGGGACCAATGACATTGAGATATTAGCCATCTCCTAGGCAACAAACATTTGGTGTTAGGCCACATCACAAGGTCACAGAATCTCCAGAAATAAAAAAAAAAACAGCAAACAAACAAATACGACAAGCATTCCCTCTAATCTCCACATTGTACTGCATTGTGCGATAAATCTACTGATGTTTATTTTTATTTGTTTTTATAATTAAAATAACGTAACAAACGGATGTATGCAGGGGAGGAAGGAGTGCTCCCTAATATGAAAGAAATCTTCTGACCTAATTTTGCTCATATTGGTATGTTTGGTTAAATTTGCTTTAAGGGGCTTAAAAAAAAATGTTGAACTCCCAGTTGCAATTAGCGAGAGAAAGAAAGTCACATGCTTTTACTTCATGTGGCCTTTGTTCTTCATCTTTATTCAAATGCTAATGCATTAACAGTTGGATAGATTTAAAATAACACAAAATTATGACATTTAACCTTTAAATAAATCAGGGATTTGATAATCCTCTGGTTAACTTTGAGGCCAGCTGATTATTTCACCAGTAAGTGACTGACAAGGAAAATATTGACCGACTGGCAGACAGATGGATAAGATTAAATGAGTTACTGGCTGAATGAATGGTGGACTGACTTAAATACCAACTGGTTTACAAAGAAAAAGGCTTGAATAAAAGTTAAGAGTTTGAGATGTGGAACTCAAGGTTTTAGAAACAGGGTTTTTTCAATGACATTCAATGATATCTATGAGTATACGTAGTGTTTTCACTGTGTTTTCCAGTACTTCATCCAGTAAATATTTGTTGCTGGAACCGTTAAGGAGAAGATGACCCATTCGATGCAATCAACTTCTTCTGCAGACTTGAATGGAGCTCAATTGGACATCCTACATTAAGATTCAGGCATGCCAGAAATTGGCAATTGGCTTGTAAAAGCTATCAGTAATAAATAGTAAATGTATTGAAAATAGAACTTAAATTATTTTTTTTATTATTACGTAAATGACACTGAAAATATGTGAGTAGGAAAAAATAACAATAAAAGCACCACTTTTGAAATCATTGATGAATGTTACTATTACGGTAAATTGTATGTACGTAACTCTATCAGTCATAACAAGACTTTTAGTGTGAAGCCATTGTATCCACAGTATTTAAATACAGCAGCTTCTGTCCATGTAGTGGCTTAATGATTGACTACATATACTGAGAGACATAAAAATATTATGTGCTACATGAAACAGTATCTGATGTGTTGTCATGTTTTTTTCCACTATTGACGGAGTTATTAAAGCCATTTATTTCCCTTTTAAGATAATAAGTGCCTCTCTTTCATCCATAAGCATCCTTGGCAATTATTTGTATTGCCGAAGTACTTGCATTTAGTCCTTTGAAACATGTTGTTCTTCGCGTGTCTTGGGCCTCCCTAGAGACAAAAACATGATGCACTATTTGCCTTGATTTCTAATATTACCAGGTAAAATCACTGAGAGAAAGAAGAAAACAACCCCACATGGATCAATAGCAAGGATGGTGATACATTACAGCTAAAGCCTACCAGCAGATCCTTTTCCTCTTGTTTAATTAGGACCACAGATACGAGTTTGAAAGCCTGTAGAAGCTCGCACTGATTTTCTTACCGAAGTTAGTGACTCAAGCATTTCCACTTGGCAACATTTGTGTGGGAATACCCTGCTGACAGAGTACACTAGAACAAAGATAATTATACCTATAAAGCTGACTTTAAAGGTGCCCTTGTAGTTTGTTTGTGAAAAGTCATGATCACATTCAGCGTTACTTGCAAAAACACATTCTGTGGTCCTCTAGACTTAAAAACATGTGGCAAGAACGCGTCTTTCATCAACCACGTATTCACCAACATGCACAAATAAAGGGATCAGAAAACATTGCTCTACAGTGCTACTATTGGTCAAAAACCCCTTACTTACCTTTAAGTATTTTAATTATATGTGATTTTTTCATCTAATGACATTAAATAAGTTTGATGAGAAGTGTCACATTTAAAGCAAAGTTTTTCTATCATGTGGAGTAAATGTGAGTTATTTAGATAAAGTCTGATTTAATTGAATTAAATTAAATTAATTCAGCCAATACATCTTAAGTTAAGGGGAACTTCGACATAAACTTGTGTGTTTCAACTTATTTCCTGAGTGTGTTCACAGTCGCTCTCTGGACTTCCAGTTGCAATAGACTGAAATATTTTCCAAGCTTCTCGTGCTCATAGAAAGTGTAGCGACTGATGCCCTTCAGCATGACACCTTTTTTCATCGTGAGTCCATATTAATTGTCGGAGCAGTGTTTGAGCACAAACATTGTGATAGCAACACTGGCTAAAGCCTCCCACTTGGGGCCACTGAATAATACATCAAGCTGACTACATCCCCCCTTATGCCCGTGTTAATACTTGTGTGTGCATGCAGGACCATATGCACACACCTGCATAAGCCTGAGAGTATTATGCATGTTCGGTGGTTTGGCTGGATTTGTTTGTGTGGCGTAAACTTGCTGTGCCAGTGCAGTGGAAGGACTTATAGAGCGTGTGTGTACATGCTGCTCATAAGAGCTTACAAGAGGGTAAACATCCTCCTTGACGTCGGTCCACATGCACCCAGAGCAGCAGAGCAGCGTGTACTGTTTCCAAGGGATGTGCTGAGATCGTGTAGGAAGGGTTAGGCAGCCAGAAGGATGGAGATAACTCATAATAGTGCTGCCGTGGTGGCAGAGAGAGAATTTAAGGTACAGATTAACAAGATTAATCCCTCAGATTTGAGAGAATCTAAGAAAATGTTATCACGCCTGCTTGGTGTATATGATTGTAGCTAATGATATCAAAACACAGGCATCCCTTTGATGCCTCTAACAGAGGAAACAGACGCTTTGTGCTTCGCTTTCTTTCTCCTCTCATCTAATCTTGTTTTATTTTTTTCCCCACTGGGTTAGACATGAGAGCGTGCCGACAATCAAGATAACCGTTGTTATTTTATGTGCATGTGATCGTACACACAGATGCTTGTGTGTCAAGTCCATGATGCATGTCGGACATTAACCAGCTCCCCTGCTGGCTGCCTGGCTGGCTGGTGGCGTCGTGATGGGGTGAAAAGACACATGTTGTCACAGGAATCTCTTTCACTCAGTGGCGCTCAAACATGCACGTACAGCCTGCCGTACATGTACGCGTTTGTACACATGTGATGGCGTGAATGTGCGCCGTTAATGCTGTCGTATAAGCTTCAGCACATACTGTGCGTGTAAAGCCAAATGAAATGGACACACACACACACACACACACACACACACGTACAGTGACGTTGCTGTGTGTTCTCCGGCTCTACCCTCCCTGATTGATTTCACCATAAAATTGTGCTCAGTAGCCACCCATTAAAACTCTGATCTCATCGATATGTGTGCAGCAATTGCAGTGCGTGGCACTGAATTATTCACCTCCTCCTCTTCCTCTCTCACTCGTCTCGCTCTCACTCCTCATTTTACACTGTATCCTTTCTTTCCTCGTCCTCCTGATCTCCTCTCTATCCCCCTGTTCTCCCTTTTCGTCTCATGCATCTCCTTCATTTTTCCACCTCCAGTGCTCACTCTGTCTCCATCTTCTTCTCCTCTGCTCTTCCTCCTTTCTTCCTCCTCTCACTCTTCTTTCTCTCAACTCCCCCCCCACTGTCTCCTCTCTCTCTCTCTCTCTCTCTCTCTCTCTCCAGTACTGTCAGCCCTGAGGCGAGTCTCAGCCATCACTCCTCTTCATTTATTAATACCTGTACTCATACAGCCCAGCACACACAGCTGCCTCACATCTCTGTCCACTGCTCTCTCTCTCTCTCTCTCTCTCTCACACACACACACACGCACACATGTATGCACGCGCTTGCCGACTGCACAACTGTCCCCGAGGATGCGATGAGCCCAGTGTGTCCACACACTCACACCCGCTTACTGTGCAGAAAAATGCCCTTTGTAAAAGGACAGGGAGCATCAATCTCCCAGCTGCGTCAGCCTCCAGTTTGATGCTCTTTTTGTAGTTCTGCTTTTCCCTCGCTTGCATTTAATTGCACTTTATTGCAGTTATAATAGCTCTTAGGTCATAATTGTCGCAAATTACTTACTGGTTAGACTGATTGCTTGTATGTTTATCATTTATTCTTGTTTACCCAGCTGAATTCTCCCTCTCTACACATTATTAAACGGCTTAGATCGCTCACTAGCGTTTTTGGGGTTTTGCTTTGTAATCACAGTAAAGGATTAATTGAGAGCACAAAGGTGAGTCATTTTTTTTTATCAGCACACAATAATTTCAGCTGAAATCTCAATAGTCTCCAACCACTAATTCTGTTGGATAGAAAAAGAGAGACAATGATACGAGAAAAAAAAACGTGATGATTCCCAGCAGCCGTTTGGCCATAGCTGCCGTTTTTACGAGGGGTCTAAAGGGAGCCATGTTTTTTGTACACACATCAGCTCCAATCAGTATACACACATCTCATAAAACTATACAATAACAATATAAACAGAATTATTAACACAAGAGGGAAATAAATTCTGATGACTGCTTCATTTCACAGCCTTATTTAATCCGTGCAGGGCTGCGAAGTGAAAATGTAACATGGTGAAATACATACAGTTTATCAGTCAGTCAAACAATTAGCCAGTCTGTCTTTGCCTTAAAACCTCTTAGTCGTGTCTATATGTAAAAGTAAATTAAAGGGTAACTTAACGTAAATTAAAGTGTGTTCAAAGGTCTTGGAGAGTAGTACTGCATACGTGAAAAAAGTAGTATAAAGCCTTTTGTGGCTGCAGAGAAAGCTGGATGTAATCTGAGAAATTGCCTCCGGTGATGTCACTCAGTGGCTAAGTCGCATTGTGGGTAATGTAGGCGCCGAGTTTTGCATTGCACATCTGTAACACTGTTGGACTCATTATGCACAGTTTAAAAACAAATGACCATAACTGATACAGCAGAGCCAGAGATGCCACCTTTTTATTCCATGCCATACCTGGTGCCTACATTACCCACAAGGCAACTCCACTGTGTGCACTGAAAAAATGCTGTGTTGACTTACTTAATTTCTTTTTTAATGTAAAGTGGGTGCACAAAATACATTTATCTAACACTAGATATATTTATTAAGTTGACCGATGTTTTATTTTTTAAGTTGAGTGCAATAGTAATTGCAGGGTAATTATTTTTTGAGTAGAAAGTATGTTCATTGTATTAAAATTAATTGTGTATATTCACATCAATTTAATGGTTTAATTAAACGCTGTAAATAAAGCTAGCTGTCTTCCAAAGAAGAGTTTAATGACAGTTTAACTGTCGAACAATGCATGCTGGGAAGTCTGTTGTATTTAATAAACCAAGCCAATGACAGAGACTATTATCTGTATATATTGAAGGCGGAAAAAAGGCAGATCTTAATTATTCACATTAAGATCTCTTTAACAAAAAAATAGATTAAAACATTTAAAAGTGGTCAGAATCAGTTTTTTCAGTGTGACGTCACTAGAGGCAAGTAATCAGATTACACTCAGCTTCCTCTGGAGCCACAAAATGCTTTATCCTCCTTTGTCACATATGCAGTAGTACTCCCTAAGACCTGTAAACATATTTAACATGTAAAACTGGTGGAGTTACCCTTTAAGTTATGTCGACTCAGTGCTGGCATAGAGGATAATTGGGTCTTTTATGCTTTTCAATAGACTGACTAAACATCCTGAATGTAAATTATGACGGTTGGTGCGTATGTGCGTGGCAGTTAGCTGCGTTTGCTCCTCTTGACTTGCAGCTGTTCCACCGAGCTTCCCCATGCAGCTATATATAGCTCTTCATATGGTGTAATGATGCACTGAGGACAAGGCTGGAGGGCAGTGACATTGAAAGCATGCGTGTGAACGCGCTGCTTTAGCTCTTCTCTTCCTCTTGTGATTGTGCAGACCTGTGTCCAAACCACCTGTTTTGAGAGAATGTGCATTTTTTTTTGAAGCAGAGAATTTGGCCTCTTCTCTCTTTGGGTGCACTCAGCGCCATCTGGAGGCCGTCACGGTCAACGCCACGACATATTTGCCTCCCTCAAGACTGTGCTTAGCTCTGCCCATGAGTGACTGTGGAACTGGCCATTTTATTGAATTTGATGATCCATTACAGCTCAAATGGAGGTCCGGCTCCCTCAGGGCAAAGGAGATATTGCATAGGCAGCAGGGTAATCACAAGGAGATTACAGTACCTGCTGACTTTATTGTCAGTCTGATATATACAAACCAAGGTAGTAAGGAGCTTTATAGATTAAAAATATACATCAGTGAAGCCGTAGTGGTAGTTAATGATGTCCAGCCCGCCCACTGGTATATAGATTGCAATAAGGCCCCAACAATTACTCCTCTGTGATTAAAAAAAGAGCAGTGTGTGATGAACTATGCCTGGGCTGTGTAATAAAGCGAGCGCTGCATATGTAAACATGTAGTCACCACAATCAGTCATAAGCAAATGAGGATTTATACCTGCAATAAGGAGCCGATGTGGGAGACGATGAAGATGATCAATGAAGGAAGGGCTGAGCGAGGCTTTCACAAAGACAGCGTGTACGCTAAATTGCAGTTTGGAGAAAAGCTGTCGTCATCTGTCATGAGCGGCATATTCATGCTGTACATTTGTTTTTCAGCAGCTGTGATTTATGGGTTTATTTGATCTCAGGTTTAACATTATTAAATCTGATTTTATTTCATTCCGATCTCGGTTTAATTGCGTTAACAGTTGCGAAGGTACGTGTAATTAAATCGGACAAAGCGAGCTGCTCCTGTCGCCGAGACACACACACAAAAGAAAAAACAACAGCATGTTCCTGTGCTGTGCTGCTTCTCACTGCTTCTTCCTGTCCTCTGTCCCCCAGTGAACACCTATCATGCTCCTTCTCCTTCTTCCTCCACGGGGAGAGCAACGTCTGCACGAGCGTGGAGATCGCCCAGCACCAGCCTGCATACCACATCACAGAACACCACATCCGCCTCGCGCAGACCTCCATCACACCAGTGCAAGGTAAGACCACAAAGCCAGTGCTGTTTGTTTATGGCTCATGTACACAGAAGAGAAACAAAAATGATGTTCAGGAAGCATGTGCTGAGGAAGTATTCAGAGGCATTACTTAAGTAAAAGTAGCAATACCACACAGCGAAAATACTTAATTTGTGGGTAGTCCTGGATTCAAATGTACTTAAAGTGTCAAAAGTAAAAGTACTCACAGTGCAGTAAAATGATCTGTCTGTGTTTTACTATTATAAAACATGTTTTTGGATTAATATCACTCGTGCATCAATGTGTATGTTGCACTTTACTGCAGTAGATATTTAAGGTTGAGCTCATTTTAACTGCTTAATATACTGTCGGGTAGTTTGATCTACAACAATGCATCATATCTCTCAAGCTTTGCGGCTTTCCTTTTTTTTACACTCCCATTTTATTGGATCCTTTTGGCACGGAAAGAAAAAAAAAAAAAACAATAAAAAGCAGCACACAACATCATTGCCAGCCACTGTGACAGCCACAACTTCCAGGCGGCAAACATTTTGTATTATACTCTGTGGACGGGGAGTCTTCAGGTCTTCGTAATGTTTCCATGATCAGTGGAGAGTGCAGTAGGAAGGATGTAAATTATATTTTAGGCAGTGAGGCTGACGAGGGATAAGCCGCCAGCCATGTTTTTCATTTCAACAAATAATGTATCCATTTTTTCCATCTTGCAATGCAGAGGTCATTTTTCTTACTTAATAGAAAAATCAGTCTTTTTGATGATTTCAAGCCAATTATCCACTCTAGGCAGGACGCCCTGTCACCATCTACAAGTGATTGCTTTGTTGCTACAGTCAATATTTTCAGGAGCTATCTATCATTTCCTGCTGTACCTTCTGGTAAATCACCCAAATAAAGGGATATGCATGTCACTGGGATCTGCTGTCCAAGGATTATGCTGCATGATCCTTCAAATAGCTCGCCCCCAAATAGCTGCATCTTTGGCCAGCCCCCACAATTTCTTAAATTCAAATTTCCAACATTTATGGTTTATTGCTCTCATGAGACACATGGCTTTCACTGGACAGGGAGTGAATGAAAAATCGTAAGCCGAAAAGTAAGTAGTAGCTAAAGCTGTCAGACAAACGTAGTGAAGTGACAAGTGAATTATTTGCCTCTTAGATAATAATATAATAATAATTTAGTTACATTTAGTTATGGGGAACCTTCTGCAAACTCACCTCCTCAGTGTGTATCGTCACTCTGCAATATAATGAAATGTCTGTCTTTGTCCGTCTGCAGTGGTCCTGAGTCCGTACGGTCTGAGCGGCACTCTAACGGGTCAGGCCTACAAGATGAGCGACCCGGCGGCACGGAAGCTGATGGAGGAGTGGAGCTACTTCTACCCCATGGTACTTCAGCAGAAAGAGGGAGGCGGAGAGAAGGAAAAAGAAGAAGCGAGCCAGGGCTACGATCGCAACGGCCACGTGGCGGTGGAGGTCATCGTAGGTACGGAAAGAGTCAACACGTCTGTTGGATTTAAGCGAACTGCGTCTCCAGTCGCATAATTTACAGCTTCATGGAATTGAATGTAGCCTATCCAGTATTAAGACTTTTGTGTCTTTTCAGGATGAGAACAGCAATTACACTGGGTTTCAGTACAAACACAGAAAAGAGTAAGAACCATAGGAAAGATAAGAAAAATGATCATACTACAGTGTAACAGTCCTGGATAGCACTACTGCAAAACATGTGGAAGTAAATAAACAATTTTTAAATAAGTGACAACTGATGAAACATACTGTATGTGGCCACATCAGTGCTTCTAGTGCTATTGAATGGTACTTTGTCTCCTCGTAGCACATCTCACATTGGAAAAGGGGAAATGGCTGGAGAGCAGTCAAAAGAGAGAAAGAAATGATAGGGAAGTGGAGGTAAAAAAAATAACCCCGGGGAGTTATTCTTATAGCTTTGTCTAATCAGTCTGATCCCACAGCGTTGGTTTGACCTGATTATAATCAAAACTCACATGGATACCAGTGGCTTCTACATCTAGAAAGGAACGTCTGTCTCGTCTTTGCTGCCTGAAATGATAGTGAGAAAAGCGAGTGGGAAGGGATCTGAGAGATGTTTTGTATGAGCAGTGAGCAAAACCGTTTGATCACATGGATAGGGACTGTACTACATACAGCGCCTGCTGTGGTTGTTGCCAAATGTCATAAATGTCTGCAACATATATTCTCCGAGTGGTGCTTGTTTTGACCGTTTCCAATGAACCGTGCAGTTAAAAAAGAGCAGCTGTCCCTCCTGCTGTCTCATAACATTTATTAATGCCCTTTTTTTTGTCTTCTTAGGTGGGGTAAGGATGACCTATCCAGCTGCTTTGGTGCTGATTGCCCAGGGGGACCTACCAGTGGAGCAGCCTCCACCTGTTCCTGCCGCTCAGGGCCTCAGCAGGGAGACGAACCACTGCAGCGTGCCGCTCACACCGCCCACGTCGCCGCAGCAGCCCTGCTCAGGTAACAAATACGTACTGTACATACTCACTTATTCCATCTGATGTACAACATATTGATAATCTCTAATTATAATTTCCTCATCTTTTCAGCGGACAGCGGCTTTGTGACCTCCGCCTCCAGCGTCCCCACACCGGACAGCAGCATGGGCGTCGCCAGCATCAGCCCGAAGCATTCTGGGAAGAAGCTAACCTGTCAGGTGGTCCATCAGGCCTGGAGGGAGTGCTATCTCAACCAGCCTCAGTACGCGTAAGTTGAAGCGTCGCTTTGAGTTCACGTGGCGTGATTAGTATTGAAGAGCAGTGATGCAGCTGAGCTGGTGCCCTCATGGATCTGTTTGCTCCCCGCAGATCAAATCAGCCAACTGACGTGACGCCTAAGAAGGAAGTGCCAAACGGAGGAACCACATGGGACTTCAACGATCTGGGAGCGAGAGTGTCCTGCAGCTGCTCCAGGTACCACGGGGCTGCACGCAAGCTGTTCAATATCAGCAATAATGTTGTTTTTTTTTTATATTCCCAAGGTTTTTACAGAGGTGTTTGTTCAAACATCATCCATAGATCTGCTTTATATATAAAATATGATAGTCATTTGCATATGTAAACATAACATTTCAGAACAGTTGTGATGCAAAAAATTATCTCAATGTAAGTAATCGCCTGGGGAAGTTTAATTAGTTAAATAATAATAGAATAATTTAAAGTAATAAAAGAAATACAAAATAATAAATGAATTAAAATAACGATTTAAAATAATAATAATGATTTATGATTTTCACCTGTATTGTTTACCTGTAAAAGCCTTTTTCCCACTCCAATGCAGACTTTGTTCGGGGAGTTTTCGTCTTCAGAATAATACATTACAGCTTTATAAAAGGGCTTTGTTGTGATGAGAACAAAGAACAGAAAGGAAAAAAGAAAGGAAAGGAAAGGAAAGGAAGTAAAATAAAAAAATAAGTGGGGAGATTCTCATTATTGTTTCATGAAATAAACCTCTCTGTATTGTTAGGTTGTGTTTGCTGTCTAAACATACTTGACTGTATTGCAGGTTGAAGCAGCAGAAGCTGAATCTGACCGCCGCGTCCACTGCCAACCCTCAGGCTAGTGCCAACCCCACTCAGTCCTCTGGCCCGTCATTATACCCTCCCTCCCTGCCCAAACACAAGACCAGTGACAAGACAGAAAAGGCTGACAAACAGTCCAAGAGGCCAGCCACCATCCCCTTCCACCACCGCCTGTCTGTCACACAGGAGACCCCTCTGGAACAGGACTCACCGGGAGGGCCTCAGCTCGGGGGTCTTGTGGCGCTGGAGCCACCCATGGAGCCTCTGGCTGCTATGCCAAGCTGCAAGTATCCCAAACCGCTCTCCAACGGCAGGAAAGCCCCCGAGTCCCTTCTCCACTCGCCAATGTCTCCACTCCCGCCCACACTCAGCCCACACCCCCGAGTGCAGGACCCAGAGGCCCTGGATGGGCCCATGGACATGCCTGTCTGTCCGGATGGGGCTTCGGGGATGGGGATGATTGCCAGCGAGACGGCTGTGTACACAGCTCTCCTGAGGCAGAGGGAGAATGGAGCTGGCTGGTGGAGAGGCTTCAGGACTCCCAGGACTGATAAGACTGACTGCAGACCCCCTGAACTCCCCTCTGATAAATTAGAGGAAGTGAAGACAGAGACAGCCGCTGAGGGAGCTCCACTGAAGAGGTCTCTTTTACTTTTACTATATGTTTTTACTACTATGTTCGGAGATATGGGTCTTGTTCCCTGTGCTGTAGCTGTCCTTCCCTGTCTTTTATGTACGTTTAAGTATCAGAAATGTTTTTTATAGGTGCTGCAAGTTGGAAGGCCAGTCCAAATATCCTACAATGTGGGACAATAAAGTGAATCTTGAATCTTGAGTAGCAAAGAATATACTAGATATGAAAAATCAACAATAAAAACTGGGGTACCACCGGAGCTGAAAGCATCCGAGTTAGTTTGAGATATGAGATTAGATACGAGGTCAAACAAGGAAGCGAGCAAGACAGAAACAGCAAACTACTACTGCTTATTTTTTTCATTGCCTTCGTCTCTTTTTCTCCTCCAGACTCTACACACAGACTCTCAAGAGATTTAAAATCTCCGAGGAGAGGGTGAGGGACCACATCCACACCTTGGGCCTGTTCCAGCAGCCAGGGGTGGAGGCACTGCGGGAGCCCGGGGACGATCCCTACGACTTTAAGGAAGGAGACATCGAGTACACTTTCTCCACCTCCAAGAGGTTAAAGGGTCAAGGGCGAGAACCCACCAAGAAGGTCAAGGTAGGACAACAAACACAGCATGAAAACACTCATATCAACTAAGATGGTGAAAACATTGTGCTCACAGCTTCTTTCTGCTGCCTCCAAGTGGCCCAAAAAATAGTAATGATAAGCCTGAAGGTGCTCAACAATTCTGCGGTTTATCAATCAAGTGTACTATGAACTTTACTGCAGACTGGAGTCTCTGTTAACATTAACAAACAGGCAGATCTGAGTTATATCCGAGCGTCTGTATCCTCGCTGTGCTGCGTCAATGTAAACTACGAGGCCCTGGCATTAACATGCGTATTTGGTGATCTGATAACACGGGGACGGCTCTTCATCTTGCAAATTAGTCTCGACTTTCATCTCAAGTAACCACTTGAGATCGCATCTCACTTCCCGGCTGTATATGCAAATAAACATGAACATCACTGGGACAAACGGACACAGCGTTTCTTTTACACAAAGAAAGAAACAACTGAATGTGCCAAATTTGGAATTTGTCGTAGACAGCGTTTCAAGTTTTTAAAGTTTCTCCAAACTCAATAACAATCTTACAAAAGTGATTTTATAAGGGAGCCTGGAGAAATTCTCTCCCTCTTCATCTCCTTGCTGTTGGTAACTGTAGTTGATGTGGCTGCTTTGACCTGTAGTATGATGGTTCAAGTTTGCAATCTGCTGTAGTGCAAAACATTCTCAAGTTGTTGAAAATTGTTGTTGATAACTATTTATAAGTTAAATTGTAAGTTATCCTGGCCATTGTAATAAATAAATCCAAAAAACATGAACATCACGCACCATTTACAAGGACATCTTTTCTAAAGACTGACCTTTCAGCAGGGAAATAAATGTAGACATCTTTTCATTTAATCTTTGTTTCAGTGAGGGGCTCCTTATGTTTTATTTTGTCAACGTCAGACTGGAATTACAACTGAGAATATTCTTATTTTCTTCTAATTCATCCAGCAGGGAGAAGAAATCACCAGCAATGGAGCACTGCCTGATGGGAAGGATGCCATGTCCATTTTTAACTCGGCTCCAAAATCAGGTGGGACATAATCGCCGCCATCGACATCAGATGCATGTCTCACAGTGTACTGAGTGCAAACATTCATGGGTCATTTGGAGCCGCGGTTCTGAAGTTGTTTGTGTGTTTGATGTTTTAGATGAATCAGGTCAGGACGACGGAGCTGCCAAAGCCAATCCTTCTCTGACCCGAGAAAAAGATCTAGTGGTCAACATCTCTGATCTGGACAACATATTTGATGAAGATGAGGAAGAGTTGGGGGTGAGGCATCGTGGTTTACGTACTATATTCTCCTTCTCAGTGTTTGCGAGATATACTGTCTGAGTTTTTTGTAATCAGCACAAGAGAAAATTAACAATTTTTAATTTTAAAGATTTAGTGGAAACACAGACACTGATATTTTAGGTATTAGTGTCTTTAATTATCCTTTATGTTTTACAAATTGTTGCATTAAACAAAACTGATCCGCTAATCCTATGTGTAATAATTTGTAGACTGTTTACCCCAACCAGCACTCCACCAAGCTTGCAGTATCGACAGAAGATCGCCCTCCGGGGAAGGAAGGGAGAGTTGCAGTACCTTATCCATCAAGTGAGTATTTAGTTCTTTAATCTTTCTATGAAGCATCATTTTGTAGTTGTTGCACTGACTTGTGTTATCCCCTTACACCTGTGTAAACTACATTTTTCCCTCTCTCCATCTCTTCCTCCTTCTCTGTCTCCTTTCAGCAGTAGCAGACCTCCAGCGCATGTTTCCCACGCCGCCTTCTTTAGAGCAGCACCCGGCCTTCTCTCCCATCATGACGTATCGTGACACTCCGAGCCAAGAGCCCCCCGCGCCCAGCGGAGCGATCGACCACCTGCCACCTTTAGCCTCCATTCACCACACTGAGTACAGGATGGAGATCGAGGAGGGCATGGTCAGCCCCCGGCAGGACGACATCAAGGTGAGCGGAGGCGGTCTACGGCACATGTCGCAGCAGATTTAGCTTTGTGCTTTGAGAAAATTACACTTAAATACGGGAATCAGGACTGGTTAATTACTTTAATAAATGACGTCAATCCCTTTAAAACTCTCATGAAGGGGAAGTCAATACTTGTTGACTGGCTCCTGAGCAGCTGGTCCGGCTCGCACATTATGTTGGAATTGTTTCACTCTTACCTGTAGCTCGCTAATTAGCTATCTCTGTGCTTTGAGTCAGACATCTGTACTGACTGCAGGCTCTGTGTGCCGGGAAGTGCTAATTAAAGTAGAATGTACTTAGTGGCCACCGTTAGATGCATCTGCGTGTTGACACGAGCAACAAGCTCCGCCAAAAAACAAGTATGGTTAGTGCAGCTCGATATGTTAAACACGCATACAGGATTAAAAAGTTCGATTTGGCTTCAGAATTGATTGGATCTAAACAAATTAATGACAACTGAGTGCTAGCTGCAAATGGACTAGTTTTTCATTGTATTGTACTACAGGCTCTATCATTTACTGTGTGTGACGTGGTGTATATCAACATGTATTGAGTGGTAGCCAATGTGTTTTTTAAACGAGAATGCAGAGGAGGTATTCCGGAGAGATTTCATTGAGATAACAAGAGCTGCAGCTATTAATCGATCAATCGATTTGTTGTCAACTACTAAATCAACTGGCAACTATTCTGATAATCAATTCATCGGCTTAAATGTGAACATTTCCTTGAATATCTGTGGGTTGTTCACCAATTGACATTTTCCACCATTTTCTGACATTTTTAAGACCAAACAACTAATCAATAATAAAAGAATAATAAAGAAATATGACGATAATTGACCAATTATTCAACAGTGAAAATAACTGTTAGTAGCAGCCCTCATGATGACCTGTCAATAGGAAGTGGAGAGGCTGGAGTTGATACATCATCACCACAAATGGAAACTAAAAATGTTGTTGCACTGTAGATCTTACTGTCTCTTGTGATATTTTGATGGTAAAAAAAACATGTTAATGATCATGTGTATTGAATGTCTCTTTGGAACAAAATTTGAGCAGAGAACACAGGGGCTTTTTACCGCTGCCAAGTACTGGGCTGTGTAGCCAAAGCCTGATTTGCTTATTTCTTTGTGCCATAGACCTCCATTGTTGTCCAAAAACGACTAAAAATACGTCAATCAGCCACACTGTTGCAATGGGTGAAGTATTCATTACAAAGAACATGGGCTCTCTTGTTTATTTTGAGTCAATCCCACACATACCGCCCTGCTGTTGTTAGCCTCTGTTTGAGAAATATTTACTTAAACCCAACAGAGTGCTTACAGTTTTAGAAGCAGGAGGGCTGTTAGCTGGTACTTTGAGGCGCACCTAATATTATGGCTAATACTATCCCCAAATTCCTTGTTAAATTGTGCATCGTTTGCTTAAGCTTAATATGTACCCTGCTAACTTGAGCAACTTAATTCTTGTCAGTCACTTTGAAAATGATCACCATATAATTGACTGGCCTAATACACTTTTACCACTCAGAGCAGTAATGAAATATGTGTCAGTGCTACTAAATGATAATCTTTTTCCATGATGTCTTCTCTATCCAGCCACAGTTAGGCTCCTCCATGTTTGCTCCGCTGTCCTGCCTGCCCAGCCAGAGTCTTCCGCCGCTCAAGATTCCCGAGCAGTGCTACTATCGTCCATCCTGGGCCCTCCTGCCCAAAATGGAGCATTTCCCAGTGGTCATGCACGCCCAGAATAACGCTTTCATCAGAGACGGATACACGTGAGTAGGCAGCCACGACGAGCTTCTGTGACATCCATAAAACTTTATCATGCTGTTATTTTAAAAGCTTTTATTCGAGCTTTAAAAATGTTGAATTTGGAGTTTGTGGTTGCTGAAAGATGAATATTTGAGGATGACTTCTTGGCCTCGTTAGAAATAGTGCAGTATGGCAGGATGGTGATGTCTGCCGGTTCGAAAGGATTTTGTTCTGTTTCCGTTTGAGGGGCGGCGTGGCCTTTAAGAGCTTCTACCCAAACAGTGAGAGCAATCCTATTTATCTATCCATGTTTGACTGTAAGTTTTTGTTTTCCAGAAACGTCCCCAGTGTCAACACACTCACGGACCAGGAGTACGGCCAGATGAGCGCCACCACTGCCTCCGTGAGCACCACTGTTGGCATCCTCCCCTCTCCTGCCACTCCCCGCTTCTCTGTGCCCACTCCGCGAACCCCTCGAACACCACGGGGTATCAACGCTGCGGGCTCAGGGCAGGGTTCGGTGAAGCAGGATGGTACCGAGTTCAGCTCGCCTGTCTCCACGCCCTCCACCAGCCTGCCTCTAAGCTCTGTAGAGCCCCTAGCTCGACGGGGCCCCTCCCTGCCTGAGGCCCACAGCCTGTATGCTATCCTCCTGCTCTCAGACTCCGTCCTCAACGTCTTCAAGGATCGCAACTTTGACAGCTGCTGTATCTGTGCCTGTAATATGAATGTCAAAGGAGCTGATGTCGGGGTGTATATCCCTGATTCCACTTGTGAAGATCAGTACCGCTGTATGTGTGGCTTCAGCGCCATTGTGAACAGGCTGCTGGCCCACGGCACAGGCCTCTTCTTGGAGGATGAGCTGGATATTTTTGGCCGGACCTCTGAGGTAGGCCGGGCGGCCGAGAGGAGGCTGGCTCTTTGCCGGCGGGACCCGGTTATGGGGGACCCCAGGGCCAAACGACCGCAGGACGCAGCCCCTGCCACTCCCTCGGCCATGATCCTCCTGCAGGAGCAGTGTTCCCAGCCCATTTCGTCCCTGGCGTCGCTTCATCTCCCTCTCAGCTGTTCCTGTCACGGCCGCAAGGGGGCGCTGCTGCAAAGCTGGATGTCTGAAAAGCAGTGGGCGGATGGGAGCGATGCCTGTGTGGAGTGTTACAATGCCTTGGAGCAGGGGCTGCAGTATGTGGATAACCCCACAGGAGGGAAAGTAGATCCAGCTGTTGTCAGAAGCACCGCTCTTCACTCCTGGCCTCACACAAATGGTAAGAAGAATGATTTGGTTTAATGCACTAGATATTACGTTTTTTAGTATTGTCATTTTCTCAGTAATAGTGGAAAACAACTCCCTTCTATAAAATCCTAATTTACAGTACAGAAAGATTTTTGTTGTTTGAGGATTTTATTATTTTGTGTTATCTTAACGTTACATTGATGTCTCTCATGTGTGTTTATTTGTTTCTTTCGTGTATAGAACCACGTTAACATGTGTGCAACTGTTCATGTATCCTTTTTGTGTGTGTGTGTTTTGTGTGTGTGTGTGTGTCAGTGGTGGACATGAGCATGTTGTCGTCCCAGGACATGGTTCGCATGCTGCTGTCTCTGCAGCCTTTCCTGCAGGATGCCATCCAGAAGAAGAGAACAGGACGGACGTGGGAGAACATCCAGCATGTTCAGGGTCCGCTCACCTGGCAGCAGTTCCATAAGATGGCTGGAAGAGGCTCCTACGGTGAGTCACTGCTGATCACTTAGGTGAAAGTATAGAATGCACAGAGAAATTCGTAGTCGTAAAAAAATGTTTCTGTTTCTTTCTGTCAAAGGTTCGGAGGAGTCACCAGAGCCGTTACCCATCCCTACAGTGTTGCTGGGTTATGACCGTGAGAGGGACTTTTTGGCATTGTCCCCGTTGGCGTTACCTTTCTGGGAGAAGTTGCTACTGGAGCCTTATGGTGGACAGCGGGATGTGGCGTATTTGGTGCTGTGTCCTAATAGCCCCTCTCTGCTGGCTGCAGCCCGGGCCTTCTTCCAGGAGCTCAGCGCCGTTTACGAGGTAGGAGATTGAATTTCTTATCCGACGCGTGGTATAACTTCAGCACATGTTGCAACGTAGGTGTTTCTAAGGAGAGAATGAACAGTAGCCCTGACTATGCTTCCAGACGTGCCGCCTTGGGAAGCACCGACCGCTGGCGAAGGTGTCCAGAGATGGGCTCGTACGAGTGGGGGAAGACGTGGAGCCGGAAAAGCTGGAGGAGCTGGACGTTGACCAGTGGTTGACTGGACCCTGGGCTGGCCAGCAACACACTGACAACCTCAGCAAACTTAAACTTTACGCTTATACCTGCAAACAGCAAGTCGGTGAGAGCATTTGAACAATCTAATCGAATCTAATGACTAATATATCATCCAGGCACCTCTATTGCAGTGTAGGGCTGCAGATAATGATTATTTTAATTATCGATAAACCTGCCAACAATCCTTGCAGCCCTAATTCTATATGTTAATTCTTTTAAAATGCAGGTCCCCAGCTGTCAGCCCTGCCTTTGGACAGCAGTCTTCTGTTGCCTCCCAAAGTCCAGCCTCCCATAAACCCCACATCCTCAGCCCAACCTGCCTCCTCTGGGCAGCCTCAAGCTTGGGGCCCCGACGGTGAACAAGCTCCAGGGGCCGCCGGTTCAGGCAACGCTCCCGACCCGAGTGGAGCAACCTCAAACCAGACGGGCGAGACAACCCAAGGAGCAACCAGCGATTCTAAAGGGCCCTCCGGTGCCACGCCATCAGCCAACACACCAGCAGAAAACCCTGAACTGTAAGACCCAAATTATTCCGGAAGTCATCTTAAATTTTGTTCCACACATAAGCAGAATTAAAGTACAGCTTCTTTACTCTCTTGCTCTCTTTCAGCACGGCTGAGCAGTCTAGAATCGGTATCCCCACTGTGGCGGACTCAACGGACGGCCACGCCAACCCACCGGCTATTGTTATTTACATTGTGGATGCTTTTCTGAGCTCAAGTGGAGTGAGAAATGAAGGCGGAGAGGAAGACGAGACCGATGAGGTGGAAGCAGGTAGCATTTGGCTACTAGGGCTTCTGCGTTGCTACACAGAGATGCTGCAGACTTTGCCTGAGACGATGAGACCTGCGCTGGTGCTACAGGTAGGAAGATAACTCATGTTTACATCAGACAGAATTAAACAGGATTCCCTCTTGTGATCATCATTTCTTTCTGTCTCACTCAGGTGGTGCCGTGCCAGTCGCTTCTCCAGCCAGCCAGTGGAGAGAGTCACCTGTACCTGCAACACCTGCGCTCCCTGGCCTTTTCCTGTTACTCCCAGTGCAGGCGTCTGCTGCCCCAGCAAACACACATCAAGTCCCTGACGGGCTTTGGACCAGTGTCCACTGTCAATTCTGTACTGAAGAGTCCAGAGGTAAGCATGACAATTAAAAGGCTGAAGTGACTGTAATATACTCGCTCATGCCTGTATTCATTCACGTTTCTCTCCTCCTCCAGCATCCAAGCCCCCTGCAGCTGTATTCTCCCCCCTTCATCCTCGGTCCGACCCGTCCCAAGCAGCCAGAACAAGGGGAGATATGGGCTGAGATCCCTCCCAAATACAACGTGCTCTATGTTGGATACTGTCTATCACATGACCAGCGCTGGATCCTGGTGTCCTGCACCGACCAGCAGGGGGAGCTCCTGGAGACCTGCATTATCAACATTGATGTACCCAGCAGGTGTGGAAACGTTGCTTTTTTGTCCCTTCTAATCGCTCCACTTGGAAAAAATGTATGTTGCATGAGGTGATGATCTCTATGTGTTTCACCGATTTCCTTTTTCGCTTCAGAGCACGGAGGCCCAAGGTTTCAGCCAGGAAAATGGGACTGCAGAAGCTGTGGGAATGGTGTATTGGCCTCATCCAGATGACCTCAATGCCATGGAGGATTGTGATTGGTCGACTGGGGAGACTTGGGCACGGGGAGCTAAAAGGTGAGTGGCAAACCTGGCTTATCTCGAAAAAATAAAACTCACTGAGGAAATCTACAGTACTCGTTTGTCACAAGATATCAATTTGTTTGTTTCACTCTGATGTGGATAAAACGTTACGTTTCCTCTGGTGCAAACACCGAAAAATATAGATAAGTGAATGTTCATCTGGAGACGTCTGTGCATTGTAGTATGTGTTCCTCTTGTCCTTTACTTCTTATACATCTAACCTTTCAAGGATGTTGTGATTTCCGTATAAAATAAATTTTCAAGAGACTTGGTCCTCTTTTGTATCTTTATTTACTCGGACACTATTTGTAGCTTTAAAAAAAATACAAAGCAGAGAGAAGGGCCATTCATTCAGCATGAAATAGCTCTTTGATTATTTCATTTCTTCTTTGACTGCCTTGGCATTGACCAGTTATGTTATATCACTCATCTTCTATCCTTATTTTAGATTCCTCATTTTATTTGTATAGATCTTGTTCACTGTCCCTGAAGGACTGAGATGTGTGAATGAATTGAAGAATGAATCAGTTGAAGATTGTTCATATTTCTCTCCCTTTCTGCTTTTATCTCTCTCTCCGTCTCCCTGCTGCCGCCTCTCTCGACTAGACTGGAGCTCACTCCTCGGGGAGCATTCCCTGCATTCAATAGGACGCCAGCTGAAGGAGGCTTGTCGCATCTGTGGGATCTCAGCTGCTGACTCCCCCTCTATCCTCAGCGCCTGCCTGGTGGCCATGGAGCCACAGGGCTCCCTGGTGGTCATGCCTGGTTAGTAGCCGTTTCACTTTGTATATGGCCGTGACACAATTCATAGTTCTGGTGATAATCAGTGATGAAAGGTAACTAAGTACATGTACTCACGTGCTGTACAGTACAATTTTGAGGTTTGTGTACTTTACTTGAGTTTCTGCTTCTTTACACTTCCTCAATTTTTCACTCCACTACATTTATTTGATTAGTTTAGTTACTAGTTACTTGCAGATTGCATGCTGCATCAGAGTCAGTTTACTTTTACTCAAGTATGCCTTTTAGGTACTTTTCACAACACTGGTGATACAGTAATACCAAATATTATAGTACACTGGAGCTGTATTGTTCAGTAGTTTCACCTTGATAAAAATGACAAGGTGACAAAATGTTCAAATGAAAACACAGATTAGTGGCAGAAAACATGCTGCGTAATTATGCAGATAAGAAAAAACAAGCAGCTTTAAAAAAAAGTACAGTAATGTGACATTACGGTGTTACACATATGTGGGCCGTTTATATTCTACAGCTAATTTAGAGACTTATTTTTGCAAGACTTGGCATAAATTAGCATTTGCTATGCTTCTCTATGCGTGTCTCCAGATGCAGTGACCATGGGCTCGGTGTTCGGCCGCAGCACTGCTCTGAACTTGCAGACCTCCCAGCTGAACACACCTCAGGATGCCTCCTGCACACACATCCTAGTCTTCCCAACTTCTGCCACCACCCAGCTGGCACCCAGCTCCTACCCCACTGAGGACAATAATGGTAAGGATCTGCACCATAACAGTTATTCTATAGTTAAAGTATTACTTACTATGTGTTGAGACACAGACAGAACAAAACATTTGTGTGGCTGTATTATTTTGTACCAACAGGTGGCGTCTTTGTGCTTAAGCATCTCTCCCCATGTCACAGTCACAATTAGTTTAAACTTTTGGGGGGCTGTGCTGACATTGTTCTCATCTCTCTCTTCCCTCAGATGACATGTTTGATCTGCCCTTTCCTGATGAACTGGAGAACGACATTGGCCACGACATGATGCTGATCACAGGGAACCTCCACCCTTCCCCTAACACCTCTCCTGTGCCCTCGCCTGGCTCTCCGTCCGGGATGGGAATGGGATCACATTTCCAGCACACCAAGGTGCGTCAGAGATTAGTGGAAAGAAAAACAATGACACAAACATTATTTTATATTAGATTTTTTTATTGCAATGGACATTACAGACATGTTTTGCTTGAACTAAAGTGCATACCTCTTCAGGTTCAGATATGATTTTTCCCTCTGAGGTATGCAAGCTCCTTTTCTGAACTATTTGCAGACGCTCAACACTTCATATAATCAAACAACAATCAGAATTTTTTGCCAAGAATAATGGATGCATAGGAATTTGTCTCGGAGGCACAGGAGAAGAGACATGTTGGCAACCTATAGCATAGTAATGTTATTCAGTGCTGACATTCAGTAAAGTGTGGAAACAACCAAGGCAAGGTGTGGCTGAACACAGCAAGCTTGAGGTTAAAGCAACTGTTGTGTATACCCACATTAACTCCATAGGCTGTATATGTTATAACTGTGGAAAAGAAAGGAAAGGAGGAGCAGGAAAAGAAAAAAATGCCAATGAAATTGTTGGTTGTAACAGTATTTTTCCTCATCAAGTGAGGTTCCTGGAGCTATACTGTGCTATACTACAGTATACTATGTACCTTTTGATGGATCACCTAAACATAGTTGACTTGTTATAAAGTACTTCTTGGTTCAAACACAGCTCAGAACATGGGAAACATATAGTATAGTATTTACTTTTGAACCATTTTGTCAGAACTGTTTTCATTCATTCCTGCCTTACTGTTAAAATGACATATTTACATACTCTTTTTAATGGACGACAACCAACACATGCCAGCGCAAAGGTTCTGAATTGTAAGATCTGGATGGATGAATAAGTGGTATCAGAAGAAAGCATCGTATTTAATTGCTGGCCGTGTCCTGTGTGTACAGAGCCAGGGAGAGCGCTTGCTGTCCAGGGACAGTCCACCAGAAGAGCTGAAGCAGCAGCCGCTGGCTCTGGGCTACTACGTCTCCACGGCACAGGCAAATGGACTTCCTCACTGGTTCTGGGCCTCCTGCCCGCAGGCTGAGAGCCAGTGTCCACTCTTCCTCAAGGTATTAAAAAAAACGATGCGTGTGTGTATGTGTGTGTGTGGGTGTGTGTGTGTGTGTGTGTGGGTGGGTGGGAGAGATAAAGAGAATGCCAGAAAAGCTAATTTCATTTGAGAATGATGAAAAGTGATACTGATCAACTGATGTGTGCTGAAACACTTTTAATGATGTGATTGAACATTAAAGTGAGCACGCTTCAACATTTGACTCGCGCTATTTTTCTGTCTTTCCTCCAGGCCTCCCTCCACCACCATATCTCTATAGCCCAGTCAGACGAGCTGGTGTCAGACAAGACTAAGAGGACCCCTCACCCCTTAGACTCAAAGACCACCTCTGATGTGCTCAGGTAAATACAAAACACATGTTGTCCCCTTTAGATTTCTTTATCATCTGCTCTATAGAGCTGCTAGTGAAAGCAGATACTGGAGGGTGAGTACAAAAACAGGCTGAAGCCTTCAAAGTCTGTCACCAAGTAGCTGATACAGATCTATGTCTTTAAAATATATAGTCTTTGTAAGTAAGTGATACATTTTCATTAAGTTAAATTCATTATCTCATTGTTGCCAAATACTATTTTTCTTGTGTTTGCACTGTTTTCAGAGGACCAGTTTATGTGTTATAAGCAATTAAGTTTACTGATAAACAAATAACCGTTATTTGCATATGCATTATAACTGATAAGAGATGTTTTTAAGAGACTTAAAAAAATGTTTTTGAGAGACTGTTTTCTTCAGTTAAGGTAACTATCTTTTTAAGAATAGAAGACATTTACATTTTACTAAATAGTGATCAGTTGTTATCCAATAATTCATGAATATTCTATAACAATATTGAGAGTGAACTGATTTCAATACACAGTATTATGTTTAAGTAAATAAAGGTGGATCAATTGGATAAACATTTAGAATATACTTGAATTATTCAAATATTGTTTGAAAAGTCAGAATTCCTGACAAATTGTCATTTTTCATATTTTTCAAATGCAGGTTTGTATTGGAGCAGTACAACGCCCTCTCCTGGCTGACGTGCACCCCTGCCACCCAAGACCGCCAGTCCTGCCTGCCTGTCCACTTGGCCATACTGATCCAAATGTACAATGCCATCCTGAACATGCTTTAGCTGTGTGAGACTAAAAGGACGACTCTAAAGGGACTGATGGTTACCTTCATTTCCTCCGTGCCTACGCTTCCTCCTTCTGGGCACCAGAGAGCACCAGAGCTCTTCTGTTGAATCTGGTAGACATGGATTTAATGGCCAAATAAAGGACGCAGCAAGTCAGACTCTCCCATGCCTGGAATGTAATGAATAAGAAGACTGAATCGCTCTGAACAATTTCACTTGTTAAGCGTGACACCCTGCAAACCCAGTACAGTTTGTACCTTTAGAACTTGCTCTGTGCCAGTTGTGGTGCTGTCTGAGGGGGGAAACAGATGGATCTGCCCATTTTACTGACATATCACACTTTCTCCTGATCTAAATAGCATTACAGTATGTCCCACTTGGACTAGTGGCATTTGAAGCGTCCTTGGATGACATTTACAGAGGAGCTCTGTATGAATCTTCACCTGTGAAAAGGGACTTCTGTGCAGGGCCTCATAACTCCATATTGTACAACCAGCAAAATGGCATGACGACACAAACACATGGCTTTGTTACATCGATGATGCTTTTACATTTTTGTACAGAACTGCACTGTTGAGCTTCTTGGGACTTGCAGGCGGGTTGCTGAAACTTTTAACTTTACTCTGAAAGGGGCGAACATTCTCGTATACTCGAAAGGGGGAGCATTTGATAAAGGCACTTTTTCCTCACCTTCCAAAGTGTTGTAGATATGAACACAATGGAAAATATTTGACCAGTTAAGACAGAATTGTTGTTTATAATGTAAGACATACATTTGCAAAGAATTGAGACTTATTTTTAATATTTAAAAAGGAAAATGAAAAACTTAAACAAGGCCTTTTTACCCAATCGACTGTTAATCGTCTTGGGATCTGATATAAAAATTGTCATTTTAATGCAATTGTTAAGATGCCATATTTATACAAATTATATCATGTCATAGAATTTGATATATATATGTATATACATAAATATATATTACCTCTTCCAAGCAGGCACTTAATGATAAGGGTGATGGATGCAGCCATCTCTTTACAAGTGGACACAGTATGAACATTTATCAAAGAAAATGGATTTTGTTTGTCTTTTTATTTTCTACAGATACTGAACATTTTACCTTTTTATTTAATGAGTTTAAATTAAACTAATTGATGCAGGAGATACAGTATACTCTATATTTATAAAGTGTTCCTCTTCTGCTAAAAAAAACTTGAAATAGGCAATAGAAGACGATGGTATTTGAACATTGCAAGGTTATTAAATATTTAAGAATAATGCTTTATTTCATTGGCTCTCCTAAATGATGTCAAGCAAACCATCAGAAAGGCCTGTCTCTTCAGCTTCATCAGTCTGCTCTTTGTTAGATTCCTAGCATGTTTGTATATACACTTTTCAGCCGTGTTTTTTGGAATTTCTTAAAGCTGTACATTTCATGCTGGTTGGTTTACTTTCAAGTGATTCATATCAAAGTATTTTTTTGCTGTGAGCTTTTTTGATATACAGTATACAGTGCAAAACTCATTTAATTACAGCCAAGAGGTTAAATTGCCAAGTTAAGTGTACACAAATGTACAGACAAGGGCAAGTTTGCAACGATTTGTTACATCTATCATCACTTTGAATATCAAACAGATCCACTTTAGTGGGAGAGATCTGTTACTTTTACACTCTTTTTTAGTAAATTATTAAAACTCTTGAAAATGATGTTGTGTTCAGTGTTCTCTTTTAACCCAGTCACAGTCACACTAAGAATTACATAAAATAAATGTTAATCGCTAAAATTGTGTTTCTCGATCCACATTTAGCAACTCAGTATTTTGTTGTTGTTGTTGTTGTTGTCAAGTCGACCAGCTGGTTATCTTGCCTCATTAGGATAATTATAGGCATAAACTCAAGTTCACTCAAACAAGTATTAAGAATCAATACAATCTTTTCCTTTGTGCAACTAAAGTTGATATTTTTTCATAAAAACGTTCCTGAGGGTAGATAGGTATGTTAATATACTCATCAGGTTATTAAAAAACAAACTTTATTATTATAATATTCACAGTAAATACATTGTAAAGTCAGTACTCTATGATATAATAAAATATGTTATATGCAATACATATAAGAAATCTAAAAAACAGATGTGACAAACAAATATAATAAAAAATAATAAATAAAACATCTAGTCACAACATCTGCATTAAATAAAAAATAAGTCACTATTATTAAACAAGTATAACTGAATAGATATAGAACATAGTCAAAACTAAAATGCATCTAGTAAAAACATTTTTTTTTAAATATTGTAAAAGGTCACTGTAATATAATAGTAATAAAAATACTCAAAATACAATTTAGTTGAAGTTTTTATGCGTTATACAGATATAAAAAACCATGGTACAAAATGCAAAGACAGAAATTTGCAATAGAATAAATATGAGTTTTACTTTGTGACAGTGGTTTTGTTAAGTTATTCTAATGTTGAGTCAGTAGCTAGCTAGCTAATGATTAAATGACACAGCCTCAGAGGAAGCTCCTGGCAATGTATACGTCAACAAACACTGCAACATAAGCCTCAGAATAAATATACCTGAGTGTTGGTGTCTTCTAATTAACATTCTTACAGATGGTTGCCATAGCGACAAAGCTCAGCCGGGGGCAGAGGTGGCTAACTGTTGTACCTCAAATTAAGTGAGTCTTAGTATATATGCAACAGTAAGGCTTCATTAGTCTAAACTAACAATTTAAGACCAGTGTAAGGCCAAGACTAGTCTTAAACTAAGTTTATGCTACTGGCACCTTATCTCATTTTGGTGAATCAGTGGAATGTAAAATGATTTTTCCTCTGATTACTTACATGTCTACTTACCAGATGCAGATATATTTTTTACTGCACTACATGCATTCGATAGCTACTAGTTAATGTTCAGATTAAAATGTCATTCAAAACAAATTAATATCTTATAAAATATGATACATTTCTATGATATCTAAAAATATCAAGTCGTTGAAAGTTGTAACACTTCTGCTTTTACATAGGTATTTGACAGGTTTTCCTACTTTTACTTAAGAAAAGAATCTTAATACTTCTTCCACTACTACAGTACATTGAGCTAAAAAGTCTTAATGCTAAGGATTGACTTCAGACCAAGGTCTGTGTCAGTTTAAATATTTAAAACGTATAGCAATGCAGATGACAGGCAAATATTTATTGTGTCATCTGAGTTTTGAGCCACCATTTTCTATTTTTTATTAATTGGATATACAGTCACATATATACACACACACACACACACATATATATATATATATATATATATATATATGTATATATATATATTTATATATATATATATATATATACACATATATATTTGTCGTAGCAGTAAATGCTGGAGCAGGGCAGTTCAAACATTAAAGGGTGTGAAGACAGCATGCAGTAGAAACAATCATAATTGGAACAGTACCATATAACAAGGTGTGTGAAGAGGAGGACTTTATGACGGTTAGCTGTCGAGAGGTGTGAATCATTGTTTTCCAACATCTGCCCTCCACATTACAGCATTAAAAACAGATTACATCTAACAATAAGCATTACTTCTGTCATTGTGAACATGGCTGCATGTGGAGATGAGACGATATCCTGACCTTTGAAGAGGAGCAATATTTACTGATGAGTTCATTGAAGCGAATGAAAATAATGAATGATACTGTCGAGTGACTATCACCCAGCTGTTGTCCTTCCTGTTCAACAAGACAGTCTAGTTTTATAACCTCTGTTCTGCTCACTCGTGCGAACATACAGTAAGAGCTGATTAAATTCTCTTAGAGGCAAAAAAGCACAAAGTAAATAAACTTGTATCGCATTAGACAAGTGCTTCCTCTGCACTTACCTTTGTAAACAGACACAAAAACATGAACTGGGTAAGGACATTGCACTAATCCAACAAACAAGGAGTGCCACATCAGTCAAGTACTGATCAACACCAACAGCGAAGGCTGCTGAATGATCCAGGTCACATCGGCATGTCTGATGTTTTGTTAAACTCTAGTGTACTTTCTCAGCTGTTGCATAATAATGATATTAGTCCAAAATGAGGGGCAGCACCAAACATAGTAGAGTCAACAGCCTGTTAGTGTGTACGTGTTTTTGTTACATATTGGGGACCGTTTCTGGCATAACAATGACCATGTCAGGACCGATAGTCCTCATAGGGAACAAAGACCGGTTGTAATGTGGCAAAACTTGATTTCTGAGGTCCTGGTTAAGTTCAGGGATAAGGTATGAATTGAGGTTAGGTTAAGGTTAGAGTTAAGCATGAATTGTTTATGGTTATGGTTATGAACTATGGGTTAGGCTGTACAAATGAATGGAAGTCAAAAAAAAAAGAAAGATAGTTTCGCAAACATGTGTTTGCGTGTGTGTGTTTGTATAGCAGTAAATAAACTCACATTAGGTGAAAGATGTAGTATATGCAAGTCCCTTCTTTCATAGGTAGGAATCACTCAAAGATGCAAGTCCTCTCGGCAATTTGTTAAAAAAAAAAGTTAAAACATTTGCAGTAATATTATGGAAAAAGATCTTAAAAGTAAATGTTCTATTTTTGTTTTTGTCAAAATGACTAGAAACAGAGGTCCACACTTGGTTGGTGCAGAGCGGGAGTCCACTGCTGGCAGTGTAGGTTTGTATCTGTGTGTGTGTGTCACTGTGAAGGACTAGATATGGAAAATAGTAAATGCATTTGTCAAACAAATGTTATGGACTTTTAAGTTAGCTCATTGTGTGTATGTAATGATTCTAAAGGCCGTCCTCTTGAAGGGAGGTAAGAGCTTTGCTGCTTTTGTCTGATGTAGTAGGGAGAGAATATTTGAGGACGGGAGAAAAAGGAGGTAGTGAATGAGGTTCCTTTTGACCATCAGGGTCACATAAAATCCTTGAGTGGAAAACTGCATTTTAATAGAAACCTAGAAAAGCTGAGTGGACAACAAAACTAGACACAAAGTCAGTCTTTGAGGGACTGGGCAGCTCGAGGACATGATGAATGAAAAGGAGCGAGTAGCTGAAGAGTAAAAAGCCACTGAAGAGTCACTTGTCGTGGTGGGGCTGTCTAATGGCCGTCACAACTGGAGGGAGTGGACTCTTAATTGACTGCGATGTGTTTTCCACAGATGGCCTATTAGACCATGGCCATTCACCTGTTATCTTGCTTTCCAAGTGCATTGCTGCAGCCAAATGGCCTACAGACTGGACAAAGGAGGCCAGGCCCTGGCTTGACATAGCATTAGCGGAAATTAGAAGTCAATGACATCTTATGTCGCTTCTCTGCCGACAGTGCAGCACATGCGACGGCAAGGTTGTTCATAAAAGCCCTCTTATGAGAGAGAAAAGGTCAACTTGACACTAAAAATCTGCCTTATTGTTGTCATGAAACAGAATGTAAAAATGCCATCTTTTAACTTAATATTGACATGGAAATGTATTAATACTGCATATTATTATATTTATATTTTAAACATGATGCCAAGCCAACAGCATTAATTTAGAGTAATAAAGCGACATTATATCAGTATAGTAGATAGGGTGAATAACTATTTCATCTCTCAGGACAACAAACAAATACTCAATAATATAATACTATAACATAATACTTAATACTACATGTTTTATGTACCTTTGTTTGTGTGCTTAAGTCTCTGTGTGTTCTATGTTTAGGCTGCAGGAACTATTGCCCCTCTAGGACAATGAATATAAGGTACAATATGTAAGAATTGGCCATCTGTCGACTTTTTACTGAATACAAATGAGGGGCAGTATATCACTAAAGTAACTGCTAACTGCTGTCACTTACAGTAGCTATTTAGCTCAGTTAGCCATGCAACTACTGCCACTTTTGGACTGGGAGTCTGGAGAACCAGTTAAGTGTTGGTGTTTACACTGCTAGCTCAGGAGCTTTGGACCAGGATGGGTCGGAGATAGCTGGTTAGCAAGCTAACTTCAGTGCATGCTCAGGGTCGGATGCCATCCAAAAGCGCCAGTATTTGACAAGTTGGGGGTGGGACTCAAAAATCAACTTTTCTTACAAATAGGACCCTTAAAGTTAAAGAAGTAGAAGTAACAGATACACTAAAATACACAACATTAATTCAAAACAACAGTCGCACTACATGGAAACACTGCTAGATTATTTCATTTGACGAGAGGAACTCGCAGCTTGGTGTAACTGGAACATTACTGTGAATGCAGATCCTCACAGAACTGACCATCCCGTGTCCTGGGACACAGAAAGCAGCCCAAACAGAGCAGAGGTGTTCGAAGGATCAGGGCCGCAGCCATTCTGTCACTCCAGATGACCTGTGAGAGTGCTCCACTCACAGACGTGACTGTGGCAGGGCAGAGCCATGTGCTGTTTTGACATGCCCTCTCCCTCTGAAGTGGAGGCAGCTGGGGGCTGTAGCTTCACACTGCTTTGTAGATGGTGCTAACACTGCTGATTTTTCTGAACTTTAAAGAGAGAGGCAGACACACAGCACACACACACAGTCTTTGGAAACCTTGCTGTCTGTCTGTTGTCTGTCATGTCAGCCTCTAGCGAGTGGTCATACGAGGGGGTGTGGACAACGTGGTGGGTCCTATGTCTGTCTGACCCCTGATATGCCAGTCAGGTCAGCAAGGGTTCAGGGCTCTGTGAGAGCTGTGGGTGGTACAGGTCAGGGTCATCACCAGCAAATGTGAGAGCCATGAGTTTGGGAGGTTGAAGCATTGATAGCTCCTGCTTAGGACGCACAGTATCTACCACAAGGGGTCTCTCTATCAAAAGAAAACAAAAGATGTTTACAGTGTTGTGTGGGGAGGGCCGGCTGGAGTGGGGGGCATAGCTGTCATGGCTGCTCAGAGCTGGCTAGTATGGAAGGAGTGAGTTGGGAGCAAACCAAACATTCTGGAGGAATAAACACCCAGAGTCTCATCGGATTCTGCTGTAATCTGGAGCCATTTACTGACAGGAGGAGAGCTCAGAGATTACTTTTTAACTTTCTGCGATTAAAAAGTGGATTTATCTTCTCTCTCATTTATCAACCTGACTGCAGCAGCGATCCAGGTAAGTTGGTGGGGCCAATGGTAGGGCCCAGAAGGACCCTCTTAACTTTACAATAAGGTGCTACAGGGGCCTTAAGAGGTCATCTTGTCCTCACTCAGTCTGTGCTGTTGCTTGCTAGTTTACGGCTAATGTACAGTAAAGTAATCTGGCTGTTTGGGTGGGAGTAACACATGCAGCTGTTCGCTGGTTGTGAATATACCATCAACAACCACCATTGCTGATGAAAATCTATCTGACATGATTGAGGTACAAATGTTCACAAACGAGGTAATGTTTTAAGTTTAATTCACATTAACTTTTGTCTCATTCACCGACTTAGTGCTAATAGAGCTGGGCGACCTGATGAAACGTACCATTACTTTGAGTAAACGTGGATTTCTCTGGGTTTCAACATTGTAGGAAACATTAGGGATAATGTAAGTACACATGTCTGTGTGTAAATGTCTGTACAAGCAGAATTCTCACATATATCTTTAATTCGATGTGACATCTTTCATAACTCGTTCATAATGGTTTTGCCACCAGGTTTGGCATGCTAAATGAGTCATTGGAGCAGATTCATAGATAAACACTTTCAGGTGAGGTTTGACTCTGAGAACAATGAGGAAACCGACTTTAGAGGTGAGTCACACATTTGATTGCTCAACCTGGCATCATCAAAATTATAGTTAACATATTTAATGATGAATCACTTGCATCCCAGCCTATATCTCATTTCAGGACGCCAAAACCATTTCCCCACTTGCGCGTGTTAATCTACACAACATGATACTTTTTTTTATTATACTTGGTGAGGATTTGAGAGTTCTCATTTTTAAACCTCGACACATTGGTTCTTTCTGAGGAAATCTCCCAGTGACTCTGTATAATGCAATAATTAGATGATCTAGCCCTTCATAAACTTACTAATCTCCTCATCTTGAAAGTGGTCGAACAGTGCCAATATCTGTCTACATTTTAATAATAGGAGGAAATGTGCAAACATCAACATTTCTTCCCCTCACGTCAATAGAGGAGGTGAGTTGCTATTATTAGGCCATTAGTATTTGTTTCAATTAGTGCCCTCACTGTCCCAGCGCTCCTGGCCAGCTCCAGCCAAGCAAATCTTTAGCCATCTTCCAGATGGCTCCAAGGAAATGCAGCTCTTGGCGCAGAGAGCCATCAGCAGCTTTTGTTTAAAGGGTCCCTGCTGAAGCGACAGAACATCTGCCAACTCAGCACGGCAGCCCCGTTTGAAAACATCTGATTTTGTCTGGAAGTGCTTTCCATCCACAGCCTCTGCATTTGCATAAATAGTTTTTGTTAGAAGGGGCCCCCGAAAGGAGCACACAGAGTTTTTGCAATTCCCCCTTCCTGTAAATCTCTCATTGCAGGGTATTACATCCTTCAAGCCAAACGAGAAGTCCACTTAACACTTTAACCAATGTAAATAGAGGAAGATAAAAGCTCTGCGGACTTCAAAGCGGTCCCCGTGTGCCCCTCTCTCGCGCACATCAAAACGCAAGAGGGAAAACAATCCGTCATTTATGTCGGATATTAAAGTTTGAAGGAGATTAATCCTCCTGATGACTGTTTGCCACAAGCAATCCGTGAAGTGACCTCATAGACCTCGAAGAAAAGCGAGGATGAGGACTGGAATTTTGCATTAATTTTGTGAATGATGTTTCTTAGTGTGCTTTTGTTATTTATCAGCTGGAGTCGTTAAATTGTCATCAGTGACACAGATATGCATTAGGAAGCCTACCACACCGGATTCAGTGTACAAAGCTATTCCTGTCACGTATCACTGGGACAAATGCGAATGTTTAATTAATTTAATTAGTTTTGTTTAATTTGCTTTTGCCGCATGTTTCCTTTCATCTGCTACCTCCAGTAATTACGGCTGCAATAAGAGCTTTAATTAGTAAGTCGCAAGCTCAAATGGGACTTAAAGTGAATCCTGGTTAGAAAAACTGCTGCTACTGAGACATTGTGTATTGTCTGAAGTTATTATGATTAATAAAAATCAACAACAAGAAACATTTACATAATTGCATAACGCTCAATAACGAAGGACGCATGAAATTTAGTTATACTTCCCACAGCATATAGAAGATGATTTGTTTGGTACCTCTGTCTGCTGAGGAGGCTTATAGTCAGAATTTAAAGATGTTGTGATGATTACGAATTCCTCTAATTCAACGGCGTTCATTTTCGGCACATATAGCTGCGGGTCTGGAGGTCCACCCCCAAGAGATTAAGACATTTTGAGCATCAAACACTTAATTTCCTGCATTGTGGTAAATGTTTATGCACCAATTTGTGCCTTTTCTACATTTGTTTATTGTGGAAATGTCAATTTAAGGGCATCATTAGGAAAGTTGTGAAGGAGGCATGCGGTTGTTTTGTTCTTTGAGAGGCCACTGTGTGTGATTAGCTGCCCTTCTGTTTTATTCTGAGTTTTGTATATCATGTTGTGTATGTATTTTACATAGATGTGGTTTTGTAAAGCTGCTACCTTTGACAGGTCTGTCTTGTGAAAGAGATCTTGAGCTGAAGGGCTTAAATAGAGGTGCAAAAAAATAAATATAGATTTATATAAATAGAAAAAGACTTTTAATTATTGACTTGAAATGTCCAAATGCCTTCTGCCTCTTTATGTGCATAGTTGCTTCTTTTTCGTTTCCTTTTATTGCAGATTGCAACCATTAATTTAAAAGGTAACATACAGCACACTGTCACATGTTGCGTTCTGCCTTAAGTAAAATAATGTCATTTTCTGGAGGGAACAAATTCATCATGTGTTCTAAATGCTGAGGGGTGTGTCCCATGCATCCTCCGTGAAATCTACACCTGTGTTTATAAGGCACGGAAACCTCACAGATCTGCACTGTAAAGTCCCTTTTTCGAGGGAAAATGATGCAAGAATTTCTGTCGTATGTTGACAGTCACATAAGAACTGATTGAGCAGTGGGCTGTTTTTAGTTGATAGGATTGGAAACAATTACCAAACACGTGTGGGTGTGGCTTTTCCACATAAGTCTGCTTGAACGGTGTCAGTCGTCGACGCTTCATGTGAGCTTGTAACAGATGTTTATCAATCACCATCCCTGACATATCTAGGCACTGCTGTTACTGATAAGACATACATATTAATATGCTCAAGCAGAATCACTACATACAGGCTCACTATTCAAGAAATATGGCATATTGATATGTATATTGTTTTTAGAATAAATTCATTTTTCAAAACTAAAGCACAAAGAGTGTTTTGGCTGATTCTTGAAACCAATAAGCCATCGAACACTTGAGCCCCCGCTTGGCATCACGATGAGGCCTATCAACGCCTCTGAGATGTAAAACACGGCCTCTCGAGGCTCATTGTTTCATTATTTCATTAATTATTTGACCTGATTATTATTAAGAGGAGGTTCCAGGCTGCAAGCGTGATTGGCTGAGACATGTTTGGAGCACGCTGTAAAACACCCAACAACGGCACACCTGCGACTGAATCACAGTGAATTTCAATGTTGCTCACGCTCATGGAAAAATGCCGCTCACACTGGTAATTACACACTCGTGTGTATTTCGCCTGGAGACTGTGGTGTTCGGTTAAGCAACATCCTAATGTTCATCTTGTAGTCGTAGCTTTTTATTGTATTTAATCTTTATTTGATATAAAATACAAAAGTGCACTGCAGCAGTTTGCACTGCGGATGTTTTACAGATCTTTACACTAGTTTTAAACTTTATCCTAAATATATATTCCAAAATAGGAAATGTTGTTCATTTATTTATTTTATTTTGAAATAACATATTAAAATTATCACTATGTTTTGATCCAGTTTATATTTCTTTGTGACAGGATACTTCTGATACACAATAGGACTCAATTTGGAAAATGTAGGAGTAATCAGAAATTGAAACAGCAGTTTTGTGATGGAGCAAAAAAAAAATAAAAATTAGGAAAACTGTGACATTTAAAAAAGAGAAAAAGCTGCGGTGGAACTTGTGTAGAAAAGAGACCCGGCAATCTTTAAAAGCAGCGACAAAAGGTGAAGGTGATTTTTCACTCTTCTCCTCACTTGTGCAATGTCCTCCATGCCCACAAGGGAGAGTTGTTAGTCAACAGATGAACAAGCATTTGCATTTTAAAATAGTTTAAACATATGCTACACTTATGACTGTATGTTCAATAAAAAACATCTTACAGCTTTCCCGTTTCTAAACATTTTTTGAACAATCAAATGATGAACAGTCTTTGAACGCACCCTGTCACAAGGGCACACTGACATAAACAAGAGAGCATGCAGACACATGTGGACAGGCAAATAAAAAAGCTGAAGGGGTTTATGCGAGCGATATTTATAGAAATTAGAAAGGAGACAATACAACGTAATTAAAACTGAAATGTTTGTTGGAAATGTCCTCAGCCTATTTTGGACAAACACACACAAACAAATTAGCGGTGCCATTTAGCCAGGCCAGTGTCCTCGTGAAGCGACAGTGAAACAAGTTCCTTCAAATATCTGTAAGCGATTCAGAGAGAAGGTTGCTCCAGACACGTTTTTCCCCTCAGATTTTTTTCATTTCATTTGCATGAATGATTTCTTGGAAAAACTGGAATAAATATAAATCTCCATGTGCTGTAAGAACTGTCCTTCTGTTATGGATAAAATCATATTTCAACCAAGTGAGCATCATTAAAAACAGCGGTGGGCCATTGTGTTTTTGTGAGAGCGTTTAGGGTAAGAAACACATTCGAGAAGTGCCCACGCTAAATAGAAACTTTCTCCTTTTCGAGGATTCATAAAGAAATTATTGCAAACTGCTTTTACTGTCAATATTTGTTTTGGCCTGCATCTCCTAGAGATATTCATCCTTTAAAAACCAAATCAATAACAGCTAGAAAATCTCCCTTTTTTTCTCTTCCCTTCTTACTCTCTGTCTCCCAAACAGGAAAGAGAGAGAGATAGAGAAAGTCAAGTGCCATATAAATAAAAAGGTCTTGCCAGAGGCACTTACTCCGCAATCTCCTGAAAATTGTGTCTTAGCTCAGCTAGTCCACTCAAGTCACATTGGAGAATGGGCTCCAAATCAAAGCCGGAATGGCGAAGCCCTGCGGTCATTAGAAAAGATAGGGGAGTGAGGAACACATAATAATGATCCATTAGCTTCCTCTCTTTGCATATTCTCAAGATTCGCCTCTTATGCTAAGATAATTCAGCTTACTGGCATGACTGAAACCGAGAACATGAGCGCACGTCCCCCTTTCCCCGGCTCTCCGGCTTCCTATTGTTGCTCACATGGAGGAGTCACAATTGCATGTAAATCAACACTATTATGGTGGAGAAATTTGATGAAACATTCTCAGAGCCGATGTTGTGCCTGTCCGCCTTGATGCTCACAGCAACCGACATGCTATCAAGGAACAGTGTGCTCGCTCGTGCCGTGAGCCCTGTATATGGCGATTATCATTACAATAACAATGACAACATTCATCTTTTTGAAACGAGGCTTTATTGGCTCTGTGTATCAATAGTAGAAAAGGTAGCAGGCAGGAGTGATCATCGCTTGGCTGCTCTCTCTTCCTCTCTGTCTGTCTTTCCACCGTTTCGCTCTCTCTGGTTCTAATTTAGTCGACCTAATCATAAAAGCATCAGCGGGCTGCTGTTGCAGAGTAAACCAGGAGGTGAAACGTGCCCCTAAAAATTCCATTTTCACTCAAGTGGACCAACACAACAAGGAACATGCAGCAGACACAGACAGACTTCTCAGCTGCCAGATCAAATGGCACACAGGCTGATTATTAGAGACAGACAACAAACAAACCCTGCTGATATGTGTTCTGTTGTGGTCGACCCAGTGAGCACGCAAGGTGAGGTAGGCGCACACATCAACTCGGGCTGAACACATAGCCGCTTAGATTTCCCTGATGTGCCAGATTTTTTAGCAGCGCACGACCGAGGGAAGGTAACATTTGTTGTGTTCTTGAGCTCATACCTTTTTTGAGGCTGTCTATCCATATTCTCTGCCATCACATCTAAACTGGCAGGCCCTCTGACGGCATATAATTTGAGTCATCAGTCTCTATTTCTATGCAGCAGATGTTTCCCCATGTCAGCAGGCCCCCTGACAAAGCAAGATGGAGAACCCTCCTCTTTTAAAGTGTTGCACATGAGTCTCTCCTTTCCTTCCCTCTGCCCACACCAACCTTCGGGATCCCCATGGGACTCCGTCCCCGCGTCCAGTCCCGATGGTGGGAACACATATTTTAATCGATGTTCGTGTTGTGAACTCAAATGAAAAAGTAGGCTGCATGGAGTGACACACGGGAACAAAAGGCAGTTAGTTATTGTATTTTTTTTATTTATTTACTTTTTTTTTACTGCGGTTGGCTTGATGACTCATTTATCCTCAGACATGGACTGGGATCCTGGAACCCCCTCTGAAAGGCCGGTAAAAGACACTAATGGAAGGTGATTAATAGGCAACTGGGGTAAATGATTGCAATGATACTGGTATCATCACTGGTGTAATATGATTGAAATGGCCATGACGCATAATCCTGTTCCGTCTATTTATATCAGTTTGCGCGAGGGTGAGCAAGAGGTGCAAAATAGAGAAGCAATTCTCATCTTATTTATTATTATTTAGTGTTTGAAATATTTTATGGAATCACTTTTTATTTTGTTGGAGGATGAATTTGCCTCCATATCAATCAGGAAATGTTAAGTGTTATCAGACCTGCTTTTTAAAAGATCTTAAACTAAAATAACTTTTATTAATATGAATATTTAGAAGAATTTTGATTATTTGATTGAAAGAATAAAGAAAGAAAGAAAGAAAGAAAGGAAAAGGAAAGAAAGACTGGAAAATATCTTTAAACAAGGCAAAGAAAAAGAGCAAAGACTCTCTTCTGTCAGGTGATTAACTCCGTCATTTTTGTACTTCTGTCACATATTTGCTTTTATTTTGGGTACGGTGTTGCGTTCACGTTCACTGCGTCGAATATTTTACACAGCCGATTTTCACACGTTTTCGGAAGATTAAAAAAAAAAAAATCAAATAAAGTTCAGCAGTAGAACTTCAGGTGGGATATTTTGATATTTTAATACACCAGAAAAAAAAAACGTTTATTTATTCAACAATCCCTTTAAACAAAACGTGTATAAATAAATATAATGCGACATAAAAGGGGAGGAAACAAAGTTCGTGCACAGAAAGCATTCTGTCCTGACGGCTTTATTTTGCGTTAAAACTGATATTTTTGTTTCTGTTGTCAAACTCCCACACAGGACAGTCTCCTGGACCCGCGCGTGATGTCTGAAGCGCTAATTAGGGCCGACATGTTTTCAAACTCCCCTCAGGAGCGACCTGCACAGACTGTTTCAAAGAATCCTCAGATGGTCCCATGTAATATTTCCTCCCCTCAGCCGGTCCGGGTGGAGGGAAAATTGCAGGGGTCATTAGAGAAAAGAAAAGTGTCACAGTTTTTCTTTTTTTCTTTTTTTTGTAGGCATTCTTTGAACCGAGCGAGGGGATGTTATTGTATCAATTTTACTTGATAGACCCAATTAGGCTATTAGGCTTTTCTCTCCTCAAACGGATTTTGTGCTCAAACGCTTTTGATTGTCGACATCAAAGTTGATTCAAAGAAAAGTTTATTTTGACTTTGACAAGATATTTCTCCTTTATAGCCACATAATAGCTCATATTTGCGCAGGCAATATTTTATAATCGTCCAAACAGTTAGGAAATAATAATAATAAAATAATAAAAATAATAATAAATGGAAGATGTATGTATGAAATGGATTTGGACGGATTCATTTTTTTCTTAAAATGATCACCAGGCTTTAAGTGGAGAATATAAAGAGTAAAACCTCGGCTGGCAGAAGAAGGACGCCACAAAGTGACACACACGGGGAGTATAAATCACTCAGCTGAGAGAAACCGCATTGAAAATGTCTTCCCGCCACTGTATGGCGCTAGGGAACTGCAGGATGGACGGCACTTCAGCCAGATTTGGACAGGATACTGTAAATAATAATAATAATAATAATAATAATAATAATAATAATAACAATAATAATAATAACCGTTTCATTTAAAAAAAATAAATTTCGACATTTGAGCATAATTGAGAAAAACGTCTTTTGTGTATCTTAATTTGAAAGGATGCTGATTTTCTTTGTTTGCAGCACTAAACCTCCTATAAGTGCCACATTTCTGCCTTTCAAAATAAAATAATTAGAAAGCGTCGGAAATACTCTTCATATTTAGTTCTTTGATTTTTTTTTCTCCCCCTTAAATTAATTTGCAAAGTCAACAAAAACTTTTTTTTTTTCTCAACACGTGTTTCCAAAATCGAGCTTAATATAACAGATACATTTACTGCAATTAGGAATGCGTTTAAAGTTGAATTATCAGGGAATGACGATGCAAAAAAAGGGGCCTGTTTGCAGACGCATGCACGCAGTAAATCTGAATATTCTCAGCTACTCAGTTCTTAATTATTATTATTATTTTTTTTCATTTTTTACTCTTTAAAAGCCTGAAAATCAAATAAATTATACCCTGCTGCTAAATTATACCCTGAAACTTAAGCTTGTGAAGAGTTAGCTGCAATGATCTCACTCTATCGGATTCAGGCCTGCTGTCTCTGTCTCACACTGCTGCGTGTGTGTGTGTGAGTGTGTGTGTGTGTGTGTGTGCTGCCTACCTGCCGCTGCTGCTGCATGATACTGTATACTGCACACACACACACACACACACACACACACACACACACACACGCACGGTCACGCTATACTTTGCAGACAATATTCAACTTCATCAAAGAAAAGCATCCCTGCAAATTGAGCTCCCTTATTGCAAATACACCGGTGTTTTCCACGTTACAGCAGCCTGCTGTCCCCCGCCCTCTCTCTCTCTCTCTCTCTCTCTCTCTCTCTCTCCCCCCCTCTGCTGTTGGTGCTGCTCTCTCTGTCACAGAGCTGAACAGTATGGATCAACAAGAGTCACACAAACAGCTGACTGAAAGCCTCACCTCGGTTTTGACACTGGCACCGTGTGGACAGTGCGTTTGCATTATCACAGTTTTTCTTTTATTCCGCCATGCTGGATATAACAGAGGGCCAATCACAAAATCAGAGAATAACAGGAGTGCTATCATTACAATGATATCAGATGGTAACAGGAGGTTTAGCAGCTTTCATTTGGCTTCAGCAAACAGAATAAATAAGGAAACATACAAGAAAAACATATGAAAGGCGACTGATTATTGATGTGACGTTCAATGTTCAGATGTGAAACATGTCAAAAATAGCCTTTAAAACACAAATACACTGTAAAACCTGACAAAGTGACTTTGTTTAAGACAATCCAGGAAACTGATTACCTCAGAATTAACAAGCGAAGCAGACTAACAGTTTTAAAGTGGTTCAACCTTTTTAGCTTTTAGCAACTTCTACTTTACTTGGTAATTCTGAGGTAATTGATTTCCTGACTTTTTTTTTACAGTAAAGTCAACTTTTAAAATTTACAGTGGAGAAATACAAAAAGTATAATTGTCCAGAATAGGTGAGGTAAAATGGTCATTTTAAGGAAAAGTGGAAAAACTATTTTGGCAGTTTATCAAAAACTCCTAGACAGCAGCTGTTCTATTCACTCAAAGACAAGGCTTTGCAGAGTCTGCTTAATGCGGTTTATAAGTTTAAAAATCCTTAATTAAAAAATCACAACTAATAATCATACATTTTGTCAATGTATTTGAATGATTTGCGTCTTCTCTGGGAGTTCTGTCTATTTATTTCCACTGTAGATAACACAGTTACTCGTAGTATGTTATCGAAAATTGACAATGATCAGAAAACATCTTATTCTAGCAAATGCTTATGTGTTCGGTACAAGAGAACAATACATACAGCAGCACAACATACATGTGATGGACATAATCCTGCATATAGCTTAAAGGTTTCTAAGTGAGCTTACGTTTCTCCTGCATGATAATTTGCACGATTTTATCGGTTATTCTGATCCAGTCATAGAATTCTGATTGTATTGAATTCAAAGAATATTATGACTGCTGTAACAAACTCTCCTGTCCAAACACGCTCCGCCCGTGATGGATGAATCACGTCCGAAACTATTATATACACCCTTTCAGGAGGAATCTCGCGTTTCATTAAGTCTTTACAGATAAATGCATGTCATTGTGAAATGTGTGCAGCTGACCGAGTGATGCCAAGTGTGTGATAAGAGCGCGAACGCCGAGCGTGCACATGTCACGGCAGCTGAGGTGTCTCATGTTCGGCTTGACAGAGAAATATGTTGCTCTTGTTTTCAGGTTTTTCTGTGACACAACTGTGATGAACAAGGAGTTGAAATACCTGCGACAGGGAATGTAGATGCACGTTTTGTCACCGTCATTTACGGAGAACTGTTGCAGTTAGGCCTTTGTGTTTGCAGGCACACACACAAATAAATGAAAGATGTTCAGTAAGAGCAAAAACAAACACAGAAGCATATGAAAACACGATACAACAAAAACTGCCAGGGCTAATTCATCCGTCAACCTCTCCATTTCTCTCCCCTTATCTGACCCACAAATCAACCAATGCATCCTCAGTCCTCCACAAAGAACATTTCTCCTCCTCGGTTCCCCCTCACCACCTCCTCCAATCCCCCCAGAGAGCTGCCTTGTTTGGGACTGTCAGTCAGTCAAGTAAAAAGCGCTCCTTGTTCTGTCCGCTCTGCTCATATCATCACCCAACACTCCCACTCCCCTCGAACTTCCACTCCCAAAAAGCGTCTCCAAATCTGATTATTCTTGTGTTTCATCAGGTTGAGAGATTTGGCCGATGGCGTATTGGCATTTGACTTCTGATTTATCCTCCCCCCCCCCTCTCAGCTGCAAATGGAGCCCTGCAGCTGGCAGCAATTGCATGAGTAGTATCCGTTTCATTATACCTTATGCAGTGTATATTGAAGTTTTTCCATCTTGCCAATTTGTTTAGGCGCCACCGATAAATTTCACCACTCTTCCGTATCAGAAACATGTTTATCGAGTTTATTTGTTTCCCAATGCTTCCTCGCTGAGAAACACTGGCAGTAAACGCGTCAAACCCTCCCGTAGCTAGCTGTCATTTGGCACTCAAATCTCATTGTTTGTATATTCAAAGTCTTCAATGACTTTGCTCCACAGTGACCTAAATGGCAAAAGTGACCTCCCCACTTACAAATATATATATATATATATTTTATCTTTCACCATCCCAGCCACCCCTCCATTACCTGTGATACTGAAAGCCATCACAGAAAGGTATTCTTCCGTGCTGACACTATATGGCCACCCTGCATATATCTTTAGTGCCACCCCTCCACACCACTTCCATTAGCTGCCAAAAGGAGTAGATGAGTCCTTAGAAAATAAGAAGCAGATCTAAAGTGACAGCCAAATGGAAAGTCTTAGACACACTGAAAGACACGAACCACGGCAGAAGAAGACAGAAGAAAAACGCTGAAGTAAAAAAAAAAAAAAAAAAAGTTATTTTTTCCGCCTCCTTCCTCTCTTTGTGGGCTTTGGTGAATTTTTGAAGTATTTCTTTCATAGTGCCTCTTCTCTTTGTCATCAGTGGTTGGAATTGCTAAGTTCATGTCTGGCTGGAAACTTTGCATTTATATACAAATTATCCACATTCACATGTTTCTTGTTTTATAGGAAGAAACTGCCACTTGTATCTGCAAACCTTTCTGCAAAGTTTAATGCAAAATGGTCCAGGTCAGTGTATTGTATTTCTTTCCTACAATAAACTAAAGCATGATTTATGATTTATTGTTAGGTTTTGGTAAATCATAGCATTTCTCTAATGTTGGGAAAAGATTGGTTGACTATTGGAAAGGTTCGTGCTGATCGGGTGTGTGGATGTTGATAATCTGTGTGGGCCAAAACACAACAACATTTACATGATCAAGAATGGCGTTGTGGTTTATGAAATGTTGTTGTTCTTCGTAAAAAGTTGTTTTATTTTGCGAAATGCTGTTGTTTTTTCTGAAATGACATATTTTTTTAAATGTTGCTTTTTCTGAAATTACCTGTTTTCTGAAATGTTGTTGTGTTTTGACCGTCGCAGCCGCCGTACAATTCCCATTCTTTCCCTAACTTTAAAGGAGCAGTTAAACCTTTTTTTGAAATACACTCATTCACTCTCTGGCGAAGAGTTAGATGAAAGGATTAATGGCACTCTTGTATTTATATGTTAAATCTAGATCCCGCAGCTAGCCGCCAGTAGCTAAGCTTAAACTTAAAAGCTAAAACAGGAAAAAAGCTAACCTCTCAAGTATCCATGTAGAAATCTGTATGATGTGTTAATTAGTGAGAATTAACACATTATACACATTTCTACATGGATTAAACAAACCATACTTGACATGTTAATAAGTGAGTTTTAGAGGTGCTATCAGGTGGATTTTGTTACAGAGGTGGGCTGGCTGAATCTGAGCCTTATGTTGAGCTAAGATAACTAGCTTCAGTCTGTAGCCATGCATTTTATCATGTATCAATCTTAAAATCTATCTCTCACCAGAAACTGGTTGAGTGTATTTCCCCCAAAATGTTGGGGGCTCTAACTGTTTTAATAGTTTGAATCTTACAATACATGTGATACAATCCTCGCTCTCCGGTGTCAAAGTCGTTTGCTTTGGACACCACAACCACGCTGACCTTCTTGCTATGTCTTCTCAGAGGTATACAACTTTTTCACATCCTTGTTTGGAAAAAATACAAATCTACACAAAGCAACAAATATGTTTCCTCCATTCCTGTGGATCACCTACATTTTCCTATTCAATCCTCCCACTGTTGGTTCCTGCCTGTGCTCCTAATAGAGAAGGTGACATTGTGTGCGAGTGTCTGTGCGGTTTCTGATTTGCTTATGTTTTGCCTGAGAAGATCCAACAGCCTCCTCATTACTTCACACTTCAACATTCGCTCCATCCTATTTGCTTTCCCAACAAAGCAGCAAGCAAGCTTTTATGTGAAACGCTGTCTGACTTCTCCCCTCATATCTTATAAAAACACACTCTGACCTTCAGCGGTCTCCGTCAGCGGTCCCACTGATCAAAGACATTGACGTTACGATGAAATTTACAACGAGCACCTGCCACCACTGTGACCAAAGTGTATGCATTATGTTTTTTTCTTGATTTGTGTCTGTGAAAGTACACATGAGTGTGTGTGCTATTAGTTTGTGTGCATGTGCGTTTGTGCTTATTACTACGCACAGTACACACAAGCACAAATTGCATCTTCTCATTGTTGCAGCAGCTCAAGCCAGGGCACACGCCATCAACGAAGAGCTGCAAGATTTCAACTCATTTTAAAACGTATTACATGTGACTTTGTATTTGTGTATTTGCAGTGTGTAAATCAGAGCAGTGGATTAGACAATAATTTGGCAGTGCTTATTGCCATTAGCTTTAGCTGACACAAGTGTCTGTTTTTTGCGACAGAGGTCCTATGAACTTGGCCTCCATTGCCAAATAAATACTACTGCTCACTCCTTGGGTTGCCAGGGCAGCCAACCAAAACCAATTCATAGCTCCCCAATATTTTCCCCAGAATGGTCAATAGGCAATCACAAAGCATGCTTGCAATTGAATGTCCTTTCCCTTTGTAACCACATTTAAAGAAGAATTGGTCGTACTCCTCATGTATGTGGGTTTTATTTGGCTGCACCAATCCAGTGGATGGAGTCCTCCTTTAGGACTGTTTTGCTGTTCAACTGTTTGCTCTTTTGTGATGATGTCTCTGGAGAACCTCAAAACATCTGAGACCAAGACAGAATAAGGGAAATTGAGGACAGCTGGCAGACAGGTAGGTTGTTTTGTAATACAGAATAAAATAGAAATACACTGTTTAGTCATTTTAATAATTTTGAAACATCTGATACTAAATGTCCTTCTTTTGGGAGTTAATCTCTATGATATTCTATAGCTACTATTTTGCAAACAACGACTTTGTCAGTTTTGATTTATACAAATTGAATTGCCTGATTTGGTACTCTGTGATTCTTTTGCATTTTTACTGACTAATGGGTTGAGGAAATGGAAACTCTAAATTGTCCACGGGTGTGAATATGATACATTTCAGCCCAGGCTGAGTTCTGCCTCTTGCCGTATGCTAGTTAGTTCCAGCCAACTGTGACTATACAAAGAATACGCGGGGGTAGAAATGGATGGATGGTTAGTGCACGTAGATGGAAACATGATGGTTCAGTGGTCAGCACTGTGTGGTTGCATGTTCTCGCCATGTTTTCATCCCATCAAAGACATGTAGCTGTTACAAAACTGAGTCTCTACATTCAATCCAAACTCTAGACAATGTTTATCAATACTGGACAATTTTGGTCTGGTACAAAGCCAGATCAGCCGGTCCAAATCACATCTGGATCAAACATCATCTGCTTTGATCCAGAGGTGTTTACCAATGAGTGGGAGAGCTCAGAGATGTCTTTGTCACTTTTGGGATTAAAAAGTGGATTTATCTTCACTCCTGTTTATCAACCTGACTGCAGCAGCCATCCTCAGAGGTCATTTCCTTTGTTGTGTGTTTATGTAGGAGGAAAAAATATACTTACTGCACGAAAGAGATGAGAGGGGAAAAGAAGAGAGGGAACTGGAGTCTCTGGTGAGTGCTGAATTCACTCAGAGTTGACCTGAATTTAAACAAAAAGACGCACACACCCTTGTACGCGAGTGCAACAAGTCATCTAGTCATTTTAAGAGCGGATTTTAATGCTGAATTCTTACATAATATATCTTTCAGGTTAGGGAAGGATTGTGGTAATATGGCAAATACAATATGGTTAATGTACTGTATACTCAGAATAAGGAAAATAACTAAGTTGGTTACAGGTTGGCTATAGTTAACAAAATCGCAATTAATTCCAGGTCTGTAAAAAGATACAATATCCAATTATCTAACATCTATGCAATTCCTAAGGATAGTGGCCATATGTGGCCATGTGTGGTGAACGTCAATGTATGCGTTGGCCCTTTGATGGTCTTGCAACCTGTACAGCACGCTTCCCCTTTCCCAATGCATGCTGGGATACAACAATTTATCACCGTGAATTAGAATAATTTGGTATGGTCCATCCGTCCAGGCCGTTGGACACTGAACAATGTGAGCCATCATTACATATAAGAACCTTCACTTTTAAGCTTTATTCTTTTTCACTCTGGACTGGAACTATTGGAGTTAATTTCCTTTGCCAGTGTTACCATTAGGTGGGCATTAGCATGACTATACCTGGCTCTGTCTTGCTCTTTCACACTGAAGAAATGAGAGGGAAGAAGAGCAAAAGTAAAGTGAGCATAAAGGAGGTCAAAAGCATTTCTCTGTTTTTTCTCCCACTCCTTGTCTTCCTACTTTAGGCCTTGGGGAGATAATGAGGGCCTTGGCTTTGTAAACATTATTTCTGGCATATTGCAGCTGCCATCAGCTTATTTATGGCTTGGATTTTAATAATCTAGGAGCTAATAGGAAAACACACAGTAAAGCCTGAGCACGGCCAAACACCGCTTTCCTACCCTCAGCAAGGAGGCCACTCAACAGGAACATCAAACGCTCGCTCTCCCGTGCCTGGCCCACGTTAATTGTACATCTATTGTTCCCGCATAGGTCCCTGGGAACCAAAGAAGGAGAAAATTGGCAAAGAAAGGATAGGGAGAGGGAGAGAGAGAGAGAGAGAGAGAGAGAGAGAGAGTAATGAGGCTGAAGCTGAATAAATACGTTCTAAAACAATGTCAGACTGACAAAGGTTTTGATGCCTTCCCCTGGGCTCTCTATTGCCTGTATCCCCATTACTCACCTTAATGACAAAAGAGGCCTTATTAGAACAGTCGTGTTCATGTACACATACAGTGGTGCGCCCCATGCATACAGTAAGAGGCCTAGCTAGACGTGCCTCGACAGACCAGACCAGAAAATGTTTATGTGAAGGTGCCCTGTGCTCTGCAAATTAGACGATAATGAACCCCACAGTATTTAAATACACCGGAAAGGAAAATAAGAGGAAGATGTTGTGACTTGTCATGTTTGATTTTACATCGGCGAGTTCCACTCACGAGGAAAACTGTGTGTATTTTTTTTTCTGTGAAATGTGTTGATTTATATTAATTTGATCATTTAATTAATTTAATCCCACTCAAGGAACCGTCTTTCATGAAATGCGCAATAAAGTAACTTACATTTTTGAAGGGGGATTTTACACATTAAAGACGGTCTCAGTGAGTGTTACTGCATGAGTTACAAGAGACCAACCGACTGTTGGTAGGAAACAGGAAACAAAATGCTGTCTTCTGTGACAATATCTCCACCCCAACGTCCTCCTTTGCTCCCACTGGATAAGATAAGAGCCGTGATTACTCTGGTCTTTGTAATGGACAAAAATGTTGTTTTGGGGCATTTGCTGAAACAACTGATGCTGTCCTGTTGTTTTTCTTTGGAGGACATATATTTATTGCCTCTGGAGATACTGAATCGCAGGAGATTATTGAATTAGTTCATAATCGCTGGCAACACAAAGAATAAATGCATCTCCGTGCTCGGATAACATCGCCACTGGAATAAATTCACCAACATTAGAGGCAGACAATAGTAACAGTATCAGGGCCATAGTACTGCGACAGTGGACGCCACAGTATTTTTGCACACATCAAAGCAAGAACAAGAAGCAGATATGTTTCTTTTGAAGACGTAAGCTGTTAAACTAAAGAGCAACGTGAGGTGCCAAAACAAGAAAAAAGACAAGCCACTAAGCACACTGCTGCTTGTCTCCATCTCCGCCACGAGGGCTGTGAGAGAACAAGCTAACAGGCAGTCGGCAGCAGGGACAAGGTGACTGCGAGTTTAAAGGGCAGGGTTCAGAAAAGTAACTGACCCCGTCCTGCCTCACACACTCCCTAGCTGTACATATTTACGAGGTGTAATTTTTATGTGAGCGCCAGGCAACAACAGGTTTAAGAGGGCCAGTGTAACCTTCCTGGGGCCCGGGGTGACCTGCACCCTGGCTACAATAGTTTCCCTGGGCCACAATTAGGACCAGGGCTTCGCTGAGTCACCCCAGCGTCATGCTTCCATGGAGCCTCACGCTGGCCCCAACACTCCCCCTCTCCCACTTACTAGCTGGCTTTGAAACAGTCACAGCTCTCCCTTCTCACCAGGCAAGTGAACAGTTCATAGTCATGACTAACCGAATGCCAGCGTTGGACACTACGGTTAAGAAAAAATACTGGTAAAGGGAGATTGAGGTAGATCTTTTGAGCTGAAAAAAGTAAGCTGAGAATAAAGAAACCGATATCTTTCTCTCTCCTCCCCTCAGTGCCCCTCTCTCCATTCTATCTCTCCGGCTTGCTGAGCTGTGACAGTTGCCGCGATGCCCTGCGACACAGTGAATATGCAGCCGGGGCTCACTGGGTCTGGCCACACAGACTTGTCATCACCGTTCAGCATCAAACCCCAAACTACCAATTAACTCCTGAGCCCACCCCCACCTGCCTGAAGGCACAATGACCTGCCCCCCTTCAGTCTGCTCCGTTCCACACAGCACGAACCCCCCCCACCGCCCCTCAACCCCGCTCTGTACTCTCTAAACATGCCCCATGAGATGCCTCATGACTCCGTGACATACAGATGCTCAGAGATATTCTTCCCCATCTGTGTGTCTGTCAGACCTCTGAACTTTACAAAAGAGGATAAAGTCAATTTGTCTGTGTTCGTTTCAGGCGGAGCCCAGTGTGGCTGGAACGACTTATGGTTAGGGGGTAACACAGAGAGACATGCTGGCTTTGGTACTGAGGAAACAGGGAGTGTCCAGCGCAGAGACAACTATAGCACATGAATGGGTCAAGGAAATTCAGGTCCAGGTGGAGTCAACATTGTTTATTCAAAGCAAGGGTTGGTTGAATTATTTTAGACTCATTTGTTGTCATATTTGTAGAAAATGTCTTAACATCCTGACAGCAATCAATAAATCAAGCGCTTTGAAAAAGAAAAAAAAAATCCAGTGTCTCAGGCTGTCGCAGGCCAGTGAAAAGCACAAACAATCATATGTCACCGCATATGTATGTACCTGCCTTCTGGCGTACTCATCGGACATGACAGGAGTCTTCAATGCTAGGTGGATAAATTTGCTAAAGCTCTCAGCGAGTATAATCGCAAATAAAGTGCAGACAAAATTTCCCAATGCTAACATGCTAGCTTGACAACGGTGAGTTCTAACTATAGCCATTTTTGCTGTTTACGTGCATTATGATGATGTTATGTGTTCCTTCACAGGCAAGGTAGCTGGCTCTGTACAGAGCTGAAGAACGAGCCGCTGCAGTAGCGACAAACTCGTTCAGCGGCTAACTCAGTAACGTTAGCACAAAGCACACCCCCACAGCAGTAAAGAGTAACTTACAGGCCAGATAGCCTTTTCAGACTGAGGTCGATTCGTGTCAGCTATTTTGTTGGTATTTATATGAGAGTGGCTTTTAACCAAGTTGTCTATTTATTTATTGGACTAAGAAAGCTAAGAGAGCTAGTTTCTCTTACCACCCAAGCTTTATGTATATAGCTTATTAACTTATTTAAGGTCTTCAATTCAGCTTGAAGCTATTTTTTGTCAAAATCTCTCTTTCAGTTCTATAGTAATGAAGATCAAATCCTTAAATCCACACAGTGAGAGAATGCTCGTAGTGTCTGGTGAAGAGCCATGTTGCAGTATTCACATTACACCTGTAGATCATAGTGTGAGTAGCACAGATGCATCAAAATTATGGAAATACAAACATATGTTTGGCATAATTATTAATTAATTATTTTGCTGCTGGAATACAACTCACACATTTAAATACTCTGTTATCTGGCACTTATGAAAAAGCAAGTTGCAGCTAACATAAAAAGATGATGATGATGATGAAAATAAAATTATGATTTTAGAGAGTTTTTAATGTAAAATAAATAAAAGGTGCTACTAGCAGTGGCAGAAAAACAGAAATGCAAACTGATTCATATTCTGGTTTAAGAGTTGTATGTATGCCACATGAACAATGTGAGTCAATATTTTGTTTCGTCTGTAATATACTATAGCCGAGAGTTAGCTGTGGCTCCCTTCACAGTTTCTGTGAAATCATCAGCCTCGGCTGCTGGGAGGAGAATGTTTGACCTCAAGTATCATGAGCAAACCGCTCATTCTGTAAGTCTGCAGGGCTCAGCCCCTTTGACATCCCACAGGGGACATTCTGCATTAACATGGACACGTCACATGGTGGAGGATGACACTGTCCTATAGCCGCAGTACTCGCTGCAGCCCCTGTATCCCTCCATCCCCCATCACCCAAGAGGTCTTCCCTTTAGCAATCAGCAATCCCTTTCACCTTCTGTGTGTGGCTCTAATTACAGGATCACTGGGCTCGGAGAAATGCTTACTCACCGAGCAGCGACTCCTCAGTCCTTTTCTGATATTTGTTTATCACAAAATCGGCAAATTATAATGATACAAATGGCTATGTGTGAAACATGTTTCACTCACCGCTTCCATTTATTTGAGGGAGGATAAAACCTATGAAACTGATGTAAAGTGGCACTGATGAGTCCATGGAAGGGCTTACAGTATCGTTAACCGTATACACTCATTCATCCAGGCCCCCTTCACCATAAAAACGTCCGTTTTCATCGTCTGTGCGAACATCTTAATATGACCCACGTTTACATTTACCGTGAGGAGACGAAGATGTGTGAGGAAGCGACAAAGTCTGCATATGGAGAAGGTGTCTTAAACCAACATGTTCTCTCTCCCAACTCATCAAATACCGCAGCTTGGTCTGTGGCTTTAGTTTCAAACTATGGCGTGTCAGGTTAGCAACAGTACATATGCAATGTCCACTTTATTTTAAAGCAAAGTTTGCTGGCAAACCCTTCACAAATTAAGGGAAGGGTTTAGGCACAAAACCTAAAATGACTATGTTCACTCACACCACAAAAATACTTTATTTACTTACGTACATGTACGTTAACTTACTAATGTAAGATAGCTTGAAGACAAAATTAATCTTGACTCTTGGTCATACACAGGATGTGAACTATCGTCTAGTGACGCTTACATGCATAGCGGCACTGACCAGGCTGCTGCACATAACGTGTTGGGACTAATGACGGGCTGTACAAACACACCAAGTCTTATGCAACTGCTGTTCGTGTCCCATGTGAGACCATAGGTCAACCTTGACTAATTTGTATCACGTAATGTACTTAATTCATGTCAAGTACGGAACATGATTGAAGTTTGCGTACTTAACCCAAACCTAACCAAGTAGTTTTGGTGCCTGGACCTTATTGAGAAGTTTTAATGCCTAAACCTAACCAAACTGCAACTGTTTCACAATGTTAATTATGTGATGACAGAGGTCGGGTAAGTCTGTCCCTGGTACTCTTCAACTATAATACATATTATTTTGGGAATCAGTGGCAATCAACCAAACAAGGGGGAACAAGAGAAGCCCTAAACAAATCACTAAGAAGTTGTTCTTTAAAATACATAAATTAACTCATTTCTGCCACAAATGCAACATTTTGCATCATTAAGGGTTCCTGTCTGAGCCAGGATACATTAACACTGAAGCAAATGATCCAGGACTTGATAACTTGATACGTTTGGCGAACCCTGTGTTTGTTTAAAACCTGCATGACCTCCTGACTGCTTCTGTTTCTCGCCCTGTCCTGTTATTATTAGGCTAAATCTATATTAATACACTCAAAGATGACTTTAACCTTTACTGTACATCTAAGTGTTTTTCTTTCTCTGACCCTGGCACTAATGGTGACTCCCCTGTCAGATTATTTATTGCATTTTATCCTCTCTTCAAACGTGTCCGTGTGATTCATAGGAGGCATGTGTTGGGTCAGTTGTTCACAGCACAATGGCGAGATGAGATTTGTTTAGCTTTGAGACATGAGGTACTTCCCAGTCTGCTACACTGTACAGCTTCCTTTGACACATAGTTACATCGGTCATCCAAAGCAGCAACTCAGTAACTCACCTTTTGAGGGCAAAATGAAGTGCAGTCGGCATTACCTTCACAATGCCCTTTCTACTCTGAGAAGACTTATTTTGGGAAGGTCACAGTAAACTCAGCTGCTCAGCGTCTATCATTCACCATCTGTGGGAGTTGAACCGGAGAAAGGTGACGAGGCATTTTATCAAATTTGGACACCTCTGCTGACAGTACAACAATAGAATCCAGATTTCTCTCGGACACATGATATCAAGAGCGTGAGCTTTCACTTTACGCATTTCGCCTCATCTCCTCCCAGCTCCACAAATCACCTGTTGGCTCTCCCGCAGTCACCGAGAGGGTCAAAGGGCATCTCCTCATGCTTGTCACTCACAGCAGTGTCCAATTTGAAGCCCTGAACTGCCCGTGTAGTTCGGTCCAGGTTGAGAGAGTGAGAAAAAACAACACACAGTGGCTAAAAGTGGAAACAGGAAGTTAGATACAATAGAGGAGACCTTTGATCCATGATGAGGGGGAAGACTTCCCCTCTGGGTGCAAACTATTAATGTGAAAGTGACTCTGCCCATTGCACATTTGTTACAGCGAATAATGGGCCTAAAATTAGCACACAATGGCAGGCAGACGGGCGACACTTGCACCCAGCCATGCGCAGGAAGGGAGCGGGAGGTAATTGTATAAAAATGAGTGATTTGTTGGGGTCGGGCCTGGTTAGGAGCGCCGGCCGGTCGGCATCTAAGGGCAAGGTAGGAGAGGGAAGATAGAAGTTGAGACGAAAGACTTGTGTGATCAATCGCGTGTTACTGCAGCTGTGTAAAACCAGTAGGTGTGTAAATCTGTTGCTGCTTATCGTGCATGCTCGTGAATCCCTGAAGGAATTCAGCTATTCTGCTTAGGTTGAAGGTTCACAATTCAAACCAGCGATAAAGTGACATTGGCATGTTTTACATCTGTGCATCTTTGTCCCGGTGTTTTTCGTGCAATTACAGTCCAGAGAAACCAAATGAAGGGTCATGAAGCAACCCAAATACCAGAATAAATGGAATTTCCAACACTGTGCTTATGCTCTGCTTAGGTTTAGGCACAAAAACCTCTTGGTTAGGGTAAGGAAAACATCATGGTTTTGCCTAAATTACCTTTTTTGGTTGCTACGATCACGCGTGGAGACAGTTTTGGCCACCTTCAAAAACAGCTGGAAACATCACTTGGTGTCCTCAAAAATATCCACTGCTGCTACTCGAACTGGCTGTCGGAGTCTTGTTGACTTTGATAACGCCACCACTGTCCCCCTCCACCTCCCTCCACCTCCTGATGTGAAAGTCAGCTGATAAGCAAAATGTTCACATGAAATGCCACATTTGTTCCAAATGTCAACCTTGGACATATCTGTGGTCTGCAGAAACGTTAACTGCTAACATTATATTATGGCGAAGGGGCTGCATGACCTTAGGTAGAGGAGTGCAGTTAATTCTCAAGCCACTTGCTGATTATGCTCTGCTGTTTTCTAGGAAAATGTCAGAACATCCAGGCGACTGGATGAATGACTAGAGGAAGACGACAACAAGTTCCAGTATGACAAAAAGCCTAAGCCTCGAACTGTCAGAGGAACTTGACACTGTAATCTCACAGGTCACCCATTCTTCAAGTACAGTCAGGAGATCTGTAAACCTCCTTTAGTTCCAGCAGGGAGTCTTGACACAGTCTACTCACCGATCGAACACAGCAGTGGATAACAAGAACCAAACAGCAGCAAAGATTCTGTCCAGTTGAAAGACAAGCTCTGAAAGGCCTCAGAACCACTGTTCCTTTTAACAAAAACACCAATTACAAAAAGCCTGATGGAAAGCGGATTTGATTTGCGAAGGTTTTACAAGGCCAAATGGAGAAAGAGAGGGTGAGAGAGAGAGAGAAAGCGGTCTGTTGTGCATTAACTTTTTTGGACAGCAAAGAGTTTTTCCCAGGTGCTGAGGGATTCCAGAGATGCTGAGGGGAGAGTGTGCTATTTTGTGCTTGTGTTTGTGTGGGTACACATGTGTTGTTTAATCATTTATCACTGAGACCTATTACTTTTAGACTAAGGAGGGTTGTTGAAAGAGAGGTCATTTGTACGTGCATAGACATATTATACAAGTACCCGCCTTTACTACCACTTGTTCCTCCTTTTAGTTTTAAGAGACCAGCCAGCAGCAGGGATTATAAGATCTAATTTCCAGTGAGCACTGCTTACTGAAAATGTCTATATATGGATGCACGCAAATGTGCATGCATACACAAACACACCGAGTGAATTACCAGCACAAAGATAGGCTCAGATAAAACTTTTAAATGTTGCCATTGCAGTGTACAAAGCCAAGAAGCTGCAGCGCCATGTACGCTCCTGCTGAGAGCAGGCCCTGAGGTAGACGAGCCCCTACTGAGGACACTTTCCATGACCTCCTGTAATGAGAATGGCAAGGTATGTGATGCAGTCGGGTTGTGGAAGCAGACAATAGGGTCTGCTGGGGATCATAAAATACCTGTGCCAGACTGATTAGGAAGAAAGCAAATATTCATTGTTACGCGCTCATGGGTGTATCTCGATTAACTGGCTACTATTTACCGGCAACAATATAAAAACGGGTGTTTGTATTCCCATCATTGCAGCTTCAGCTGACGTTTTTCCTTTTGTGCATCAGCATTGTATACTAAAATCTAAGCGAGTCTCAGGAATGGGCCACAGATGTTCTCCAGCAATGATCTGATGATGAAGAGTTCCAACCCAATCGCGTGGTAATGTACAATTTTGCTAACCATGGGTACACTAAATCATTACATGTCTTTAGGTTGAAATTTCAATTGTATGTTGTGTGACAACACTATGCTTATGGTCTGGAAAGATTATGGGTTTTTTGGTTTGCATCAATGTTTCTGTAGCATGTATTATGTTACACGGGTTGTGGTTGCTAACCGCAAGCCCAACTCTCCACCATTTCTGGTTTCAGGTGTGTTTTGGAGTTGATTTGTTAGTCCTCTCCACCCAACCCAATCGCCAGAGTAAATGTTAGCTAAGTACCTTTCTGCAAAACCACATAAAAGGTCAAGTTGTACGTTTCTTTATGTTGCAACTGTATGTTTGTTTAGGTTCCTTGATTTTGATAAGGAGAACATCATGGTTTGGCTTAAAATACCTGTTATGGTTGCCACAAACAGGGCTGGAAATGTTGCAAGGTCTCCTTAAAAACACCCAGTTCTGTTGCTTCATACTGTACATGGCTGGAGATGGTCCGACTTCCTGTGAAAAATGTCTGGTTTTGGTCGCCACAAACAAGAATGGAAATTTCCCCAGGTTGCCTTAAAACAGCGTTGGTGTCATGCTTACAAATGCCAAAACACAGACTCCAACTACAGATTTGGCAGCCTTGTCGCCCGCTTGACAACCTTGTCACCTCTGTGGTTAGGTTTAGGCAGAAAAAACAGTTGTTATGGTTAGGAAAAGATCATGTAATGGCTACCTGGTTTGGCTAACAATTGTATGATATCATATCATCAAAAATATCTGCTTTTTTTTGCTATGAACAAAGATGGAAAATGTCCTAATGTCTTGTAAAAAGAAATCTCGTGGTTTCACGCTTACTAATGTTGAAACACAGTCTCGAACAGTTATCACTGGCTTGGTAGTCTTCTTGCTAACTGTAAGGCCACTGCCATCCCATCAACCAACTGACATGGAAGCACACTAATATACATGTAATGTCTATGACAGATAGATAGATAGATAGATAGATAGATAGATAGATAGATAGATTTCATTTCATAATAGTCTCTTGGAGTGCAGATTAATGCAGTTGGGACATTTCAATGCAAAGACAGAGAGAGAGGGAGAGAGAGAGGTGGAGGAAAACAGTGTCCCCAGCTGGTTTTGGCTATCTAATAAACATGTAAACACTCTGCGTTCTCTACCTCATTAGGTGATTGCAGAGGCCGCTTGCTCTCCATAAATCAGGGCCCAGGTTATCAAGGCCTCTGATCTTAACTGTAGTGGGCGCCCAGCTGTCTACAGCCGCACTGACTAGGAACAGCAGGGTCGGAGGAATCCAATTCCCCACCTCTCCCACCTTTCTCATTTTGCAAATAAAAGAGGAGATACGCTCGTAAGTGCGTGGGTACACATGCTAACTGGTCATCAAACTGGAGGTATGTTGTTTGCTTGACTGGAACGCTTTCAGAAAGCTGACAGTATAATATCTCTTTCACAAACGTCAGGTGACCTTATTTATCACCGGTGCTGTGTTTTTCCAATTTAGATCCCTGAGGTGTTAGTTTATCACAGTGGTGAGAAAATAAGCAGAATCTCCAGAGAGCGAGCTTGACTGAAAGATGAAAAAGTTAAAAGAATGAAAAACGGCTGTGTGAGTTTGACTTCAACCGCCTCCGTACCACCATAAAGGTTACTACTTGCCAGGTTCAAGCACAGTATCACTCTCTTATTCCCTAATGTAAAACACACTCTGGCTGTGTGCTAGCCAGCCTACTACATTTAATGCTACAGTGCTAACTTTCCATGCATTCTCAAGGCCTCTACCCGAACGTCTCTCTTGACTGACTGATTATTCCCTGTTATAAAGCTAAAGGGTGTTAATCTAAAACAATACTGACAATCAAAGGATAAAGAATTAAATCACACTTCAAGTACAGCACTCACACAGTGGTCACCACTGAAGCTAAACTAATTAGATTTAAATTATGGATAATGGTCTGGAAATAATTCCAAGATGGTTTGCAAATTGCCTGTAATTAAGAGCAGTAAAGTCTTTATTGCCACTGTACAAATAAAAGAGTGTCACATTGTCACAGCTGAAGTTCTTTTCAAGAGCCTTGGCTGAAAATCTGATGTCAACATCACCACAGCCGATTGGAAATATTGAATCGTGTCAAGTGAAAATCAAAACACAATGCCCAAACATTGAACTACCAAATTAAAACAATGATAATAGAAACTAAAACTTAATTTAAAGCACTGACAAAGAAGTCATTATATGAAATTTGAGAATGGTGAATTAAGCACAGGTGTGATGTTCTCTTCCTATTCGTGGCATGCATGTTGTTGCAATTTAAAGAGAAATTGAACAGCTGAACATGTTAACAGCAAGAGAAGCCAGTCAGAAGTGGAAGTGTAAAGAGTAGGCAAAGATGTTGAGGCCTCCTCGGCGCTTGAAATCTGTTTAAGAGCTGTATATCCTTTTTGGCCCGGTTTGGGTTGAAAGCCTCCCTCTGTGGACTTAAAATTCAGGGCTCGGGTTTCCAGGCAAGGGGTGCCGAATGAACCTTTCCCTAAGTTGAGCCCATGAGACCTTGTCATTAGCTGATGCAGTAACAGGTGGATGGGAATGTTACTTGCCTGTAATGATGGAGCCATTCCACTGGATGGTTAGTTACAGGGTACAGGAAGCCAGCGAGGTTGCAGTGGCCGACGTTTATCCTCTTTAATTTGATATAGAATTGAAATGTGACCCCAAATCCCACCAATCTTTTGATTCATACCGAAAGGCAAGCAGAGGGAGACTGCTGTGTCAGCGTGATCCAGAAGCTGCATTTCATTCAAATCGGGGTGGAGTTTTCATTGAAACTTTAGCGGAGCCGCCATCGCTATAGGAGGACAATGTCAGTGCAATTTGGATAAAATGAATAGAACCACACAAGAGTAAAATATTATGCAGTAAATAAGAGTTGGCATTTGAGTTGTGAAAAGCATCTGATAAATCATCAGTCAGCAGATATTTCTTTATACTTGGTGATTTAGGAGACCAAGTCTCTTTAACTCCTACTTAGAAAAATCATGTTGACAGAACTGTCAGAAAGAATATATCACAGCTATCCACATGGGGAAAAAAAAGAAAAAATGATCAATGGATGTCATTCCCATGTGACAATGTACAATTATTGTGTCCAAATTTCTATTCATATGTGAAAAAAGTCAATCACTTGTGAAAATGTCCAGCTCACCTGAAGCATTACTATCCTTACACATGTCAAAATCTTACTTAACGTGTAAAATAATAACCACTCATGTATAAAAATATTCTGTTTTGTTTTATGTTCTTGTTCTGTGTGCATTGAAAGTCAAACAACATCAACTGCTCCTTTCTCCCACAGAAAACATTGCTCCTAAAACGCCTCGTCAGTAGTGCCGCCTTCAATTCCGTAACTTTGTGACATCACACTATGTCACCATGTCATACATTTGCATAATTTATGCTGGCTAGTCTGGCACGTAAGAATTCATTTAGCACAGCGGCTCTTTTGTTGTTAGCGGTGCTGGGTCAGGCATGTGTGAGCTGACCAATCAGGGTAGACTGGGTATTTAAGAGGGGGGGCTTTAAAGAGACAGGAGCTAAAACAGGGTGTCTCAGACAGAGGCACCCTGCTGCAGCACTATGATGCTACGATGCTGCAGCACTGGACAGAATGAGAAGAAATATGTGTTTTTAGAGCACTAAAGCATGTAAACCTATTCTAGTAGTAACCCAAAATAAAATGATGAACCTGAAAAGTAAGCCTCTTGTAACACGTGAAAAGGTAGATTTCACACGTAGCAGTTATCATTTCCCTGCAATGGCATTCATATAGGGAAGATGAAAGGAAGAAAGGACAATAAATCACGGGGAGAATAAAAACGGCGTTGGTGACTTCAAACATTTGTGTCAGTCACACCTGGCCGCGCCTGAATTGGCGTTGTCACTCCAGGTGTTTTTTATGGCCGCGTTCCATCTGGTCATGCCAATGTGGCATTTTTTTATTACAACCTGAGGCGACACGTGATGCAGTAAGCTGAATCTCTGATTAATAATCAAACAGCAGGAGGTGGTAGAGATGCTGTAATAGACTTTAATTTCGTCTTGGCAAAGACACTGCAGAACCTTTCCTTTCTGGATTTAGTCAATGCAGGCCATGTGAAAAATATTTTCAAGCATGTAAGTTGGAAAATGAAAACAGAGCGGCAGCAATTTTTTGCCCAGAATAATTCAAATTTACCCTTTAAGTGCCCTGGGATTTGTTTAGATAAGGAATAGTGTTCCTTCTCTTTCCCCAACAGCATTTCCTATTGAGTATAATAAAATAATTCATTGGACTGACCCTGTGGTCAGAAGTCTGGATCTGTTTCCTATTGCGGCCTCCCGGTTATAAACAGATATGTGCATTTAAAAGCTTATGTGTATGCCAAGAATGCAATACAGAATGGAAATTCCAATATGTTACAAACATGCATGTCAATCTGTATTCAGCGCAGATATATTTGTCAGATAAGAGCTAATAAAAGAGATGTATTTGGCAGGATTCTTCATTGGTAGGCAGGTATAAGGGCCCCAAAGGCATAAAAAGAACATTTTGGGTAACTCATGAAATCCTTATGTACTATGACTTAAGATCTTTGTTACAGCTGATTCCCTCCGTACTGTAAAATCTGCTATAAAACTTTACTGTTTTTTTACTGAACCGCTTTGCTGTGCTATCTGTATCACAAGAGACACACACGTGAAAAGGTTTTCAAAAGTTTTGAGCCCGTTTGAGCGGTTGCTATGACGTGAGCTACCCTCGTGATGGCAATGCTGATATTGGCCTGAATTGTTCCTGTAACATTGTTTCATTATGTGCCTGACGGCTGAGCACAGCTGTTAGCCTGGCAGAAAATGAAAAGTTTGATTGTAATCTGGGCTTCTCTCACTGCTCGCTTAACGCAGTCGAAGTGTTGTGAGAGAAGAGACATTCTTCACTCAAGTAGAAGTGCAGGACATTTCTGCTGGTCTTTTCTGTGCAAAGCTAACTGAACCTCACGTCTTATAATAATATAATCAAAGACTATTAAATTTAATGGTAGAATCTTGTCGAGCTGTTCTTAAACGCACCAGAAAACTGGGTGAATGTTGAGTCTCATTCCCAGGACGTCTATTACTGACATTTTGGGTTGTGAGACATTAACAGCTCGATTGAAGAGAACATAGCTCAACAGTACATGTAGTAACACAGTGTAATGCCGCGCCAGTTCTGCCGGATACTACTGAAGTACAGAGAAGAGAAGAGAAGAGAAGAGAAGAGAAGAGAAGAGAAGAGAAGAGAAGAGAAGCGCTACACCCACAGTTCAGCAGAGAGTGGACCAGATGAGCCACTCTTGGTGTGATTAGTCGAGTTGGTGGAGGTGAAGTTAACAGCTATTGACAGGCCAGGCAGACCACGGCTACTCTTCACCTCTAATCAGCCTTAGCCTTTAATCATGTCTGAGGCTGGGGCTCAATCTCCAAACTTCTGATGAACGGCACTATTGGATTACCTCATGACCTGGATATGGGTTGAAACTTATGATCCCTGCATCACTAACAAAAAGCACAAATACTCCAAATATATCCACATACTGAGGCCAGCTACACATGATTTTAAACTCGCATGCATTCCTTCCACATTTGCGGCAGCTCCTGCTGCTTTTTAGAAAATCGAGTCTAATAGACTCTGTTGGCGCGGCTGGCAACATGTAATGTGTGTAATTTGATGGGAGGCTGCAGAACAAGGAAGCAGGGAATATCCTGGCCACATCTTTAACCTATTGAGGCAGGATGATGTCATGATTAGAAGAGGAAATTGGGATCCCTCCAGAGCCTAAACACCCCAAGGCTGTCGGGCCAGCCATCCAGACGGCTGGAGGGAGGGAGACAGAGCCAGAGAGAGAGAGAGCGAAAAAGGGAAAGTGTAAGAGAGACAGAGCAAAAAAGAAACAAGAGAGATGAGGGCTTGGGTTGACCCACAGTGTCAAGATCAAAGCGGAGCACCACTTGGCTGACAAGGAGGGGCACACTCCAGGGATAAGTGTGTGTATATGTGTTTGTGTATGCGTGCAATATGTCCGCCATGGACCTCATCCAGCCCTCCCGCCTCTTCACCCAGACCTCATGTCAAATAGGCTGAGATATCCATTCTCATCTCTCTTCTCTCCTAGTCTCTGATTGATTCATTGTCTCCCACATGTGCACACAAACACACGCACACACACACACACACACACACACACACACACACACACACACACACCTCATAGAAGTGAGTGGGTACGTTAAACAAATCAGGCTGTGATGCTCTTCATGGCTTCCTTCCCTCACAGTGGTGAGACACTGAGAGGTGATGAGGTGAGGGAGACACAGAGCAGAGACGAGGGGGAGAGAGAGCCAGGGAGCGAGAGGACAGAGGGAGTAATTGTACTTCTTTGCAATCATGCTCAGAGGAGATTCCCTTGCACGGCCCCAAAACACTCATACATGCGCTGTATAATCACATGTGTTAAGTCCCTTAATGAGCTGACCACAAGGCTCTCAGTTGAGAGCACAAGAGGAAACAACCGACGGGTTGTAAGGATCAGGGGTGTTTTGACATTTGTTGGTTCTTAGCAACACTAAATCTCTCTCATACAGAGATCACTGGAGCAATTATCTGCTCCTTGTCCGAGAACTCAGCTGAGTTGAACTGGAGGGTGGCCAAGATGGGCACAAGGGATTCGGCACGCACACACACTACACTCATTTATTCGCCCTTTATCATGTCCCTGGATGGTTTTTGTTTTTTTGACTAGTCCGGCCACTCAGAGGCAGCTTTTGTCTTAGTCTGACTCCTAACGCAGGAAAGCCCCAACAGAGCTTTCCCGGACAGTTTCTCTTCTTCTTCTTCTTTCTTAGTACGGTGATACTGGCGGTTTTATCACTCAGGAGGTCACGTCCTTAAGTTGAACTCTGTATCAGCAGGAAGAGAAAGAGAGCTATTCAGAAGCGGATTCCGGTTGACGGAGATCATCCTGTGCTTGGTAACTGACATCCGCAGACGTGACCTGTAGGCGCTTTGATTGTGGGTGTGTGAGGGTGCTGCTAACATAGTGAGAGAGAGAGAGAGAGAGAGAGAGAGAGGTTTGAAAGTGTGATGATTCACATTGGCCATAGCCAAATGTCATTCTTTCACTTTTATTTCACTATCTCGGTTTGCATTGTTGAGATGTGTGAAATCGGCAAAATTGTTTATTTCTATGGTCGTTTTCAGCTGTAACTAGCATTTAAAGATGTATAGCATATAACACGTTGGTCCATCCTATCCAATGTTGCTGTGTTGCCGTGCTTAAACGTTTTAACTTCAAGAGCCAAGAGAATGCAGGTACATAATATGCTATTTTTTTTCCCATGATCATGAAGTAGATTCAGATTAGGAACAGATCTTTTGTTACTGTGGTTTCACATGTCTCGTGTAAGTGCGGTTAGATTGCTGCTGGAACGCCCCGTTTCAGGTGAATAATAGTTGTATGTTTAGTCATTTCCAAGTCATTAGATCGACGCCTTGGGTTTGTGGTGCGGTCTACAGTGACAGTCTGGCTATGTGACTCAACAATCAACTGTCTTTCTACGGAATCGCTGAACAGACATCAAAAAAACAAACCACAAACTTCACAGCAGTCAAATGTTGATTTTGTCAGCACAACAAGGTGCTGACAAAAAACTCCTTTGAGCGTCTTATCGTTTGATCTTACAATAATTTCATGCCCTCCATTCAGCTTGTGACCATATATTGCCCCAACGACCTCTCACAAATCACTTCCCTGTCCATGTATAGCTCCGGGCCTTGTTCTGTTTGGGTGTGTTGAAACAAGTCCAGCCTCGCCCCGAGGCCAAGACAGTGAGGGAATCACTTAAAGAGTTTTAAAGGCTCATGTTTCCTCCCCTCGCCACATAGAATTCGACTTGCCTTATGACCTACAACACCGTGAAATATGTTCTCGCCTCAAACTAAAACAAACAAAGCATAATTCTTCATCAGCATCTTCTTCAACAAGCTGAACAAGGCAGCGAGGAGAGCGAGAGGGAGCGAGGGGTCTGCGAGCTACGTGTCAGTCAGAGAAATGATTTAGAGGCTCACATGCAAGCTGAAAAACAAGCTCATTCCCTCTTTGTGTAAACATGTCATTCAGCTCTGACAAGGAAGTAGATTTGGAGATGATGAAAAAGACATAGCCGGGTCAATTTAGCCCTTGCTTGCAGGCATGCAGTGGGACTGTACGCTTGTGGCAAGTGCTAGAACAAACAAAAAAAAAAAGCTTGACACTTCAGAGATGGGAAAGCGAACCCGGAGTAGTCAATCATGGCGTGGCTGGCTGCGGTCTTTCCGAATCCCAGCGTGTTCAGTAGCTAACATTTCAAAGGAGAGCCGGTCGTGTGTCTAACTGCGAGTTTATGTCAGTTCGTATGACATCCGAGCAATGTTGAATTCATCATTCACCGGCGAAAAAAAAAAAATAACCACATTTCTGAGTTCATTTACTTTTTTCACTCGAAATTAATCACAGAAAACTGACGTAATATTTCGCTCAGAGTCCGGGTCGCATTCCCTCTGTGATTACTCGGGCAATGTGGCTGCACTTGAGGAGGATATCCAAGACTATAACTAGCGCTCATCAGAAGTCACCTGATCCCTTGTGGAAGTGTGTTTTAAGACCCACACTCCCTGGCATCCTGAGTTTGTTTAGGCCAGAACCCTCACTTCCTCCTGGTGTGTAAATTTAAATACACATGATAGCATTAATGTGTATGGTTATGACTGCACTTACGCTGTCAGAATCTCACTGGTGATTGCTCTAATGTGTGTGTGAGTTGTGTGTGTGTGTTTTTGAGTGTGTGGTTGTAAATTGTGTCAGCCCCAGGATGACCCCTGTCCTTCTTTTCCAGCTTGGCCAATTTCACCTGAGCCTGTGCGGGTTCTGGGTGGGAAATAATAGTCTTGGCACAGCTCTGGAAGCTATTTGCCATCAGCGTGGATTGATTGGAGCGGCAGTCTGGCCCCTGTCAGTAGTGCAGAGAGGTTGCTGGTGAGGTTGAAATTAGTGAGGGGTAGCATAAGGGGCCTCTGGTGTGGTGTCAGGCCTGATTAGGAGGATCCTGGGCCCCTGACGCACTGAAAACAGCGTGCAACCAGAAAACTCACACATATGTACACAAGGGCCTCAATCTGTAGAGAGTACGCCCGTCTCAGAGCTTCTGGAAAGCTAAATAAGATCAAGGAAGATGATGCCTGCACAGGAAGAGCAGGAGCCGACGAAGAAGTTCTCATTGATTTACCATCGATCCCCATCCCAGATCAATGCAGCTTGTGTCTGAACACTGTGAAGGCTCCCCTCCCTCGCAGAGCAGGGAAAAGGTAACGTGGGAGTCGATGCCGTCAAGAGCACCTTTTTGTCAGCAAACCAGAGAAAAGCTTTTTACGAAAAGCGTGACAAGGCTGCCAAATGTAATATCACTCCTGACATGTGAGTGGAGAGCACTTCAACAGCTAGCCCGCCTGAACTCACACTTGTCGCGATTACATGACACATTAAAGCCATTTCAGCGCTGACATTTCTTCCCCCCTTTTTATCCCCCCACAGTCATCGCAGACGTTTTTCACCTGTAGGAATGTCTCCTTTTTAATAATATACACTTGAGTTTTGTTCAGGCCAAAACACAGCTAGGTGATGATAGGACGGGTTAATAAGAAGCCCACTATGTTAGAGAATATAAATGTAAAACAGGAAGTAAATGCAGAAGTCTGTAAATGAGGTGTGAAGTTGCTGCTTAAGGCATTTTGGTTGTTTTCAGCTGCCTCACAACCTTATACGTGACAGCCACTAATACTTTTTTATTGATTCTAGTCAGTGATTTTATTATTATTTATTTCATTTTGTTTGACCTTTATTGTACCATCGAGATTCAGAATCTCTTTTACAAGGGAGTCCTGGCCAAGAAAGCAGCACAAGAAGTTTCTCTTAAAGGAACAAACTAAAAACCTACAAACCTTCACATAAAAGAAACAGGTCCTTTGTATTATTTTTATACGGGGCTACGAGGCACCTGGGTGCAGTGGTTTTCACATTAATGGCTTGAATCTGAATCTGAAGCAAAATTAGGAAAATGAGAATGAATCAAGAAAAGAAAAACATCAAATCACCTTACTATAATCCCAAATAGGCCTGCAAGTTTAAATGTTCGCATACACATTAATATATAAATTGTCATCCTGCTTCATAAAATACCTCCAAAATCTTGATGCATGAAAAACATATATAACAAAATAAATATGAAGAACATATAATAAAATCCTCTTCAAACGAGACTGAACCCTTTTCTCTGCTCGGACAGAGAAGTATGGAAACAAAGGAAGATTTATCTAAATGTCAGCGGATTCTCAAGAGCTTTTTGTCTGGAAATCAAAGAAAAGCTTTTTAGAAAAATGTGACACAGCTGCCAAATATAATTTTACTCTTGACACAGTAGTGCAGTGCGCGTCCAACCGTTAGCCCATCAAAAGCCCGCCTGATTACACTTGTCATGATTATGGGAGACATTACTGCCATTTCTGCTCAGACGTGAATCAAATATGAATGGCTTTTCTCTCTGAAGGGCGCGGAGAGGTAACGGATGTCTCTGGAAGGAATTTGGAGGTGAAACGTTATTTCGAGTTGATTTTTTTTGGGGGGGGGGGATGGTTCGGCTGAAAGATGAGAGTCGATGGAGAGATGGAGATGACCCAGTAAGGGCAGAGAGGGGGAAATGAGGGAAAGTGGTGACAAGGTGGAATGGGGGCTGAAATAAGAGAACACATACTTAACTTCTGACTATAGGCTATTCATATAGTAACATTCAGCAGCATATCTTAGACTCTATACATCACAGCTCCACCTGTTGTCATACCTCACCAATTTAACTTTCAAATTCACTCGTCACGTTTCAAGTCACAGAGGATTTCCTTGTTTACTTTGTCTGCTGGAATATCACGGAGGAAATCTGAATATTATAATTTAAAGTAACAAATGGAGTATCATGCATGAAGCTTCCTGTGTATTTGTGTGTGTGTGTGTGTGTATAGTTGTTCACAAGACATTCACCGTCAATTGCGTTTTTCTCCGTGAATAAATATTTCAACAAATTATACGTGACATATTTATCCGGGATATATGTAGTGCTACATGCAGCACTCTGTTCCTCCTAATGAGGAAAAATACATGTTATGTACGTCAGGTCTAATTAAGATGCCTGTTTTCAAACGTATTTCCTTTTCACGTTTGGGTCAATACGTCACGTTATAAAATCTCTGACTTCATTTCTGTTCTGAATATTTTCATTTGAAAACTGTTGTAACTGCACTTCATAAAATAATGTGTATTTTATAGAGGTAGACCACAGAACATGTCAAAGTGATGTCAGCGTGCGTGCACCCAAATATCCAATAATGTGTCGAGTGTAGCTCACGAACCATTTTGTCATCCGCTACTTTTTTTTTAACCGTGCTCATGGCCCTATAGATGACAGTGTTGTCCTTACATCTCTTTGATCCAGACTGAAATATCTCAACAACGTTGGATGGCTTGCCATGACATTTTGTACTGGCAGTCATGGTCCCAAGAGGATGAATCCTGCAGTTCATATCCTGACTTTTTCTCCTGTTCTACAAATGTAGACAACCACTTGAGGGAGCAGGTGATTTCGAACAACAGCCGTGTTGTACACTCATAGCAGGGAGTGGAGCGAAGTGAAGGGGGAGTCTGAATAACCATAACTGTAAAAATGCGTGCAAAATGAACAATCACACTTAATGACCAGTGAAAAGGCAACCAAGTCACCTAATAAGCAAAGAGCCGTAAGCCCTAACATCTGCCAGAAATACAATGTAAACTAAATTGAAACCACCACCTTGTAAGACAAAGCAAGAAAGGAAAGCAATGGAAGTGATTTAAGAGGCACTGGATTATTTACACAATATTATCAAATGTGTACTATTAACACAATATTCATATTTAATTTTTTAAATATCATGGTTATTGTTAATGCTGGTATATTGCAACACCCCTATGATCATGTAAAATAGTGGCTTATATGCTAAACTAAGATGGTAACCATGGTCAACATTAAACATGCTTCAGAATTTGCATTAGCATTGTCACTGTGACCATTTTAGCAGGCTCCAATTAGCATTTAGCTGAATAAATCACTGTTGTGACAAAGTACAGTACAATGCATTGTCACCTGTCCAAGTCCACAAAGGTTGGCACAGACCCCTGTCCAAAAAGTCCAGGTGCAGCCCAAAATTGTTTTTTTGTATGTGTGGAGAAAACCGGATGCTTGTTTTGTGTTTAGCTTTTTGTTATTGTTTTGTTTTTTGGACTATGAAATCCCCTGGTTGTAACATGTACTATGTAAGCACGAGGGTGTCTGCTGTCCACATGCAAGTCCACAGCTGTCCCTGTCTGCATCTATACTGATGATCAAGGCTTTGGTCTTGTTTGTCAGAAACTGAATCAGCCTAATAGTAAGTCTAATAGTTTATGATCGGCTGTCAAACTTGCTGCAGATGTTGTTAGTCCCAGGCCCTGGTTATGATGGCGACAACATAGTCTTGGAAAGTAAATTAAAACACTCCTGGCGTCTTTTCTGAAAATACACATTATTCCAGTACTCTTGTCAAATCTCACTATGTGACTAAAGAATGAAACTTGACAGCAATGCCTTACTTAATTTCAACCATCGATTTCTTCTTGCTACTTTTTCATGCTCTCCATTGAACAAAAGCCTCCTTTTCCTTTTGTGCATGGACAGGTTCTATACATCTGCCTCATCTGTGATAATCAATACAGAATATCCCTCCAGTGTTCAGTAAGCTTGAGTCCTCGAGTATCTCAAGGTGCTGTACAGGATGCCATGCTCTTCAGCACCGGAGTGAGACTGTCACTGACTCAGACAGACAGCCAGTCAGTCAGTTCCAGACATGAAATATTCAGCAGTAAGTGCTTATCTTCTGGCTTCACCGCCACTGAATGAGGTAGCAGTATTAAACCTGTCCATCATTGCTTCTTCTCCATTTCTCTTTTTCCACGGTGGTAATGCATCTCTGTCTTCTCTTTTCCTAATGTCCACCCCTGTGTTTCACTAACAAACTCCCACCAAATTTTACTGCTGCAAGGCATGGCCTCACAGATTTATGTGTGGTTTGTGTTCTAGTTCTTATATCAGTAGCAGCCCATTGTGTTCATGTAGCTTGAACAAGATCCTTGACATCACGCTCTCTTTTCCCTTTACTTTTCTTTATTTCCTCCCTAACATTTTTCAGTCTTTCCTTAAACTCCATTTCCATCGACTACACATAATTTTTTTTCCTCACCCTTTCTTCAACAGGTCCCTCACCCTTTCTAACTCCCCCATTCTTATCATACTATCTCTTTAACTTCTTTCTACACTTCCACCACTGGCCATATCTTTGACGGAAAGGGAATACATGGAGGTGCTAATGCGGGCTACTCGGCTTGAGATAAGCTCCATTTGTCAACGCGCTGCAATTTCCATACCAGACACTGACAAATGTTTGAGTGAGTAATTTGCTTACATTGAAATCTAATTAAGGTATGATAATGGTTCGCTTATAGCTAACTGAAGTTTGGCCAAAGTGAACTGGTAAATGGACGTTATTAGAGGATAAAGCCATATTCATTTTTACTAATAGTAATAATATTGGATTATAGTTGTGTATATATTTGCAGTGTATGTGTATGTATTTAATATGTTATGTACACATGACTGCATAATATATTGTTATCTTTATGTTTGATGTCCTTTTCATCTCTTTATTGTTTATTGTTGGAGTCTGTATTTGTACTCATACTTAAAAGGTGCAACATGAAAACAATTAAGCTAAAAACATTTTTAAAAAATCACTTAAAATATCATCAGAATGTGAAGAAATAACACTTTTGACATTATGTCTAGAAATTGTAGATCATCTACTGAAGTTAGCATGCTAACCAGTTAGCCTCGGGGCCTTAAAAAAAACCCTCTTTCTCTGAGTGGTGAAAAGGTCCTGTACTAGCAGTGTAAACACCAACTCTCTGGCTTGCTGCACAGCTAACTGAGCTAACATGCTATTAGTAGCTACAGCCATAAACACAGTAAGCAGAAGTTAGCTACTCTGGTGATATACTGCCCCTATTTGTTTGGACTATAAGTTCAACAGGTGGCTAATGTTTGCATATTGCACCTTTAAGTATGCAGTACAACATGTAATCTACTCAGTTATTTTTAAAACATGATTGAGTACTGAATCAAATTTAAATTAATATTTTGTAGCCAATGATATAATAATAATGATATAATACTAGTATTATATTTATTCTATGCCAGTAATTTTACTTGTAATTGAGTATTATTTCAGTAATGTAACTTGAGTACAGATTTTCAGTACTCTTTCCACCACTGATTGCATGCTATGTGCAAGCATCTTGAACTTTTTGAATCTAAAGTTAATCTTTTCTGGCTGTATTACACACGATACAGTATCCACATTACATGACGCATTGAACTCATAATTGCTTATCTACTCAACATTGGGCAAATACATTATTCACTTCATTCTGAGGTCGTCTGTCAGTAAATGTTTCTGTCAGATAACAAATTAATTGATTTTTAGATATTTATAATACATGTGTTGGACTGGCAGCTTCTCTCTCATGAGCCTCATGCTGTGGTAATGGGGCTATTGAGTTGGCGTACTGTATGGTAAGCACAGAGCCTCAAATCCAGTAGGGTCTGTGGATGGCGCCACTTGTAGCCAGCCAGTCTCTCCCCCGCCTCCGCCTTCCTCCCACCTCCCTGGTGAGGAGCACTCAGAGCCAAGGTCCAGGAATTAGCCCCAGCACCCGCCCAGACAACAGATCAATGGGCCCGGTCCTGTATTGATAGGGCCACTTGGGCTCCAGAAGTGCCTGCTAATCCCTGCAGTTTATCAGCCACACTGGCTGCCGGGATCTGTTGTCTGGTACGGTTTTCTGTCGAGCAGACAGGCTTATGCTTGTGACTCACTCTCACTCTCTCTCACACACACAGACTTTCCTGTACACACACTTCCTTGCAAAGCACCAGTCACACACTTCTTCCCCTACCTCTCTCATCATCCTCCCCTTTTCCCTCGAACGTGGCGTCAATTGCATTACCTCGGGTGTTAGGGCCACAGCTATAGAGTTGCCTTGTTTGAGTTTGCCGTGGCTGGGTGGCTGTAACTGTATCCAGTGTCCTGCAGAAGGGGCAGGAGGCTGGCTGGCTGGTAGACAGAAAGTCTGACCGGAGTGTGGCCCATTGATTCTAATGGGCTTTTTAGGGGGCCTAATGATGGGAATCTGTTCACGCCTCACTTGTCACGCCTAATTAAGCCAAAGCAACAATGAGTCCATTCACACTGGCTCAAGTTACCTCTGCCGCCCTTCCCTTTCGAGCTGGTTTTGCTCATTTTAGCCACAGCAAAATGAGTGGCTCATGGCTCATGCACATGTTGGAGGCTGGATGTTGTGGAGCCATTTTGCCAACTTCCTCTCGCGTTATCACTGAATCAGAAACTTTGTATTTCTCTTGTCTTTGTCCCCATAAACTCAGTATTCTTGTAGATAATTGTCTACAACATTCACCATTTACCAACTGGTTTCACATTGTGAGTGTGTGTGTCATCACTGGAGACATCTTTTGTAGCAGAAACTAACACTGAAGTGATTTTGAGTGTTTTGCTAGGTGTTTATATGTCTGTCTGTCTGTGTCTGTCTGTCTGTGGACCTCCTTCAGAAGTTTTAAGATGGCCGCTTTCTGAGAAAGGGCGGATGAAATTTCGCGCCTGGTCCACGTTTGTTTTTGATGCCGTCATGGAACTTCACAGGTATGTTGTTGAAATCAAAATGGCCGAGTGCACCCATGAGTACTGGGTGCTCATGTAATAATGTAGTAATGACTACTGAGTAGTCATGGGTCAGAATGTGAACATGGTGACAGGTGTCATAGCTCGTGACTTCATCGCAACAGTCTCCAGTTTCAATCATGTCTTCATTTCACCTATAGGTATCTCCCAAAGGCTTCAACACAAAATTTTTTGGTGGGCTGGAGTGAAGAACTCCTTCTGCCAATCACCGTGTGTTCACTCCCCCTTTGGAAATGGCAGTGACTTAGCCCCCCTTGATTGCAGCCAAGTTTCCCTCACTTGCTTCTTTTCTGGGAAATCAAAAGTTCTTCATGATGACAGATGAACCTTAACAATTTCCTGGTAAAACGAGAAACACTCAAACACGGAAATTGTGATGTACCCGCTGATATTACTTCAGATTATTATTTACAACACACCACTGTTCTCCTTCTGAAAGCTGCTTGTGAGCTTTTAAGAAAAGATGTTGCTTGAGGGAGGAACTGAATGATCTTACCACAAACGCCACCAAGTTGCCAACAGCGGTGCTTAGCGGTTAAACAGGATAGAAACAAACACTCACACTGGCTTTAGAGGCTGTTGGTTCCAGCACATTAACAAATTCGGCAAATAGTGACGTCACCAAAATCACAACGTGCTGCAGTTTAAAGGGTGCCAAAGAATAAGCCTGCTAAATTCACATTCAAAACACATAAGGGGCAGCATATCACAAGAGTAACTGCTAACTGCCGCCAACTGTAGCTGCCATTAGCTAGTTAGCTCAGTTAGCTGTGCAGCTAGCAGTCCAGAGTGGGAGTTTGGAGCACCAGGTTTTTTCAGACATGTATTCATGTAATTTTTGTGTATGCAAGCATGTTTGTGTAGTTCAACCCCTGTAAGGTCAGACTGAGTCGCTTCCTGTCAGCCTTGGCGATGGCCCTACATCAGGTGTGTGATGGAGCCGGCAGATAAACGGCATGCACCACCTTGCTCTCCGGCCCTGTTTGTGTACACATGCTTTTAGCCAGCCACTTAACTGCCTGGATTAGGTCTGTAAGGAGATAATTGCAGGGTGAATGTAGACAGCGGTTGCTGTGTGTGACTCAAAAGATCCATAGACACCTTTTGTCAACCTTTACCTGCGCTTTTGTCTCAGGATGGAGCGGGAGGGGGGACAGGGTTAAGAGAAAGAGTATATACTTTTGTCTGTGTGAGTGTGGTGTAGTGTGTGGGCTGGACATTACCTTCGCAATGAGGACTGTTTGTTCGTTCTGACATGAATGCTGTCTAAGGCAGGGGAGTGTCTGTAAATATTGATCTCCTGTCTGTTAGTGCATGAAGCACTCTGCCGCAGACTAATTCACCCTCTAGCTTTTTCTCTGTTCACCTCCTATTCTATTCATCAGGCTGTTTGACATGGAGACAACAGTTCAAATATGACATACAGTGTATGGAGCACTTTGCAAGATCTAAATGAAATTTTGGGTAAGAAACAAGGAACAGTGGCTCCCATACAACCATTATTTAAGAGTGCCATCAGTCCCAAATTGTCCTTAAATCACTCTTTTGTTAAAGTTAATGGACCGCATAAATATTTTACTAATCAATGGAATCAGTTAGACAGTTTGATGGATGAACTTGCCCAACTGGTGTTTGCATTCATTTTGGATACAAGGCTGTCAGTGCGTAGATAAATGTGAAATCTGATACGGTGATGCACATGACAGGATGTTGCAGCACTTAAATATAAGCAAATATGTTGAGCACAGTGTGTGTGTGTGTGTGTGTGTGTGTGTGTGTGTGTGTGCTGCACTGTTGGCACTGAGCACTGTCATGCTTCTGCTGTATGTCATCTGACCTTGTACCAGCACTTCTCGAAAGCAGGTCTTGTGATTGGTGGAAAGACAGGAACGACAGCCCTATTTAGAGGTCCTGACCGTGACTTCAACCCTTATCCTTCAGAGGCAGGATAAGGAAAGACTGAGAGGAGAGAAATGAATGACTGCCAATAGCAGATACTAATGCATAAGGCCCCGCAGCTATCGTTAAACTTTTCAGTCAACGGCAGGCTGCTTTTTAACAAGGGATGGGTTTTTAGGTAAACACTCATACAGAGCATGAAAGGAAGTGGGCTGGGACAAGGTGGAGTTTTGTCCGTGTGAGAGCGTTGCCGATGTTTGTCCCTAAATCTTAGCGTGTATTGTCTGTTTGAACACGTTTCCACTGTACAGCATTTATCCATACAAGATGAATTGTACGAGGCCTCTGCCGGTACGTGCTCAAAAGCATCACAAGAAAATGTCTGGAATCGGACGCCCTCATTCTCAACTTCAGACGGCCTCTGAAACATGGCCCTGAGGTGCTGTGATCAGTTGGGGGCCTTGATGACTTTACTTCTGCTGCGTCTGGAGTATGTCCAACAGATGGGCCTGATAACACCACACGTCTTTCGCCAGGCGATGCATTGGCTTGTCTTGTCGGAGGCCTGGGGTAGCTGTAGCAGGCCTAACATGACTTTTTGACACTGTAAATGTGTAAATTAATTCTCACTGGACTCATGAATCATCCTTAACCTAGCACAGTGCAGACAGAAACAGGCCAGAAAGACAAATACGCCATGTAAGGCTTTGATGATGAAAAAAAAATTCTGTATACATAACAGATGTTAAGGCTTTACACTTTAATTTCTCTGTATTAGACTAGTACACTAATAAATCACCAAGTAATATGTAAGACAAATTGGAATATGTTTGTTGTATGAACATTAAATGACTTTTTCAATTTTAAAATAATTGTAAAATATTTACAAATCTTTTTTTTTTCAAGTGGGGAGGACCAAAAGTTGTAAGAAAACTAAAAAAAGCAAGAATGGCAGGGAGGGGAAAGCCCCAAGCTGCTTCCAATCATTAATTAGGAGTCAGTCTTAACACCCTGCACACAGGTGATCTGAATACACTCCAATCAGGCCTGAGGGATTTTGAAATCCAGCCCAAAACCAAAAAAGATAGCAAGTCTTGCTACAACGGTACCAACAACAGCGGTAACAAAAATGGCATTACAAGACACAGTTTTCTCAAAATAGCTAGTTTGTCATCTCTAGCACAAGCTCGACAGGATCATGAAAGAACTTGTCGGCTTTGGCCTTCCATATGTCAGGCAATAGCTATTTCTCTTAATTTGCTTCCAAAAACACAAAGCTGGAGCTTAAAATCATGAATATGTTTTTGTTCAATTCAACTACTTTGAACAAAACTTGGTTATAATCCTCACATAATAACTCCTTCCTCCTGCTGTTTCTCTCATAAAAAAAAAAAATTGTACAATGATTGGGTATTACAGTATGTTCAGTCCCCGGGGATGTCGGGGGGAAAACAAAGGCATCTTTTTCAATCCCTCAACATCATGAGAATCCTTCACAAGAAGCATATTGAGCAACACCGCTGAATTTCAACAGTTACACAATTGTCGTTTCATTCCCGACAGCTTGTCTGAATATTGTGTGAAAGACTTCGGAGAAGAGTTTACCACCAAATCTGCCGATCTAACAAGTCATCGGATCAGCTGTTTTGTGCTAACATTTCTTGAAGGACAGCACACACACACACACACACACGGACTCCTCATCCTCCACTTGCAATGTACACACACACAATCATCCATCAGCGCCATGCAGAGACCGTATTCACAGCTGTCTCAGTGGGGAAAAATCAAAGATGGTGGCGCCTGGTCGACATGGTGAACATGACATCTTGTCCGTGCGTTTTCCTCCTGACAGCCCCTGGTTCTTGTCACCCCAACGCCATCCTGCCTGCCTTCATAACCTGTTGGAGAGCACTGCATGTCACAGGCCGGGCCTCTTGGCGTGTCACGGGGCTGATCAACCCTGTGTGGCAGCTACCTGACGCCCTGTCTGGCAGCTCACCTCCATCACTGTCACGCTCTCACATTCCAGTTTCTCTCGGCCCCATCACAAGCATGATTTATAGCCTGGAAAATGGTGAACGCTGGGGCAGCTCTTCAGAACCAGGGCTCCACTTCTTTCTTGGTTTACATCTCAGTTTGTACTGTACTGAGAGCAAAATTACCCTCTTTGCTAAAATTAGCACAATTTTCAGAACTAACTTTGCAATTAGTTGTAAAATCCATTCTCCGGCTCTTCGGCTACGTGATAATTGTCGAGAATGGAAGTCATCCAGCCTGAGGGTTAGAAAGCTTCTGAGACGTCTTTGTGTTTAGCTGTGTTTGACAATCAGGGTCATCTTGATGGCTGACCTCTCTGTTGTTCAGGCCATGCTTGACCAGCAAATATGTGTATTGAGGTGCACTGATCCAAGCCACCCGCAGACACTGAACAGGCGAGTGGTGACAGATAAGTAGCGAGACGAGCCCTGACAGGTCACAGCTTCTAACACGACGTGACACCTAATAAGTGGTGTTTTTCTCTAAGAAACACACGCACACACTCGTGAGCGAGTGGCCTGAAGGCTCGCAAAATATTAAAAGAGAGGAGACTTTTTGGTGGCAAGAGATGAAAAAGACGGGAGAAGTTAGCCGCTGTGAGTGTCATGGAAATAGTTTGGCTTTCCATTTTGTTTGATTCCACTCTTTGATTTTATGTTTATGTGTCCTCACCAAGTCTCATAAATGAAAGGAAGGAGTTGGGACTGTCAACAACTCTGTGAGTATCGTGTTAAAAAGACCCAGATTATGGTTTTGTTTGTTTATTGGGTTTCATTCATTCACATTGTTTTCCTGAGGCACATTTGAGCCCCCAGAGATGAGGTTAGCAGCTGGTCATGTCTCTGTGATGGTTCACATGATTAAGTCAGTGTGAATGGTGCTGATTGTTGGGGATGGAAGGAATAGGCCCTTTGTCAGATTTTGGGGGATTTTGGAGAAGAGAGCTGAAAAGTGATATGTTCAGAAAGCCCAGAATTTCACAATTTTGAGAGGCAGACTTGTGGGGATGTTTTATAGATGTTTTCTGAAAAGTGGTTAACAATTTGCGAGAATAAGAGTTTGTTTATTAATTAAAGCAGACAAATGGTGGGTACAAGGTTTTCCCACATGTGAAAATCACAATTTCACATGTGAACTGAATATTTACATGTTAAAATAAAAAACAATGTCACATGTGAACTGGGCATTTTCACAAGTGATAGTTATTTCAGATATAAATGGAAATTTAGTAAGTAAAAGTATTTAGTAAAGTATTTACATTTCCACATGTAAACTGTATAAAAATCCGCACATGGAAACAAATCCTGGGACATGAAATCAAGTAAAATTAGCTTCTTCACTTGTAAAACTCACACGTTCACACATTTTCAGATGCGGTTGGCTATCTTCACTTGTAAACTAAAAAAATTAAATGTGAAAATAAAATAATGTCACAAGAAATTTACATTTATAAATATGAATTACTGTACATGCATTCGTTTGTGATTGGCTTTTTTTCCACATGTGAAACAGAATTGCTGCATGTGGAAACAAAAAATATGACACTCCTAAATATATTCAATTGCTATTTACACGCTTAAAGAAATATCATGTAACTTGTTTACTTAAAAATAACAGCTTCAGAATCATTGTGATGGTACAGTGTCTTGTAAAAGGGTGAATGGTGTCTCTGTCTCAGCCACTCCGCCCCCCTAGCACTGGTCTCTGCACTGTGTAACTTCAGTGAGAGGGTAGGATCACAGCGTTACATACGCTTTTACTCCAACATACAAGTTTTTAACACATAACACTGTTATGACGTCATGAGTTTTGTTTGCAGTTAGCACCTACATTACATCAAATTGTAACAGACCTGGGATATGTATTTATGACACTGGTGTGCCATGCAGAAACTGTGGGGGGATGCCAAATCGCACAAAATGCCAATTTCTACATAATGTTGCTTTAAATCTAATTAAGTTATACGCATTCACCTCTGGTTCTACACTGGAAAAAATGCTGCTACAAAAATAAGGAAAGAAAACAATCAATCCAAAGTGTTTCTTGCTTGTAATAACAACCCCCTGCCAGTGGAACAAGTGGATATCATCTAAAAACAAGTCCCATGTATCTCACTGAAATGTTATTTTCTAGTTGATTGTCTTTTATTAAGAGCAATAAGACATTTTTTACTAGAAATTAGAGACTTATACTGGGTTTTGCAAGCAGTCTTAAATGTGACTGTTCTCCAGTAAGCGGGAGTACATGAAGAATTCTCAGTTTTAATTGTTTCTTTATTGTAATAATTCAGTGTTTTAGTTATTCACAACAGACCTTTTTTGAAAATCATTTCACATTCTTCCACTTCCCCCTGTCAGAAACATTTAAATTCTATGTCTTCAGACAGCACAGTTACAATTCCCCTGTGGGGGCACTGATCGATAAATTCAGTTTTACTTGGTAACCTAAGACTGTTTTGCAGTCAGCAACATTACCTGCTTCCTCGCCAGCCTTTTCAGTCCAGCTGGCACTTAGTCCACCTGACACAAGGGAGATGAATATGAAATGCCTCTTGCTTTGTTTCCCCTCACAGCTATTGTAGCTCCTGTGATTAGATTTGAGAGTGAAGTGCCCCGTAAGCCGATCTGTAGGTGGGGTGTAAGACTGCCACCCTTTAGAAAGTACCTTGGCATGATGCACAATTGATTGCTGCTGGAGTTGAGTTTATAGCTCCTGGCATGTGTTGTCCATGGATCCAGTTGGCTTCATACCGAATGGGCCATTTTAGCAAAAGAGATTTGAAATCAATCCAGTCCCCAGAATAAATGTAGTAATGTACAATTCTGCAAACCACGGATATGTTGAAACGCCTTTTTGTGTTCAATTTTCATTTTCATGTTATCACATTCCTGCATAAATATCTGGTTTTGTTGCCATTCGCATGTCTGGAAAATGTCCTGAAGTGTCATTAAACATATCCAGAGGTTCAGTGTTAACAAATGTTAAATGCCTTCTTGAGCAGTGGTCTCTGGCTTGGCAGCTGTCCTGCCCCCAATAGCACATTCGTCTTGCAGTGTCGGTGCAAGTTATGTTGTAAGGACGTAGTATGGGGAGCATTCGCTAATTGGGAAGATGGCAAGACATCGACCACCAACGTCTTCCTTATTAACAAAAGCTCCCCGTACTACGTTTTTCCAACATAACTTCTAATCATTGTGCCAATGCAAGGAAGACATGTGTGCTATCTGAGGAGCTGGTTTGTGGCTTAACAGGTTGGACATTAACAATGTCCAGTGGTTTCACGTTTACAGATGCTGAAACACTGTCCCAAACATTGGTCCCTTGAACAAAATATCCAATGGTTTCACACTTGCTCATGTTGAAACTCTGTCTTGAACAGTGGTCTCTTGCTTGACGGCCTTCCTGCCTTGCTGTGTTTGCGTCTTACCTGGTTCTGTCGCCACTAACCTGACTAGAAAATGTCCCAATGTCTTGTTAAAAATATCCAGTGGTTTCATGCTTACAAATGTTAAAATGCTGCCTAGAACAGTGGTCTCTCATTGAAAATACCCAGTGGTTTTTGTCCTTACAAATATTAAAAAGGCTTTCTCTTGCTTGACAGCCATCCTGCCAAGATGTGTTTGTCACAGCTGGTCAAATGCCCCATTGTCTCTCTGGAAATATCCAGTGGTTTCATGCTAACAAATGTTTAAACACCGCCTTGAAGAGTGGTCTCTCACTTGGCAATTGTCATATGAATGTGTTATGACACATTCATATGTAGAGATGTTGACATGATACATATGATAAGAACAATTTCAATGTTTCCATGATTGGTAGAGATTAACAATCTCAACATTTTATTCAGGTGGCTGGGCTGCTTTAATAATTAATAAGTCCAAAGTTTTAAAAATAATTTAAACTGTGGTAATTAACTCACTAATTAACAAGAATACGACAGTTTAGTTGCAATAAGATTGTATCATCTACAACAGGAAGGCTTCCTAGATTTCTGCCCGTGTCCTATCAGCAGTTGAACTTTCTGAACTTACTGATATCCAGCTTGCAGCATCCCCCTCTGCTGACACTGTATTGTCTGTGAGGTCAGCGGTCTTTATACTCTTGAGCTCAATCACAGTGGACAAGCTCTGTCCAGCAGCTACAGTTAGCAACTAGCATCACCTCTTGCTACCCCTTAGCCCATGCAGCTATCGCCATACCGAGTCTCTTTAGCTTATCTGCTCCCAAAGAGGCTGTTTCACTGGATGGGGACTGCATCTGTTAAAGCATGTAGCTGTCAGAGCAACTTAGCCACCAGCCTCTCAGACGTGGCCCAGGGGGAGCTGTCCTTTCTGGGCCAGTGAAGCCCGATGTTGTTTTGGGGCCTTGGCTATGCTAGCATGTCTGTATCTGGACGAGATGATGGGCTTTATTGGTGTAAAAAGACTAATTTCATCTTCTTTCAACGCAGACTGCAATGAATTCTAACTCACGAATGCCAGCTATGAAATTTGATGGCGCCTGGATTTACAGATTGGCTTAAGAGCTGCCACTCTGGTGATACTGGTGCCAGTGTCGGTGTGTGTGTGTGTGTATGTGTGTACAGATGGAGTGGGGTTTCTGTGGTTTGGTTGTGTTGACCATTTTGTGGTTCCCTAACTCCATGTTTTAAAGACGCACAGGGGCCTTGGATTTCCAAGTGTTTTCAGCTGGAAACTTAACACTCGGAGCCTTCTGCTCAGTGGCAGCAGTGAACTGTGATTAGATCTTCTACCTCTGAAACGAGACGCGTGTTATAAAAGAAAATTACAATGTTGTCACTCTAATGTATATTTCCGTTTCTGAATACATAATTTTTCTACAAGCTACCTCACCGCATGTGTCTGAAGTGTGTTTGGTTAAAGCTCGGATATGGATTACAGAGATTTATTTTAGGAGCGAGGGAGAAAGTGGTAAACTGACATACAAAAGACTGACAGACCCATAAACAGACTGACAAAAAGAAACACACATTCACAACCCGACCTATACGCTGATTGACAGAAATTACAGAAAAGGGTATGCTTTTTGATGGAAATGTTCTGTTTCCCAACTCCCCTCCTTCCTCTGCAGCGCCTCGCCTCTGTGCAGTGCTCCTTCAGGAACAGGTGTTAGCCAGCAGATATGGCGGAGGGATTAGGACAAGTTTTTGAAGGATTGTCAGTGAGGGAGATTTTCAGATTACACATATATGCAGGGGCAGTGACAACACAGGAAAGTCACACTTTAATCCGCATGTAGATGATCTACCGAAGGGATGTACTTAAAGATATTTTCAAGATTTTCCCTCTTTGTGCTGCTGTATCAGGGAATAATGCCACCTAAGCTGTCAAATCCACTGATCTGCAAACAGCTTTTCACATCACAGGTATAGATGCGTCTTAGGAGTTAAGTTGTGAGACTCTTTTATTTGTGACAATACCCATCTGTTTGCTATAGTTACACTGTGATAGCATGTGGCCCGCTAATTGCAGCTATATGATTACAAAACGTAATATAATAACGTCAGTTTAATTTATCCAATTGGCTGGCTTGTCTGTGCATTAAGCGATGCCTCCAGCTCTGCCCTCCTCTGCAGTGTGTCTTCTGAGGGCCTGCAGTCGAAGAGGGTCAATATCAACATATTACTGAGCTCTGACAGAGCCGCAGACAGTCACAATGAGACAGGATCAGCAAGTCAGCAGCACCTGCCGCTCTCTGCATGCGGCCACACACACACACACACACACACACACACACACACACACACACACAAGCAATACACTGACAGGCGCAAACACAGATGAATAAATACACAAAGACACTCTCACGCACACACACACAAACAGAGCTCAGCCCCAGCTTAATCTAATCAAGTGCGATGGCTAGCTCGATTAATAAAGCCAGCTATTGACTTCTAATTGGCGCCGCTCTGCTCTGCTAATTTCCTGGGACGAAATTACACTAATGCGGTTTGCCTGATGGAGTACTTATAGTTGGCTCCCGAGAGAGACAGGCCTTCGAGACGGATAGATAGCAAGGTCGGGGAGAGAGAGAGAGAGAGAGAGAAATATATATAGAGAGAGAGACAGAGAGAGAGAAAGAGGGGGGGATGTTAAACTTTGATAAAGATCGGAGGCTGTTGTTTCAGTGCAGGCCATTTTCTAATCAGTGGCCTGCTGTCTTTGGAAATGTCATCCAGGCCGGTGTAACTTTACTGCTCGCAGAGAGAGAGAGGAAGTGAGAGAGAGTGCAGCACAGGACAGCTCAGGCTGCTGACTTTCACTAGCGGAGTGTAACACTAGCCACCTGTCTACACGCTAATGAATTCTCTCCAAACCGCTCACTTCTGAGCCCACCGCTGCATGCACACACACCCAGTCCACACTCTCCCTATGCTCTGATCACATTAGTTTTGGCAAGCAGACCTCAGATATCTGGTCACAGCCAGAAGATTGTGTGAAACACACACACACCTACATGGAAGAACATGTTTATATCTAAGAGATCATGGCCAGTGGAGGTTAGTTTCCTGCCAATTATGTAAGAATATTTCTGTATAAAATAATTGTAGATAGACATTCACTTTAAGCACTGCCATCATGTGCATCTGCAATAATCCCAACCACTCCTCACCCAAAACAATACAAGAAAGTCCAACAGCACGCACACACACACGCACGCCCCTAAAGCCGTCTTAATTCTGTTTTCACATAAGGAATATTTTCGTCAAGGCACGCTGACAGATTATCTTGTGAATTTAGCACTATCTGCGTTTTATTCTGCTCCTAATCCATATTTGTAATCTTGGTTCCTATGACAGTAATTCACAATCCCCCAGCGACACATGCTCTAATCCCCGGCTGACACTGATCTCGGAGGCCAGCAGCACCTGTTCCCTCTCAAGATGAGAGAAAACACACCAGACTTTTCTTCAGATGATTTTTTTTATTTTTTTTTATCTGTTATTCATCTGAAACGCCAGATTAAATAGTTCATACTGTCAACACATTGTTGGGAATAATATGTGGATTATGTGATTTATGTAGTGTCTGGTGCCTTAAAATAAAATGAGTAATTTAATCCAAATATACATGCGATCAGGGACATTGTTGTTCTACTGTATGTGTGTTATTATTTCTGGCTAAATATCAAAACAAGCTGCTGCAAGTGTTTAGATTTGGGTTTAATATTTGGATGTATTTAGATCTAAGTTAATTTCTTAAAGGGGCTTTATGGAGTTATGGAGAAGAGATTAAAACTCATAATTTTGGTATTTACAATATTAATGAGGTAATATACAAACTTAGAAATATTCTTTTTCCATAACTGAATAAACAAGCTGTTCTCAGAGGATAATAAGGTCCCAGAACACTGCTTGAAGCTAGAAAGGTGGCGGGGTCCGCCAAATATAAACAAAGTAAAACAGTATGAAATTGTGTTGTCCTTTAAGGTCACTTTGTTTCTTCAGTGTATTCAGTCTTGAAAACAAATAAAATGTGTTTATTTAGTTTGTTTAGGCATAAACAACTGTCAATGAAGATCTTTCTCTCATGATTAAAATGTCTTTCCCAGAACTACATAGTGCGCCTTTAATGTAGAAGTAATACTGGTTTAATATCTTATTTTATAAAGAGGGATGTTGGAGGAAGATTCTGTGTTGTTCATTCTAAAAAAATGTATTGATGACTACCTGTGTGGCTGTGACATTCAGATCGACAGATCACATACAGCACATCATATATCATGAAGAACTGGATTTAGAAAGATTAACAGACTTATATGTTTTATGTAAACACGATGCATTTAATGAATAAGGGAAAGGTGGAAAATCAAGAGTTCCTCCTTTTCTTAATCTTTCTTATTCATGCTTGTGACCTGGATTGTGGCAAGTTGTCTTGATCCAGTGTTAAGATCCCATATTAGGAAATGGATTGGTGTGTCTTTGATGCCCCAGATTACCAGTAATCTTATCTCCTCAGACTAGGAAAGATTAGGAGAGTGCAACAAATCGGGTAGTTATCGGGCCAATAGGGAATCGTCTTCACATTAAACTGGGGTAACATAATAAACATTTCTGGTCAAATCTGACATGGAAGTATAAACTAGGTGTAGCTTTATGAATATTTCATCATAATATCTTATGCTGGATTGTAAATCAAAGGCTGATTATTTTTCCCAAAGCTCAGAGAACAACATATTTTGAGTGATATGTTTGTTTACTCAAAATCAGCTCAAATATTTACCTCAGATATTAAGCATATGAAGCGGGCAATCCAATTTAATGCTTTAGTTTTTAATAATACTTGGATTCAAATACGGACAAATATGGTCACTGTTTGTGTTCGGCTGTAGATTAAATCTGTCTGAAAGTCAGATTAGGTGACAGTGGTGAAAAAGGGGATGCTTCTTCAAATGCAGTGGAGATATTAAATTACTTTTCACAGTCACAGTGTGCTTGGGCTCATTTAGATTGAATAAGAATGTTAAGTCACAGATCCTGCATGTAGAGAGACACAACCTTGGAAATGAAACAGAAAATAAAAAAATAAATAAAAAAATACAAGCACACGCACACACACAAACACACACTACAATTCCCACCCACACACACAACCAAGAGACGCTAGTTCCTCTTGAACCTGGTCCAAACACACACTCACTCAATTAGCCGGAGCCGCCAAGGCGACGTCAACGCGAACTTCCAAACAATAGGCACAGGGGATTCATAAAGCACGGGGAGGAAACATGAGCTAATACCACTATTCCAATTAAAGAAACATTTGTTGCCTCTGACACCTAAATGTGATTCTCCACAGCTGTGGCGTGCTCCAGCACAATAGTAGGTTTGCGAGGGCAGGGTTTGTTGCATTGTTGGCAGTCGATTGTGTGAAAGGTTGAGTCAGGCCCAGGTCCGGTCTCTTGAGAGGTATGCTTCATCACAGCAGAGGAGACCTTTTGTTTTCCCTTTTCAAAGGATTTCCAGCACTCCCTGCTCCAATCATGGCCCCTATTCATGAAAAAAACACAGGGCTCAAGTGGACGGTGATGGAACATATAAAAGTACTTCTCTGGCTGTGATGTTTACTGATGATCGTAGTCTGTGCTGAAGGCTATTGGGAAGACAACCCACATGTAAAATGTTCTTTGTGAAATGCTTCACCTTATGCATACTGTTACATCTGCAACTGTATGTTCGATGACAATCTCTAATCAAGATAACCTTTAATTCAATGGATTATTTTTAGGGTAATTCATTGTCTCAGTATGATGTTATCTTATCCACACAGAATGGAGCTGGTGTGCAGTTTCTTTGACAGTAGGGGTCACTCTTCTCTCCTCCCTAGTGGAGCATTAGGATCAGAGTCCTGACACACATACATGATCTGGCAGACAAAGATTCAATCATACACACATGCATGTGCATGTTTTTGCAGCATGGCACGCACATATGCATGCATGTGTGCCTGAAGAAAACCACTGATTTGAATGTACACACTTCCTCTCTTCTCCTCCACCGTCCCACGGAAAGGTCTGCATGCATCGCATCACGGTAACATAGCCTCCGACAGCAGCGGCGGTATTGCTTGTCTTGTGGTAGCTGTGGTTAGTGTCATACAAGAACAGCTACTGAGATGCCCATGGACTCAGACAAGCTTGCTGCCAGGGGCCTGTCACTGACAAACCCAGGCCTGGCGTGTCAGCTTTCCTCAGGCCCGAAGGGAAGGCCCTTCAATCCGAGGAACCGTGGCTCCAGCACACGGCACACACCAGCCCCAGCCCAAATCACCAACCTGGCCGCAAAAACCATGAAGTGCTGCGTTCAGTTTGAACTGACAGGATAAGAAAACACTGATCATCCGACTTTAATGAAATATTCAACATCACAAGAACCCTAAACGCAATATATGTAAACTATATGCTTGTGTAATGCTGCAAATATGCTTTAATATTTGATCAACGCACCATCTGGATTCCTTTCTTACATGTTTAAAACCCTCAGAAACAAACAGCTTCAAGCTTGTTTTTCATTTTCACACAGAGAACAAAACAAGAGACGATCGAGGAGGAATTTTAACAACAAATAAATGGAAAATCGATGTACAAGTGCACAAGAAGCGATTGTGGGTTAGGATTTTTCTTAAATTTTGCCCTCTTTTCTTTGTGGCTTCTGTTAGCACTGAGGCATTAATGAAATCCAGAGGTAAAATAGCTTCGGTGGGTGCTTTCCTCTTCAAATCTCTCATCTCCAGCAGGCTAACCTGATCCCGTGCAGCCAGACTCTGAGCCGGAGATCTCTGCACTTCCTGGTGTCCCAGTAATGATTGTTAATGATGTCATCTGATCAGCAGAAGAGGATGTGTGCGAGTATGTGTATCTGCGTGTTCTGTGCGGTCTGTGTGTGCGCCTGGATGAAGATACCTCACCAGATTGAGAAGGGGGTCATTTTATGTTTAATTTGGGAAGGGGGGAGCAGGAAGTGTGGAGGACAATGAACTCCAGTGTCTGTTCATACAAACATAACTGTCTTCATCTTCTGCCTGAGCGAGAGGGCCCCCTCCCCTATTCTTAATCCCCACCACTCACCCATTATTTGTAAACCCCACCCCCCCATCACCCCCATCAGCCAGATCAGGGGTCAGATGGTAATTACTGTTCAGCCTTTCCCTTTAAAACCTATTCAACTCCTTCATAACACAAACAGGACCTGATTACAGGGCACAGGGCTCGTCCACCATAATATAACTGGCTACAGGTAGCTCACTTTACAGGTGAAATCTGTAACTTTCTACATGCTAGCAGCATTCGGGGTCTTGCTTGTGATTTCTGTGTACGGCTATCTTGCTCGATAGAAAAAGTCTAAATTGACACAAAATATAAATAAATAAATAAAATAAATAAATAAATAAATTCTAATCATGTATGTATTTTATTAAGAAAGTGTGATTTTCATGTCAAAGAGGCAATTTTTAATCGTGACATTTTTTGTGAGAGCTGTTTTTGTGCTATCACGTCATTTGTGTCCATTCACAATATGTATACACAAATGGCTAACAACATTATTACAATATATTCAATGTTTAATTTAGCACTGTAAAATTTTTAACACTCATGCCAATAAGGCAAATTTGTATTTTTATAAAACAGTAACACAGTTAACACAAACTAAGTGTATGTTGTCTTAACAGCCAGCTGCACATTGTATCAATAACCAACATACTGCCACTTTCAAACGCTGCACTGCAACATCTGCCCCATATTTAAATCTTTTGTCCCTTTTTTGCTGTTCCATCGTGGAACCAGCATTTGCTCTGTACTGTATGTGATTCTTCTCTCCCTTGATTTTGGTTTCTTTGCCGCTTCAGACAGATGTTTGTTTATGCCCGGTGCAGAGGATTGCGCCTAAGCCAGCTGTTTATTTTGATGATTTGAACATTTCTGACTTCGGCGCCGTCCTACAGTGGCTCTGAGAGCTCAGTGCACTGCAACTAACATACAAATAAACAAAACACAACGCAGACAAATATAGAAATGAACTCAAGTTGAAACCAGTCTTTGGTTTTGAGCTGGCATTTTAAATTCATATCAGGTTTAACATTCTGGTTCCTTGACTAAGGCATTATGGAAGATATCTGTTATACCTCTGGTGCATAGCAAGTGTATGTAGTGTACAGGCTATACTGTTGTGTTTAATGTGTTAAGGAACCGAGGAAGAGCATAATTTCCTGGTTTAGACAGACTTTATTTGTATCATGCAAACTTCTAACATGAGTAATAACACACTCTTCTAGAAAAACTTATCCATTTAACATAATCATCAAAAATGTCTCTGAGATTCAAATCCCAGAATCCCGACACTATAACAGTTATGCCATGATATCAACCTTCTTTCTTACACCTTTGTATCCATATTTTCACCTGTTCAATATACAACATACAGACAGTCTCGTTCACAGTTATGGACCATCAGATTTGTATCTCTCTGGGCTGGGTCATGTACGGCAAAAAGCCATAAAAACATGAAGAAACACTTTTTACTGCTGTTCCGAAAATCAAAACAGTTTCCATATCTCCACCTCTACCAGGACCCCAGAGAGCGTGGCGTAGCTGTTAGATGCTTCCGTCTCACACAAACAATGTTTAATGATTTCCTCATACAAACGTAAAGATGTGGGCAGACAAGGCATTATGAAAGCCTTGTAGATAGTGCTAATGGAGCCGTGGTTGTTAATGGGCCAGCAGCACTCTCAGTGATAAATGATGCTTATCATACATAAAGCACCAAGGATTTGTTACACTTCTCCATCTGCCCATCCTTTGATGCAGCCACTGATAACACCCTAATGATATGTGGCATGGTTGTGGCCTACCGTGAACGGTGTAACATAGTATTATGGCAGACATAGATCTTTTTGTGAGCATTTAAATGATTTTTAGACAACATACAAGTGCTAGACACTAAATAAATCACATTTGTATAACAAAAACCCATTCTGCTGTCTCCACTGTCTCCTCTAAATGTCCGCTGATCACCCAAAGCTCTCTTAGGTCTGTGGTTGACAAAGGTATAGGTCATGGCCCTTGTTTGAGTGGTCTTGTCTGGGGAGACAGGCACAGGAGACTGCAGACCACTTGCCAGTCCTACGACTAGTCCCGAGCCAAATGGGTGTAATTACATTGTGTTTGGCTCCTAACTCATTGGTGGGGGTGGAGGTGAAGGGGCACGACCCCGCACTTCCAGAACATGACCTGGGAATGCAGACATGAGACTTGAGTCTGCTTGTGACAATGGCTAGCGTGGTGACCTGGCTAACGGGCCACAGCTGATGTCCCCCAGCACCCATCTGTTTCTTTAACCTCCATGAGTCACATGTGTTTAAGATGTTTGGATGGAGCAACAGGGCCAGAATGTAGGTACAATGTCATATTTTACATACTTTATCATTTATTGTCTAAATCATCCTCATGAACAAGGATTTGTATGTTCTCTATGTGTAATGGGTTTTGTTGTATTGAGGGTGTAATCACAAAAAAAGCTAATTAGCATTTGGAGAATGCTTCAGGGGGGAGCTCCAGTTGAAATTACAAACTGGGAGCACGGACAGTAAATGGAACGCACCATCATTTTGGAGGTAATGGCGAATTTTAATTATCATGGAAAGTTCTGTTGTATTTGTGGACTTGGAAAAAACTGGCTTACAATAACCTTTGTCCACAATCATGTATAAGTCCATTGCTCATACGATTTTCTGCAAACTGTTGTGAGCTCACCAGGAACACAAATGCACTCATTCATCAAAATGATGTTATACTATATCTGCTCTGATACATTCAGAAAACACAAATCCTCATTAACCGTGAACTGACCTAGGAAATTTATATCATCCTGGCTAATACGTTTGTCTTTTGATCCTCGTCATTAATGCCCCATTAGGACTATATTTTATGTACTGTTTTATGCAGCACTCACTACCTTAGACCTTATTATGAGCAGAATGATCAATATCCAGATATAGGTGGCTCTGGAAGGAGAGAGTGTTTTTTGGTTAGAAAGTAAATTGAGCCCAAACTTTTCTGTCAAAGCAGTAAAAGACATCTCGAAACTTTGTGGTAAATCAGAGGCAGATGTGTATGTTTATAAAGATAAATTGAATTAAAGGCTAGTCCGTGCTTTGTTGGCCAGACTCTGGGTCCTCAGTGGCCTTCTAATCATGCTGTCGGTGATTTAACTGGCTTCAACAGGTAATGCTATTTAAGGGGAACTAAGGCAGGCACCAGGAAATGAAACACGGTCGCCTTAACATGGATTGTTGAAGTAGTGGCTTGACATCTCCCCCCCTCCACCGCACCCCACACCCGCTTCTCCGTCTCTAGCCCTAGTCAGGACCACAGCTAACTAGAAAAAAACTAATTAAGCCTCCGAGTAAAATGCTCTCTTTGGAATGTATCTGGCTGTATCTGTTACTCTGAGGCCTGTACATGTGCACACACCAACGCACTCTCATCCACATGGACCACAGCTCCTCTTTGCTGCCAGGTTTGGCCACATTGGGTGCCATTTATTATTAAAGGTTGTTTTTTTTCATAATACACCTATGCTAGTTGTTTTATAGCAATAACACAGGCCTGGGATGGACATGCTTTGCCTAGTCCCCAAATTATTGATGCACTTTTGCAATTAGCGTGACACGAATACCTCCCACCTGTGTGATTTCAGTAAGTATTGTCTTTCACTATACTATTCCTAATGTGCAGAAAGATTTTGGCTCCATGCCCACATCACTACTGGCTCTAGTCACGGTTGCTGGCAGCATGGCAGGGTGCACATAACACAACACACAGCGCCATGGATTTTCTGCCTCAGTTTCTTCAGTGGTTCTGTAGGGTGAAATGAGTTTGTATACCTTTATCTGACATCTCTCTAAAACAGTGTACTCACTAAACCGAATATTTGTATCCTTTGAATGCAAAGGCTGCCAGTGTCCACACTAACAGTGGTCACTCAGTGGCTGTGATTAAAGGAAAAGTTTGACATTTTGGTAATTTGCTGAATCACTTTCTTGCCAGGAGTTAGACAAAAGCACTGACACAGCTTTCATGTCTGTTCACTAAATATGAAGCTAATGTCAGCAGCTGGCTAATTTAGCTCAGCACAAAGACTGGAAATGGGGATAAACAGCTAACGTGGTTCTGTCAGGAGGTAACACAATCTGCCTAAAAGCGCCCTTAAAGCTCCTAAATTAACATACTGTATCTCGTTTGTTACCTCCAGCAAGGAGGTTATGTTTTCACCTGTGTTTGTTGGTTTGTGATCAGGATTGCACAAAAACTAGTGAACAGATTGCTATGAAACTTTGTCCAGAATAGACCTTATTAACTTTTCATGCGTGTCCAGATAAACTCACTTTCTTTAATACTGAGAGATAGGGCATTTTTCTGACATTTTTGCAAATTTCTCAGGGAATGATGTGTAGATCTTGATGAAAAAATATCAGGCATATTTAGGTGGCTGGAGTACAGTTTAAGGCGTATCCTAAATCTGGTGAGCCTGACTTATGGTTAAGCAGTTATATGTGGTTTAAAATGTAGTGATACAGGGCTATCGAGTTGGATATTGGAGTAGGCTTGACTGAATTAAAGGGGACTGTTGAGCCTTGGTGGAGGTATGTGCTCTACTGAGTGCCATTCTGGTTTAACCTGTATAAAAACAACAATCAAGCTTGTTTTACGGCGGTTACAGCGGTGACAGTGTAGACTCAAGGAAGACACTGGTCCCAATCAAGATGTAGCCCCTGATCAGACAGAGATTTGTTGTATTTTGTATATAGTAGTAGTATTTGTCCTCTCATCTATCTCAACAAAGCAAATAAGTGTATTTCCTCAAATTCAGTCCTAAATTTCCTGAAAAATAAATGGAACCACACTTATAAAATCACCAGTTACAAATGCATTTTATTCAAGTCATTTTGAAATATAAATTGACTCATCTTATAGACAATATTTGAACGCATGATGTCCAGTCTGCAGTTGCCACACTGACACAGCTTGTCTAGTCTTAAGGCCCCCCCACCCCTCTTACTTCATTCTCCTCAGACAGACCCAGCCCTCATCAAGGGGAAGGTCCTTCATAATTCCCAGTTAGGTCTGCCATTTTTCACCTTTGTCTAAAAATACAATGGAAGAGGTGGTGGTGGCGGTGGCGGGGGGGTCTGAAAGATTGCTCAAGAATTGCCGGAACAAAGGGAACGGACTTGGATGGGCTAAAAATACCACGCAGCGTGTGAATACGATAAAGGACTACACTGGAGGACGCTGACAAAGCTTTGCTGACTTTCAAGTGGGAGAACAATGTGGCAGACACTTTCAGGGCGTTTGGCTACACACTGTGGCGGCTGGACAGGCTGTGAAGCAGGATGTCAACATCAGCCCTCATGGAGAGAACTGAGGGCTGCTTCAATAACGCATATAAAGCAAGAGTGAAGGAATCATTTCTATTCTTAAACCTCGATGAACACACATGTAAAAACATACGTACGGATGAGTTTTTAGAGTAAATGTAGAGATACAGAGAGAGGGGCTGCGAGAGGGTCTAAGTGCAATGTGAGATGGGTCTGCGACCCCTCATCTCATCGATTCAGACAAGGAGGGCTGGACTTAATTACCTTCAATTTTCCCCCAGCCATCACTTTCCCTGTTGATCACTTTTCCCCTTCAAGTGAGTGTGTGTGTGCTTGGTTGAATGTGTGCAGAAAGAGGAAGAAAGAGAGAAAGGAAGAGGTGTATGTTTTCAAGGCCAGAGCGTTTGCGGTGGATGCAGTGCTCTGGAAATTGCGGGCTACCTCATCTGTAATCTGATTTCAACGGCACTGCCCTTAGAGGTTGAGTCAATCTGATTTTCTGCCTTGACTGACTGGCTTGATGTGTGTACGTATAAGTGCGTGTGTGTGTATGTCTCCACTGCAGGAGGTTAAATACTTACAAGGCACCACTCAGTCAGTCAGTCGCTTTCCTAGCGAGGCATCATGGGAGCGTTTGATTGGGTGAGTTACAGAGAGTGGAGTCAATTAGACAGCGTGGAGTCATGTGAGACGGTGGGCGAAGAAGAAGAAAAGGAATCACGCGATAACCAATTCAACAAGTGGCTCGCCGCTTTCATAAAAATATTTTTCGGTGACATCATCCACAAATGGCGCTGTGTTGAAACTATATCCATTTCATTTTTTCCGAGTTAAATCCAAACACCAGTCACCAAGCTGATGATTAAGTGTTCAGAAGAGGAAGTGAGAAAATAGATGAGAGGCCTCAAACCTAAACACTCCCCCACCTGAGACGATCAACACGAACAATTAAACACTCTTGATTGCCGCTCGGGGCTGACGTGCAGACCTCCCTTTTCCGTGAATTAAGCCTGTCCAGTTTCACCACTTGCAAACACACATGCAGGAACACACGGTCTGATGTGGCGCTGTTTACTGTAATTAGTATCAGTTCATTTACAGCCCACTGACCCAGGGTGACCTGCTGGATCTGGGTCAACAGGGACAGCCAGCGCCATGGTGGAGACGGGTGGGGCGCAAGGTAAGGCGCGCTGTCCTCGTGAGAGCGTATCATCGCGTGTGTCTGCGAGGACGGTCGGTGTGTAATGTTTGTCTTAGTGTGTGTGTGTGTGTCCTGCAGTGTCTGTCGGCAGATGACAAAAGCTGGTATGTGCGTCTAGGTGTCTGAGCACACGTGTGCGACTTGGTGACTGCGTATGTGTGCGAGCTGATTCCTCATTGTGCTGGACTTCAGAGGCCCAAGCGTCTCCTGCTTCCTCTCGGAGGCAGTGGGTTAAAAATAATGTGGTGTGCAGTGAGCGGCGGGGAGCAAGGCGCAGACAGCTAGGAGCCAGAGCGTCACACACACACACACACACTCGCTCACACACCCATACACACACACTCAGCCATAGCAGCGGCGCTATATGGATTTTTTTTTCTCTTTTATGGATATCTCACTCACGGACTTAATATCCCCATAAATGTTAGCATACACAAACAGAACGAGATGGCCATCCATTTACCCACACTTCATCTGATGCCTTTCTTCCACAACAGATAAAAAACAGATTGAACATCTGTCTCACTTTTTTCTTTTCACTCACTCTCCACCACTAAACTCCCATCATAACCCTTTCACCCTTATTATATTAGGCTGAAAACCTGTAATTACTATGATATAGCCTGCATAGAGCTGTAGGACAGAAAATACATTTTTAATTCAGTGCATTCTTTGTTAAGGGTCGTGCATGCTCATTGACTCAGCACTGTTTCAATAGGTAACCTTGCATGCAGTGGAGCTCATCCTCAGTGGAGTGCAGAATGGGTTTTACCTAAAGCTCAAGGTAACTCGACACGTAAGTGGGTTCAAACTGATCCTCGCTCTCCAAAGAAAGAGACATTCCCACAACACAAGGTGGCACTGAGATCTTGTAGGTAACCACGAGTAAACCTTTGACACCGATATGACATGTGTCGGTTCGCCTCGACTATCTGCAAAGCATGGGAAGAAGAGACTGATGACTCACAGGTAATTGGCCTATCGCAACCTCTCCCCCATCTTCCTCCTCTACCCCTCCCTCCATCGCGTGAGGAAGCCAGGGCGGCTGCAGTCTTTCTCCGCCCCGAGATAAGACTGTCTCCAACCGGCCTCGCACACCTCCTGTCATCTGTCTGCTCTCCTTATCAGCTGGCCGGGGCAGCGTGGCAGTGTTGACGCTCTAATTAAACCCACGCAGTCACACCTGCCCCCCCCACCTCCACCACCTTTGATCTATAGCATCTAAAGTTGTCCATCGTACAGTACAATACTAGGGAATATTGTCTTGCACAATTAGGGAACTGGGAAATGTTTTCCTTTATGCTTTATAATAACACCAATTGGTGTGTCACTGTAATTGCATGCTGCACTGCTGTGTACAAAATGTCACTAAGACAATAGATGACTATGTGCAAGGGAAATAAATCAAATCAAACACAGACAAGGACATGCCATAATACTACTTAATTAAAAATACAAGTTACACAACAAGATAATGGGATAGTTGTTTGAGCATTCAAAGGTCAAGCAACAGAAGAAAAAGCTGCTGCTGAGACTCAGCGTGCCTGTAAAGTGGTTTTTACTCTCAAATCAGTGGTTGTCTCACAACAACGAGGTTTCCGTCTGTCTGGAGTTTCTCCTCTGACAGTCTATTTGTCTCAATGTGTGAATGAGTTGATGTGTTTGTCAGCAGGTCTGTAGCTTTCTGATGGACTGATGAGCTGTCCACGATGTCCCCCTGCACTCTGTCAAATGATATACAATTAGATGGTTGTTATTGTTGTATCTTAGCACTTTAAAGTGGATGGTTCATTTTATACTCATTTAAAGTCAGTTTCACACTGGACAACCCAACTGGACAAAAAACACCCACCAACTTTTGTTTCTGAAGGTAAAGGTTTATTTATTGTCATTTTACAACACCAGGGTTGTAAAACGAAACTGGGTTTAGTCCATTTATGCTAAATAACAGAAATAAAATAAACTATTTTACATAATGGAATAGGGAGGATGAAAGAAGCGGCTCCGTAGTCTGGTGGAATGACAACAGATACATCTGTATCTGTTTTAGTGGGGTTAGAGTACAATCAGTGTTTATTGCAAATGTCAAATGATTCTGCAGTAGTCACAAGCGTTTATCAGCTCCAATCAGCTGTGGAAACATGACATCCAGGTGGACCAGGGCCACCCCCAGGAATTTGTTGTGAATGGGGCAGGAAGGGACCATTGAAAATCTTGGGGTGGCCACCGAAAGTCAGTGGGAATAACAAGTAAATTCAAAAGAATTATTATTAATTCATTCAAAATGATGTACTTACATAAAGACTTAATTTCCGCATTTATTTTCATTCTTTACTGTAAATGATAACTACCTAATGCCTAATGCAAATTGTCAGATAGAAGCAGATTATGCATATGCACCTCACAGGGGAGGGGCACCACTGGGGGGGACACGCTAATTTTCACCTCTTTCCAGCGTGGTCTATGATGCACATTGAATTTCCGCCAAAATAAAAGGAAATGAGACCAGCTTCATTAATGTACGGAAGCCACTGACAACTCACTTACTTAATAATTTGTGCACACATGTGTCCATAACAAATGTGTGTTTTCATATTTTTTAAAATTTTAAAATGTTAAAAAATGTTTTTACCTTTTACTAATTATAAGTTTATAAGTTTACTACTTATTCTGTATGAATTACTGTTTCCTAGTCTACCAAGCTCAGTCCTGTAACAAAAGAGAACAACAAATGATATTGTTACCAATATACTACCATGTGTGTTTATGCTAGGGACTGAAAGATAGTAATAATTGTAATAAACATTTAATTACCTACCAACTAACTATTGCTGGCAATGGGAAATAAGTCAATCGCCTATTAAAAAAACTGCATATATGTGCAAATTTTGGTGTAAAAAAAAAAAGAGTAATTTGAGTTGATTTTGATTGGAGAATGTTATATATGTTTTTATTTCTGTGTTGCTTTCAGCAATCCCTTTTACTTGTTACCCCAAAAGTGTGACAATAGGCACCAACTGACCTCTTGACCCTGAAAAAGTAAGAGTAAGCAAGTAAAGATAAAGGTTGAATTAAAGTTTAGACTTAAATTATTAGGGACGAGTGAGTGTATCTGTTTAACCAACTAAATGATCTGTATTTGTATTTGTACTCTGAATGGGCGAGGCTTACACTGGAAAATACTCCAGTACATTATCTGTACTGGATACTTATTTCAGCTGAGTACTCACTCAACTTTATACATTATATCTTCTCAACTGTTTTAATATTTCAAACTTTGTATCAGACATATTGCTAATCCGGAACCTTCTTACGGTAACAACTGCCTTTGACAGTTCTGGTTAGTAGGTGTGCGGCTGGGGGAGTCCACACCAATCAACATTTTTTTCTTCACGCTTATCTGATTACAGTGTTTACAAAGTGGGAGTGTTGTAAAAACAGATCTCTCGGATTATTTTATATTCCTCTTACTCAACACAAATGCACCCGCGTGTCTCTGTTTTTCATTGCAGCCTTTTTCACACCTTTCTGGTTCCTTATCAGTGCCTTTCGACCCACAACAATCCAACAACTCAATCACCTAGGCAGACAAAATCAATGCTCGCTGGAAAGACGCTAATCTTAACCAACAGGTTGCGTGGGTCCATTTGGCGAACAAAATAGCTCGTTTTGTCTCCTTTCTCTCTATCTGTGACACGGAGTGCTTGATAAGGAGGCACTGATAGACGTCCGAGGAGATACTTGAGCAGAGAGTTGCGCACAAAAGGTATACTCATAAACCTTTACAGCTCACCATTAAACTTTGCTTAGATGTTGAATGTGTCACTCACTGATAGCGGAGCCTGTCAGCTGATTTATGGTCATCCCTGAAATTGCCTTAGTGACGCCTGGAGAGGATGACTAACCAACTCAGGTAGGGTCAACAAGCGCAGAGAGTCAGATAAGAGGGAGCGAGGCCGAGGCAGACACAAAGAGAGAGACAGAGAGGGAGAGCCCTTGGGATGGACGAGAAGAATGAGGGTCACTCCACGTAAACATGGCAGACATCTCTTGATCTGCCCCGAAGACACAAGACCAGACGCAAGCTATTTTATCTGATTGTTCTGTTGTTTGTCTGAAGATTCATATCAGCGAACGCGCAAGTTTATATGTAACATTTTCAAATAAACTCAATATCTGCTCTTTTTTCTGCGATGCCGTATTAGCTGTCTATTTAAAGTGTGTTTCAGTATGTTCTTGCAGGCAACAAAAGCACTAATGTGGCATTTATCAAGCGTGATATCATTACACAGAGTGTGCCCATATTTTGCTCTTTCTCTCTCCCAGTTGAGACATCAGGCCTCAACACCATTTGTCTCAATCAGCTGCCACTGTTTCCATTTGGCCTGTATATCCATTCAATATTGAAACCAGCGGCTCCTAGTTCAGACATTAAAACTTGTACACACACGCACACGCTCAAACACACACCACCGGCAGCACACCAGCATGTCTTGCAGCCACACATCCCGCCATAATGCCATTTAGAATAATAGCACTGTGAGCAAATAGCAGTTAACTGTGTTAACGTCTGAATCTGGTCCGCCATGCCTGTGCGAGCATCTGTCATCTTTATCAATAAGCAGAAGGTCTGACATGAATCCAATTTGCTCCTCCAAACCTCTTGTCCCTATGTCATCTACATTCATACGCAAACACGTGCAGTCACTGACAACAATGTCACAGGTGCCTGCGCCGTCCTCTGACCTCACAAGTGTGCGTATTCGCAGAAGTGGACTTCCTCTTCTCCCGATTAAGACGCGCTGAATCATGTCAGCGGTGCCCCCAGCTGAACCCTGACCATCAAAATCAACGCTAATTTTCGGGGAGGTATCTTCGATTTTCCGGGGGGGGGGGGGCTGTAACATTCGAGGGTGGAGGAGCCAGGCCTTCCCCCTGACACTGACCTCCTGACCTCCTTGACCTGTGGGGCGGCTTGGACAAAGGAAGCCTTTCCCTTTTAATTCTGCCCAGGGAGCGTTATATGGGACCTGACCCTGTGCTCCTCTTAACCTTTTGGACCTCCGGCCTGATGTCCATGATTTAGGGCAAATTTCATTACATGCATTCTCCGGATGAGACTGTTGGCTAAGAGGATGTGGCACTGCAACAACTCAGTCTGATTAAAATGTCAGGTCGGGCAGACGGAGGAGATGACATGTTCAACTCAGGAGAGAAGGGCATGTGTACTGTTGTTGTTTTGTTGTTGATCTGATCTGTAAAAACGAAGAGTAAACGCCGCAACGCCGCACATCCGTTTGTGGACTACGTTTTGAAACTTTGAGTTTGGAAACACTGCCGTCGTCATCTTGGTTTGTTGGAGCTAGAAGTGACCACATTTGAAAGGGATGGTGGAGCAGGGAAGGATATTTTACCAAATCAACATTGTTCCGTGTTGAAGAAACTGTTTGATAAGGTAATAAATCATGTGAGAAGGAGGGTCATTTTCTCATAAGCTTATATACAATCAAGTTTATTTTTGGATCGCCCCCTGCTGGCCAGAAAAGAAGCATTGAGTCTGAAATCATGGCCATTGCCATCTTTGTGTTTCGGAGCCAGAACAAGATGGTGGAGCTGGGGAGGATACTGATTGGATCTGACTGAGAACCTGAGGGCACACTGTGGTAGCGACTTATCAATCACCAAACCCTAAAGCATACCCAGCTTTATCATCTATTTTACCGTAAATGGCGCCACAATTGGCGCACCCTGCTGGATGGAAAAGAGGCATTAGGTTTGAAATTACGGCTCTTGCCATCTTGGTGTTTAGAAGCCAGAAGTGAAGATCTGAAGCTTACAAACAATCAAATTGTTTTTAAACCAGTGGAGTCGCCCCCTGCCGGCTATTAGAGAGAGCGCAGGCATTTTGCTTAAATTTTCAGACCGTACTTTATAAAGTCATTGGTTAAAACAAAAACGTTGTTTAGAATTTCAATTGTAAAAGAGAAACTGTCGTGGATTCGACTATATAACAATAGTGGAGATTCAATTCCATCTGCCAAACGCCCATTAATCTTGTGGGAAATATATGTCATCTGAGCTCTTGCCATTGACACGCTCGGAGTGATAGCCATCATACCCTGTGCAAACAACCCCGCACGGGAACTTGTGAAGCTGTAACAAGCAGAACAGAATGCCAACACCATGGGGGACAAAAGATGAGTGAGCAGCGTCAGAAAGGGAAGACTCTTGAGAATGGCTGCCATGATAGGCGCCTGGGCCTGTGTGCTGTCTACCTGTCTCTCTTCCTAACTGCCATGTTCTTGTCAGTGTTGACACCCTGTCAGCCCCACCTAGCCGGGGCCCTGTGGGTAGCAGGCAGGCGGCTGAGGTGGAGGTACACAAAGCAAGCAGGCTGAATGGGGCTGACTGGGATGGGCTCTAATGGAGCCAGCCTTCCAGACGCAGACAATAGCGGGGCCCGAGGCCGGGGCCTGAAACCTGAAGCCTCGGCCTGGTATTTTAAGAGGCCTGAGTGGCTCTGGAGCCAGTTGTCAATCAATAGGTGCACACAATCAGGCAAAAACAAGACTTGGAACGGTGGAAAAAAATTGAGACGATGACAGAGGACAGAAAATATTGACAGATATTCTTTTTTTCCTCTTTTGGGTGAGGCATTCTTAAGATTCACCTTTGGGTCTTTTCACACACACCACAAAACCACACAAACGCACACATGCACTGCCACTCTTTTCAGGCCAAGGTTGCTGCTTACAGACTGTAGTCTTCATTGTCTAAAGTGCCTCGAGAAGGGGTGGGGTGGAGGAGCCGTGAGTGTATATACAGGGGGTTCATCAATACACGATGTAATGCTTTCACCATTCTGGGCCGCTGTTGCTGGATGTGTGTTATTGTGCGTGTGTGTGTGTGTCTGTGTTTGTGTGTGCTCATAGAGACAACAACTGCAGCAGGACTCTCCCTCCTCCTCCTCTCACAAACACTTGCATCATTTCGTCCGGAAGGAAAGGACCTGTCTCCTTTTCTCTCCTCTCCTCTGACACCTCGCAGACATCTGAATGTGTAGCAGAGGGTTTGATGATGCTGCTCTTGAAAGCCAGGAATGACAGACCTGGCAAATTACCTAATACCTCCATGTGTCACAGTGCTGGATGAAGCCGACTTTGTTTCTGCATCTCCCACTGCTGCTCGCTCCCCTCTGTACTCCCCTTCTTCTTTTTTTTCGGATCAGTGTTGTTGTCCTACCTGTCCACCAGATGCCCTCAGTGTGTTCCCCATGAGCAGTTTGCTGTCCCTCTTCAATTAAGTGATCACCAATTGGAGGGGATCCCCTTGGTGTATTTTTGCTTCTTTAACCTGCCTGCCCCAGTCCGTTTCTGCTGCTTTGTGCTGCTCTGTTAGTACACGCAGGCATTCCCAGTGTCACTCAACTTTTTGTCTAAATGCCAATGAAATCTCAATCTTACTACTCCTGCCTCCTGGGACAGAGTTCAGAAATGTGCCTTTCTTCCCTGAGCTTTGGCACCAAGGAGGCCAAGGTCTTTACAGATGCTTAAGTTTGCTAAACCCCCTCAGACTAAGCAATCTTAGATTAAACTGTTGCAAAACGTATTAAAAGAATTATCAAACCACAGCTAATCATGGTGTTACCGGCATCAATGGACCCCATCGAGTCAATCACGGCAGTTTGGTCAGTGTCCAAATTAGTAATAAAATGTTATAGGGTTAGACTTTCAAAATAAAGCTGGCCCTTTACTATTTACTATTTTACTTTTGACTCCTAAGGAGGTGAAAAACTCATGTGAGAGCATTCACCTTTGGTATTATTTTGGTATATCCATGGACTGTAACGATTAAGATAGTATTATGTGGGTATACTCACTTGGTGGTGGTGGAAGAAGTACTCAGATTCTAATACGAATGAATGTATATATGTATATGAATGTATAAAATATATGATATTACTGTGTCATTTTAATGTAAACCACATATTAATATTGGAGATTAAAAAGTACAATATTTACCTTGGATATGTAATAGAGCAGGAGTATAAAGTACCAGCATAAAGTACCATAAATACAAGCAGAGTAGAAGTACGTTAAAAAACGCACTTAAGGCAAGTGTTTGAGTCACGTCCTTAATCCTCCAGATTTAGAGCTGTTCAACACATATGTATAGATTTATGATTAACTCGTTTAAAGGATGTGTAATTTTACTGTCATCGTTAACGCCGATTGTCTAACCCCACATGTTTTTTGCCGCAGTCAGAAGCTAAGACTGTCTGTTCTTTAGCAGGGTTGCCTTTCATTCTCTTGTTGGCTCCCAGTGTTTGTAAAAAATTCATTAAAGGCAGCTGTCAGAGCTGCGGCGGTTCTTTGAAGAGTGCTTGTACTGTCAACATGAGTGTTAGGAACAAAATTAACCATTTGCGTCTAAGAAAACGAGAAGATCAACAAAGAAACATGCCATGAAGGACTGCAAGCTTGAAGAAAAAAAGAAAGACTCTGCGTCTTGTACTTTATGAAAGTATTGTTGATTATAACAACACTTAATGTCACAGAGCTTGAGCCGGTCAAAATATTCTGTCAAGGGCCGAAGTCAGTTGAACTGGCTGTATGAGATCTCACACACTATCCCTGACTGGAGTGTTGCAGCTCTCTCTGGCAGCGAGATGCAGATTAGAAGTGACCAGTGGTACCATCAGAGAGCGGCGCCTGCCTCGTGTTTGTCAGTGAAACATGCGTCCAGACACATCTGCAAGCAGTTGACTGGGCCTTTTCCTGCCGCTCTGTTCCTGAGAGGTCTGGAAGGGTGACACGCCGATGCTGACCTTATTGTGCCCCGCCTGTCACTTAACCTTCATGTTAGATGTCAGCTCCCCTGCCGCCGCCATTCAATCGCCCCAACCCTGACACCAAACACGGCGCATGCACGGTTTTAAGTTGTGACCTCGAACTTGGGGTAGAGAGTGGAAACAGTTAACGGGCCAGGAAGCCATTTCAATACTTCCGTCTACTCTGAATATCTGTATATACTCAAAGTAAGTTGTTGCATAAGGGAAAAACAAAATAAGGAGCTTAGAGTTCACCTCACTTGTAACACATATACGGGCAGGTATCCTCCTGCCATGCGTACCAAAACGATACTGACTCATAAAGACGAATGTGAAACCCTGAAAACAACCAATTTCTCACCCACAGCAGTTATGATCCTCAGCCTTTGAAACAACACTGGTCCCTGTGATAAATTGTTTCAAAAAGTTTACATTTTCTTTGCCTCTGGAGCCCTCGAAACACAAGCTCGCGCTGTATAAATCTGTCAGAGCTGCAGAGTTGAGCATATACAGAGTCTTGATTTACACATTCCAGATGGGAGATTATAGGACTGTGGTGAAGCGCTGGAGCATCACACACACTCTGCTCCATTCATCCACTCTCCTGCTCCCCTTTGATGGAGATCCGTCCTGTCTTGGCGATGAAAATTATGAGCTTTAGAACAAACAAACAAAAGGCACAAAAGAAACTTCAACGTTGGCTTTCGGGGAGGCACGACGCAAACAATGAAACACATTTGTCCTATTTGGGTCGAACGCTGCGTCTGGTCCTAATATGAGCTTGCAAGAAACAATTCCAGCACATGAAGCCCTGAGCATGTGTCAGATTGTGAATATATGAGGATTCCCATTTGGTTCAGCACAATAAGACATTGTGATTATGCATTCAGACATTTCTCCGCAGTTGTCTCCTGGGTTAACTTTCATAAAAACAATTTGCAGAAACAAAGGACTTACACAGAGGAAGACAGCGCTCACAGTGAGACACTGCACTTTGGTGTGTGTGTGTGTGTGCGTGTGCGTGTGTGCGTGTGCTTATGTGGTGTAGGCAGCACACTCTCCTCCCTGCGGGCTTAGCCAGGGGTGCGTAAACAGTGATCCTATGGTGCTGGGCGGAACAATTCAGTGTCAGGGAAAAGGTCAGCTATCGCTGCTCAGCTCCATCAGGTCAGAGAAAAACACAGAAAGAGAAGGAAAGAGCAGGCTAAAGTGGTGAGGGCCCGGAGAATATGTTTTCAATAGACCCTCGTCAGGCTGCGTTAGCATCTGCGTCCAACACGTGCACCGCAGGGATCACGACCCTCCACTTCCCCTTCCCTTGCTCTCCCCAGTGGGCATAGCAGGCCTGCAAGGTCACCACAGAGCTGAATGGGGCAGAGAGAGGCACAATATAAACTGACCTCCAGCGACCACTCTCCCCTGAACCCCCCCGCACACACCCCGTGGACATTTCAAGAGAGGAGAAGACCAGAGAGGTCCTACCTCATCCCTGCCAGGGTCACTGTCAGCCTGCAAAATCACACCAGCGCCTGTAGCACGAGGCTGCAGGGAGCGGAGCCAGCGAGCTCAGGGTGGGGCTTGTGCCTTTGCCCAAATAGCAGTTCATCTATGAAGCAGGTTGAAAGCTAAAAGAGAGGGGTTTGTGCTGAAATTGGGCGAGAGTACGCCTCTTACGCAGCACACTGCATCACTGCAGGCGCCCTGTTGATCACACCGTAGCCAGTGGTACTGTCGTCCATGATCACTGTACACACAGGCCGGGCACGGCTTAAACACAGACAGACCGCGGAGACCTTTATGCTGCTTCTACCTGCAGTAACAAGACTCATGTGTGGCATTATAAGCCATAATAGAAACTGAAGGGCTTACAGAGAAGATAAAGATCATTTCCAAAACAGTCTTTTGGGTTAGATAGTAAAAGCTTGTGCGATAGGACCTTATGTTTGACTATATTAATTACCACTGCAGTTAACAGACAATATTAATAACTGCTCTCAGATTAATGATTAAGAGTAAATATATTCACCTGCTTAAATTCACACTGTTTCACACACTTTAAACTGAATTCTGCAAAAAGTATTTAAATTAAGAGGTGAGTCAAACCGGCCAAGAGACAATGATGTAATTTTATCACAAGACCATTCAAAGAGATTCAGTTAAAGGAGCAAAAGGTAGTTTTGGAGATCATCATTTTAATATTTACAGTATTAATGAGGTATTAAAAACTCAGAAATAACTTAATAAACAAGCTGTTCTCAGAGGAAAATAGGGGCCCCAGAACACTGTTTGAAGCTAGAAAGGTGGCGGGGTCCGCCACATATAAAGAAAGTAAAACTATGAAATTGTGTTGTCCTTTAAGGTCATTTTGTTTATTCAGTTTATTCAGTCCTGAAAACAAAGACAGTTTGTATATTTTAGTTTGTTAAGGCAGAAAAAAAATCCATCAATGAAGATCTTTGTCTTCTGATTAAAATTTCTCCCACAAAACTACATTTAATTCTTAACATTTAAATTTAAACACTTGCAGAAAGTTTTTCTCACAAGTTCCATTTGGTAATAAAACAAAAATGTCCCTGTGTATTTACCGCTACTACATTTTCTTTTCTTATCAGACTTTTGCAGCGTGCGACCTTAACATGGAAAATAGTCCACAATCAATAAAATATCACAATTGAGTTACCAAAAACCCCAAAACAACAGATTCTTCCGCTTGACAGGAGGAAAATAATTATTAATTAGGAAGGAGCGCCTCATTTAATTAGCTCTTTCGTTAAGGAAATGAAGGGAGAGAACCTCCGATTGAAATATGTGGATGTGTTTTCCAATGCATGACCATGAAAATAACAGGAAGGGGGCTGGAGGAGGGGACGAGGGAAAAAGAGAAAGGAAAAACATCCCTGGCTAATTTAAATACAGTCTTATTAGTCTAATGACCAGAGTCTGTGATCACTACTCATCACCATTAATGCCACGACTCTCCCCTGCTCTGATTGCCCAAGGCTTAGCTTTTTTCCCCTTAGCCCACATTCGGCTGGGGAACCAACGCGTTTTCCCTTCCGCTACACATGAAATGTGACATTAGGACACTAATGTATGTGGAAAAGGGACGGAAAGCAGGGATGTGAGACACTCTGCACTCTTCCTTTCGCGGTTAATGATATGACGTGCTGCACGGAAACCAAAAACTCCTCTCCTTTTAAAAGCCATCAGCTCTGAGGCATGTTTCTATTAAGAACACTCCTAAACGTTATAATAGGTGGCCCTAACGAGCTTTGGCCTCGCTCTGCTTTCTGCCTTCCTCAACTACCATATTGGCTGCATGCTGATGCTTATCAAAATGATGAATGCGGCATTAAGTTCAAATGAGTTGGAAGATTGGGAGAGGGGGAAAAAGTCGTGTTTATCGTTGCATGAGTTGGTTCCGTTTTCTGCTCCACATTGCACAAAGGCTGCTTATTATTTTAACCACATGTTTTCAGATATCAAGATAGCAATCGTGTAATAAGTATATAATATAGGGAAAAACAAGCTCGCCTTATGTGGATGCATTGGGAAATTGAGGAAAAAATCATTTTAGTGAGAGAAAGATGCACAGAGAGCAGAGAAACAATGGTGATTAGCTTAAAAAAGGAAGATGCTGGCTTTACAAAGATTGTTATAATATACACCGTCGCTTAGATACATTTTTTGTATCCAAGCGAATACTGTCCCTTCTTTGACCTTGCGCACACACACACACACACACACTGCTGTATCACCTATGTTTTCATTTATAATTATGTCTTTTCTCCAAACATCCCGCATTCGTCTCAAAGGGACTGAATGCCCCACTTTTTTTCATGGACACATTCACTGCTGTAATATCGTGGAATGTTTTCCTCATGGTATATTTTATTGTAAGGGATCGCCTTGCCAGCAGCTTTATAACCCTTATACAGCCAATATGAAAGAGGTGTTTTCAAGGGCAAAACCCCAATGAAAGAAAACCTTGGTCATTATAAAGACAGCAAATGAGGTCTGAAGTCATTTGAAACCATGAAATAAAGAGTTGCGTCTCGTCGACGAATGCAAACCTGTCACCCCGCTCGCCTATCAGCACCACATGACAAAACAAACAGGCCACCAAACATTAGGTGAAAACATGAAAGTCACACGTCTAATGCCCCGCATCATCAGGCGTGATTCCACTCTGCCAGACAAAGTGGCACAGCTGGCAGAGAAAAGAGCAAGCGGAAAGCAGGCAGCGTGTTAAATGACCCAGGGACGTGAATAACCTTGGTGACTGGGGAAGGCCAGCACTAATTAACGCCGGGCGGCCATGTTGGCTGTCAGGGGTTCGTCACAGGGGCACAGTCCTTGGATTCTCCCCCTTGGTTGTCCTCGTCACTCCCCGGTTACTACCCCAATCAAGACCCCTCGGGAGGAGTGTTCACCCCCTCTCACGCCAGCCTCGACCCCGTGCATGATAATGAGGGGGATGTTTGCAAGAGGAAGAGACTGACCCAAACTGTGTCAGTCGGATGCTAGCCTGCTAACGCCCCATCATCATTACTGTCACCTCACTTTAATACCACTCCATCGATGATTCAGCGTTCTACTTTTGGAAATTCACACCTTGAATACTTACTGTGAAGCTTCAGCTACAATATCCATTCTGTTCGGTATAAAATAGATCATTAGGTATGACGGTTTCAAACAGTGCGGCTTTGACTTCTTGTGCACATACTGATTCGCTAGGCTAATTTCTCCTCAGCATGGGTGCTGGAAGTGAGAACAGCACTTGCAGCCAAACATGTCTGTCAATCATTTATTGGGATTCTGACATCCTGCCTCGAAAATGTTGCCACGCTATCACAGTATCAACACTCCTGCATCCTTTTGCACATGGTTTAGCACTTCCACAATGCCAGAGCACGAGGGAATTAATATTCATCGCTTGTAATTTATGGATTCATTTATCACCCACATCTTATTTGTTTCTGTTAATCGGCCCTGGGGGTCTGACCAAGGCGCTGGCTGGCCACCAGTGCTGGAGCTTTATTCCTCTTCACACAGGCCTAGTGTTAACGCCGCTGGCCAAGTTCACAGATTTGACTGACTGTGGACTTAATGCCGCTTGCCTTGTTTTCAGCACTTGTCCCTCCAGATTTGCCACCCTGGCTGCACAATTTCCTCCAATTCTAATTATTCATCAGCTCGTTATGCCTGCGCCTGGGCGCCTCCCCTAATTAGAGGCGACGCAGGGTTTGGTCCCAGGCTAGCCCCGAGTGAGGGAACCAGTTCAGAACCAGTCCGCGGCGTGCGCTCACGGAGGACTGGGTAACTGCCAGCCTCTCCAAGTGCATAGGGGAGAGAAAGGGCCTGTCTTGACAGTGTGATGTGACGTGCCTTCACACAGTCTCTCCCACACACACTAATCATTGTGCTATGTCCCATATCTATTAGCATAACCTCTAGATATTTATAACAGCCCTGGAACAATGGAAATTCTTTGTCGCAGTGGTGTTATGTATTGCCACTGTAGTGTGAATTTTTTTTTTTTTCTTGATTTGTTATTATGCCATGAAGCTGATATGTGGATGCAGGGCTGCTGAGAACAGTGTCAGTGGGCAGGGTAGAAGAGCGTGAATTATTAAATCATTGTTCCCTAATTAACATCAGGCCGTAGACACAAAATAGCCTCTCGAGCTGAGAACAATTGAAAATTTCCATTTATTATTAAAATGAACCATTCTGGAAGATGGGAAACAAACTGTGGCCTCTTGCTTACATAATAGCAACATATACTTCCATAACTGTCAGTATCAACAGTGTTTGTATGTACACGAGGAACCATAGCAACAATATGTAAAAGACATTGAGAAAGATATCTCCTCTGGTTCAGGAAGATTTCCTCAGGAAGGATGATTCTGCTATATTAGTGCATTAGATTCACCAGCTGAGCTGCACATAAGGAATGACTTTATGTTGACATGCTAACATTATCCTACAGCTACTGAACCCAGAGACCTTTTCAGCTACAGCTCTTTTTATGCAGGCTCATGATGACAGCATGTTTAACTTTTAGTAAAGAGGTTAGCAACTGCAGCTGATAGCAGTTCACAGAGCCTCTCCTTATTACTATATCATTATATAGTTTGGTTATTTATTGTACCATGCAGATTGGTTATCCTGAAGGACAGCTGCACAAAAGGTAGAGGCTAACCTTAAAGGAGACCTATTACGTTTTTTTTTGTTTTTTTTCCTTCAGTGTTTTACATGTTCTCGTGCATGTAAAAGATCTTGAAAGTTTAAAAGGTCAAAGTCCATAACCCTGTGACGTCACACTACGTCACAGAGTCATACATTTGCATGATTCGTGCTTAGCGACTAGTTTGGCATGTAGAAATTGTTAGCCGTACTGGGTCAGGCGTGTGTGAGCTGACCAATCAGAGCAGCGTGGGTTTTCGGGAGGAGGGGCCTTAAAGAGACAGTAGCTAAAACAGAGCATTTCAGACAGAGGGGGAATACAGCAGCTGCAGCACTGGACAGTATGAGAAAACCAATGTGTTTTTTGAGCATTAAAGCATGTAAACCTATTCTAGTAGAAACCCAAAATAAAATTATGAACCCTAAGATTGAGCATAGTATGTCTCCTTTAACATATTTAATCATCGATAAATATACTTTAAAAATAATTTACTCCAAAAATGATGAAGAAGTGCATCATTAAAATGTTACGATGTCTGGAAAACTTCAAAATAGGATTAACAGTGACATCTGTGTGAGTACATTTCCGCTGGCCTCAGGTTTCATGTGTCCCCATCAGTGTGCGCATGTGTCTGCGTGTGTGTTTGTGCGTGAGCTTTTTTGCACATTAGTAGATCTGCTGCCACTGTTAAGTGTGATTTTCCATCTTTTTCTCACCTTTCCCCCTCCTTCACCCTGTCAGCCCACTCTGGCCTGGAGTGAGAGAGGTCACGGGGCACTAGTGGTCAAATCTGCTCAGGACACGGGGTAAACACAGGCAAATGCTCATGGTCACAAAAGTGTACGTGACACACACCTCCATACAGGCAAGTGACACAGACTTAAGCATATTTATTCACCCTCTCATGCACAAATGCATTTGCACAAACACAAACTCACACATATATGCACACAGTGGTGCTAATTAAAGCCCTCAGTGTGAGCAGAGAAATATGTAATCCTGACATTTAGTCAAGGGAGATTTGGGGAGACGAGGAGAAATTCTAGCGCTCGGCTTGAGCTGGGCCTGGGGCGAGCTGGCAGACAAAAGGACAGCGGCAGGCAGAGAGGCTGGGATAGGGAGCGGCGGAAAGGTCATCTCCGTGAAAAGGCTAACGTGTCAGTGCTTTTGTTCCTGGCCCTCGGAACATATGTTTGGCCCTCCTCCACGGCTGCCCCTGCTATCAGGATGAAATCTAACCCCCAGCCCCCAAACGCAAGAACGAGACACACTTACACAGACAGACAGACCGACACACACACACGCACACAGTGGACAGTGGTTATGTTACTATACCAGTTGTGAAGGATAAATGGATAAAAGTGGAGTTGAAGGTGTTGCCTTACCACTCTCGGTGCTGAAAGCAACACCAATCAGGAACACCTGTCTGCTTCTGTGCACAGAAATCAAGATAAGGAAGAGGTGACAAAAGAGAAGAAATGAGCAAGTGTGTTAGAGACTAAAACACAGACTGAAAATTGGACATGAGTAATGGCAGTTTAAATACTACTTGAGGGCATAACAATGAACATTATTTGGAAAGAGTGATATTTTGCTTTCACTCTCCTGCCGAGAGTTACACGAGAGGATTGATACCACTCCACTATCTGTCTGTTAAATACGAAGCAAGAAAATGTAGTTGACTGTCGATTCTCATTCCCACGTCGTGAAATACCCACACTTTGGGTTGGTGCACGGTTGGTTGCCGGCCGTTCGGACCAAACCCCAAACCCAACCACCATCAACTGATCTTCTCTCCAGGTCGCCTACTGCACCTTTTAGCGGAGCTATGCGTGGGATTATTTCCTGACCGGGTGTCTACCTGGACACCAAGGAACCTAAAAATGCAGGAAGGGTCATTCATCATCACTGAATCTTGCCTTGGTGCCAGGCTGTATTGAAGTCAATGGGAGATGCATGGAGAAACACACTAAAACCTAACATACCTGCGTTGTATGACTTCTCATGATGAAATACCTCCAGAAAATGAAAGAATACACCTCAGAGAGTAGGTTAACCACTGATTTCTTTTTCATAATGATTGACAGGGCTAATAGTCTCGCAACCAAATGGGACAGGTCGGACCAAATATCGCTGATGAGACTGTAATTACACTGCGAACAGGAGCCGAACGATGTGTTGATTATAATTGTAAAGTTAAAAGTTTAGTGTGTTTTTTCATACATCTCCCATAAACTTCAATACAGCTGTCACCACCAAAGAAAGATTTGGTGACGCAACAACCTTTCCTTGCTGTTTCCAGTCTGAGCTAAACTAAGCTAACTCTCTGTAGCGTCATATTAAATGGACAGAAATGAGAGAGGTATCTATTTTCTCATCTTACTTTCCTCAAGACAGCAAAAAAATTGCACATTTCCAAAATTGTCAAACCATTTTGTCAAAGCATGGGTATACACTGTACAGATCTATATCCAGTAAATCCATGTGATTTGTCCCGATCATGAAGTTAGAAGATCAGACCTATGCTATCATTCGGATAAAACAAAACAGGATTATTATTCCTTGAGGAAAAATTGAAGAAAGACATGTTTAGTAGCGAGCCTAATGTGGCTGCGTCTGCTTTCTGTCAGGTACGCCTGCTCAGAGATTTTGTCTCAGTCGTGTACGCTTGAAGGCATTTTCCATAAAAATTTATGAGCGGGCTATTCCATGAAATTCAGTCTATGATGAAATATAGAAAAACTGAACCAAGTTTTATCCGCTGACTTGTTAACATGAGCCTGACATAACTTGATAAAAAATAATCTAGTCCTGCCTTACAGATTAGTCTACAGGCTGCTGAGCCAGTACTGTAAATTTCCCATTGTGTTTGGTCGCTTTGATGATAGATGGCTACACTTCCAGTGAGGGATCCACTAATGTTACGTTTCCATTCATCTCAGAAATGCTTTGAGTTGGTCATAACACAAACAGTTTATGTCAGGTCTTTGTCAAGAAAGTGTGAAAACATGTGAATTCCATCTCCCTTTGTACGTCTTCCTTCCTTGGAGTCATGCTTTATGACCCCTTTCATCACTTCCCTCTTCCTCCCACTCCCACTGTCCATCACTTTGCGCTGCAGGCTTTCCTAACAAAACATAGTTATATGACATGGGCCATGCATGTAAAGCCCAAATGAGCAAGTCATTTTGTTTAAAGAAGCGAAAAGGGTGTTTCAAGAACAATTCTTAAGTAAACATATTTGTATTTAGCAAAAGTGAAATATCTTGCCCCTCAGGTTTTGGTTTTGAGAACAATAATCATGGCAAATATATGAATGTACAACAATATTATGTGCATATTGTGTATGCTATATTTTACCTCCAGGATTGGGAGGGCTACTTCATTATAAAATGTATCACAGTATCACAATATTAAAGTAATGTAACTTGATTATTTTCCGTTACTTTTGGATATATTTCTGAATATTCAACATATTTTGTATTTAATGTTCTGTATGTAGTTTTTCCTCATTTTTATACATTTTAATATATTGTGCTCATTATTCTTGTACTTTATGTGCAGCCCCTTGAGACATATTATGTCCTATTGGGATTCAATAAACTTTCACTTGACTTGAACTTTACTAAATTATGCCCTCCAGTACCTGGATTATCATTTGGTGGTGTGTTTGATTTAAATTTTAAACAATATATCGAGAAAGTATTGCGAACTTTTACTGTGAATTGCGAAAAAGTTTAAGGAAATACTCATGGACTGTTCTCCACATCAGCCAAACACTGACCGATTGTGCCACACACCCACGAAAATTAGTTGGGGATATGAGTAGAGACACTCATGTTGCTATGACAACACTCACACTCAGACCCTGGGCAGTTCTGGCAGAGCCTCTCTTTTGGCACAAACGTTCAATGTAGGCTTGATGAGGCCTGTAGGGGTAGAAGTTCTGTTATGAAGATGATAGCGATGCTGGGGGGGGGGGTGAAGGTCTGGCTGCAGGATGGATGATGGAGGTGGCGGGGTCAGTCGTCAACCTGCTGATGCCACTTAATCATGTGTAGTAGCCTGAATGTTTACTTAAAGATGAGTTTACTGTAAAAGAGAAGCCACATTTCTGCTTCCTCCACCACTCCCAGTAGAGCAACCTGCACCCCCATCCACCACCCTCCTACCACGGACCCTTCAAACAAGCTGTCGGGATTCATCAAGGATGAGGCCTGTACATCTCAGTGTAAAGGAAGGAGTGCAGGTACTGTAGGAGGTCACTCTCATTAGTGAAACCCACTGTCACTTCAAGATAAATAGCCACCAGATTACCAGAGTGAACCCACCACTCACCTCCTATCTCTAGCTCTGTCTCCATCACACCCCCCTCGCTGCTCGCCTCTCCATCATGTTGCCCCTTCACACCAATCGCATGTGCCAAGCATGATGACCTACATTTGCATAAAGTCTCTGTTGGCAGATTGGATTGGTCAACAAATCCACCCACTCCTCTCAGACTGGTGGTCGACAAACACATGTCAGAAGAGATAATAATAGGAGGCGCATTAATGGTCAAAGATGTTGTGTGCTATTTCCATTTCGCGTGTCTGAGACCTCGCCTTTGGTGCCATCTGGGTCCTTTTTCCTCACAAATCGGGAAAAATCAGAGTGCTGAGAGGAAAACAACACTGGAAAAGGGATAAATAAATAAATGATGGTGTGGGGAAAGAGTGCAAATGCGAATGGCAGCCTGAGATGCTAAGAGGAAGAAGAGAAGAGAGAAAGAAAGTGATTAGGCAACATGCGCGCTGGTGATAGGCCTCTCTTCACAGTCTCTGTGGACCCTGGAGATGAGCCTGAGAGGGGGTAGACAGCCGACATGGCAACCTCTCAGCCCACATCAGGCTGTCGCCGACTGTGATGCCCACCCAAGAGACCGCAGCATGCTCTCTATGAGAGGGACAAACTCATAAAAGCTATTATTGCGCAGATGGTTTGTGCTCTTTTCGACTCAAAAGCTGTCAGGGACGGAGCTCAGCGTTTGGTGGCAACTGTGGAGAAAATGGAGACGAAAAAGGGGGACGAATCTTACAGAGAATGTTCAAGCTCACGTCCATTTAGGCTCATCTTGACCTTATATGTCACACCACCGAGTGTGTGTGCGTGTGTGTTCATTTGTTTGTGTAAAGAGTCGAGTATGGTGCTTTAAGTGACCAGGAGTGTGTGCATGGAATCCTTGGGCACTAATATTCTCAGGACACGCTGCCGCCTCGGCGCTGTGTGCTGACCAAAGGAGCTGTCTCACAATCAGGGCGTGAAATGCTGAAGAGCTTCCAGCCAACGCGCCTGCATGGTGTTTTCTCCCCACTACTGTTCATTTGACATTTAGTAAATCATTACTGCAGCCATGCCCTCGGGGAACACTCACACACACGCTGTGTAAAATTCACCATACGAGGACCCAAGGATACACACACACACACACACACACACACACACACACATACAAACACACCCTTGATGATCACTGTTTATTAACAAGTTAGGTGACCTGATTTCATCCCAATGCCAAAATTATGACACATCCATGCAGAGGTGTGTGGTTAAATCCCCCCCGAGCATGCTGTCATTTTCTGAATCTGATTGTTAAAACCTCTAAATGAAAAAATGGTATAATTAGATTTAAAGGAAAAAAAATAAGTCTACTAATTTCCATCAAAGTGTTGCAATAAAGACGTCAAGTAATGTTTGAACTTCCGCTGGCCTGCACGTGGTGTCTGGGCCTGTGTGGACAGGCAGGCCCTGTCAGGCTTTCACATCACGGACGTGTGCTAAACTTCCTCCTAGCTCTGTAATCATTGCTGGGCGGGCGGGGGGGGGGGAGTGGATGAAAGATGATAAAAACCCAAGTCATATAACGGCCACACATCTGTCTGCTCGCCTCTCATCTCCTCCCATCCACACGCTGTCAACAGCTGATGGACAGTTGATAGCTTGAGAACATTTTCAGAGATTGACAGGTGACTGAGAGGATTCTCTCACATTTTAAATGCCTATTAGAATCTCATATACCGATAACACTGAAGAGGATTACAATGTTAACAGCTTCTATAGATGCACTTATATAAGCACTTATATATTCTGTATATCACGCTTCATTACGACCCTTTATCGCCTGGAATACTGCAAGATTTTGTTGTGATATTAAAACACCTCAAACTTAAATGTCACGTCCGTATCGCAATGCATTGTGGGTATTCAAGTCCGGTAAAGTCCCTTTTTGACTGGATGAAATGTGGGTTTGGACAGCCCTCAGCACTTGCGGACTATGCAAGCGTGTCCTCGAAAAAGTCCACGAGTCAAGAAGGGTGATGTCTGGACATTTGGTGTGTTTCCTTCTGGTCCTGCACACTGAGTTGACCTTACGTTGGGATGATGTCACACACGTAAAAACAGCTTTAATAACACATAAAGCAAATAGTAATAACTGACCTTGAACCTGACTGGTGACACCATACTCTCTCTTGACAAGTTATGTGCTATTCAAATTCATCCCCGGGGCACCGAAGATATCTGTACTAAATTTCATGGCAATCCATCCAATACAGCCCTGATACAAAAAAGTGGAGACTCACAAAAAAATGTGTTATTTGGCTAATAATTTTTGACATATACTCAATTGAAATCAGTACAAAGACAATATATTAACATTTTACCTCATCATCTTCATTATTTTTTGTAAATATATGCTCATTCTGAATTCGATGCCAACAACACATTTCAAACAAGTTGTGACAGGGGCAACAAAAGACTGGGAAAGTCGCTATTTCATGTTTTGGGTATCGTGATTGAGCATGAAAGGGGCATCCTTGAAAGGCTCAGTTGTTCACAGGCAAGGACGGGGTAAGGTTCTGCACTTTGTGAATCATAATTTTATAAAGGATATTAATATATGGGCTCGGAAACACTGTAATACCGTTTGATTGCAAAAGAAAAGCATGCTTTACAGAGCATCGCAACTTTTTAGAGAGATATTTCGGTCTGGACCAAAGTGGTGGAATTCCTGACTGACTGATACGCCATCCCTGAAGCCGCAGCACTAGTATGGTTTAAAAGGTCCAAAAGGTGCTGACATATATTGAAACATAGCAATTTAAAGCTTATTCCTCCAGTAATTTGATTGGCCTCACCTGCTTTCAATTTGCTTTTGTTTGCCAATATGGTAATATCAAAATACATTGTTGCCATTCTGATGCACTCATGTCCTAACTGTTCTATGTTTTAATCTCCTACAGTAGGCTCTGTCCCCTCAGTTTATCAGCAGCACTCTTAATTGCAATGCAGAGCACCACCCTCTTACTTAATTAATGCAAATGGAGCAAGCGATCACCGGGTCATGCAAATAATCCCCTGGCTTTGTCATTGTTGTTTTATACAAGTGCTTTAAGCCCATTGTCTGTGTGATTAGCTAATAAAGAGCTCCTAATGTCTTGTCTTGCACTCACGGAGCACATCCTCCTTTTAATCCATAAGCTCTTAACGCGGCCATAACTGCCTTATTCATGACAGGCCAAGAATGAAACCAGTGGAGTATAAAAGCAGCCTTTACAGTCCATACACATTCACACACACTTAATATCAAGGAGTGAAGAGCAGAGAATTGAGTGTGTGTGGATAAGAGCAATATCCACCATCAATTAAAGATGGAGATAGGAAGCAAGACATTTTAATGTTGGCCTTGAGAGGCTTGAGTGGGCACGGACGTGCAATCAATAGCAGCATAAGAAAACATAATATATTCGGCCTTTGCGTATTCATTTTGAAGGACAAAACACGCTTTGAAAATATGAAAAGGGCTTGACTTTGACGCTCTTAATTATACAAATATAAGAATTACTCTTCACTTTTCCCTTTGTAATTGAGATGGAAAACAAGACAAGCACACGGTTTGTACCGCATCCTGAGTTTTCTTTGTGCGCTGGCCTGTTTTGCCCTGGAGCATTTCACTGCTTAACTTGAACGCAGTCTTCGAAGATGTAATACATTCAAACTCTCTGTTACCCTCGGCTTACCTTGACGCCGGCCCCAATAGACTGCCCCAACACCTCATCATCACTTTGGCTCGGGGAAAAACCCTGAGACGATGCCAGTAGTGGGCTAGCTGCCCATTGTCTTCTCAGCAACAGCGAACATGCTTATTATTTGTGGGTTTCCCTTCACCCTGTCCAACACATAAGGTTATCTGGACCGGATAGAGAAGAGAAAGGGAGCTGTGTCCATGTTTCAGCCCCAGAGGCAGGATCAAGAAACACGCTGAGGTGGGGAGTCGAGAGGGGAGATGCTACGACCCACGCGCTGTGGACCTATTGGGTTCACCCTTAGGGTGTGTATGAGTGTGTGTGGTTTGAGAGTGGTAAGGGGGTGTGTTTAGCCGTCTCCGTTGTGGTGGAAGTAACTTGGGATCGGGGACTGGACGGAAAGAGGGGAGGGGTCGGGGTGGAGGAAGCGAGGAAATGGGGAAAAGAATAGAGGAGAGGGTCATTAAGATTATTATGTAGAGTGTGTAGGGGTCGGAGGGCAGGGGCTGAGGAGGCGATATCACCAATGCCCCGAGCCTTTGTTCGTTTTCTGAGCAGATAAGAAATTAAATGTGGAGCATCACACCACAGGCGGTGAACAGTAGCTTATCTGAGTGTTTAACTATCTGCCTTTGACATGTCATGTTTTCCTTACATTTTACCTTGAGGGCAGAAGATCCTCTGAGCCATACTCAGTTCCATCACACGAGCTTCACGTCAGTACATCCCATCCTCCTCCTCCTCCTTATCCTCGTCCTCCTCTTGGGGAATTCAAGCATTCTGGGCTTACACCATGAAGCAACACGAGCAGCAAAAATCACTGTCATCGCAAAATCACAGTCATCATTTCAAGAAGCCACTTTGAAACCACCTACTTAATATTGTGCACAGCCAAAACAGCTCTGACCTGTCAAAGCATGGTCAAAATGACTCTGGTTTTGTCTTGTGGTGTCTGGCACCGGGACGTTTGTTGTGGATCCTTTGGCCTCCACGGATCAGACTTGTTCCAGCACATTCCAAAGATGCTCGATCGGATTGGGATCTGGGGAATTTGGAGGCCCGGTTAACGTCTTCAGCTCTTCGTTGTGATCCTTCAGACGTTCCTGAGCAGTTTTTGTGGTGTGTCGGGCTGCATTTTCCTGCTGGGGCGGCCACTGCTTATCGGGGAGTGCCGTTCTCATGAGGGGATGTACAGTACTTGGCCCACAAGGATGGGTGGTGCATGCCAAGTGGCATCCACATGAGTGCCAGGGCTCAAGGTTTCCAAGCAGAACATTGCATTGTAACGAGATGATCAGTGTTGTTCACATCACCTGTCAGTGGTTTTTAATGTTGTAGCTGATCGGTGTATATAAATAAGTAGGATTGAAATACAGTCCGTTGAGTTGATCTGCACAAATGCCGTTAAATTATGATGATGAAAATGATCAGCACCTGCTAAACCTTAGCATGTTAGCGTTATTATTGTGAGCATTCTAGCATCAAAGCACCACTGTGTAAAGTAGGTACCCGGTGATGCAAAGGTATAGATGAGACTGTGTGGTAGCGGACTGATTACAGCCAACCAGCAGTTCAGCTTCATTCTCCAGCCTTTGGGGACAGTTGACTTCCTGTCTGGGGATTGATTGCACTGGCTGCCCGGGACATGGCTGTGTGTGCATGCAAATGAGTGATCCACTATTCTGTTGTGTGCATGTTAGTGTTTACGTCAGCATGCCTTTGTCACACACAAGAATGCAAACCTGTGTGTCGCGGTATATTAAGTGTTACAATGCCAAGGCAGCTTGTTAACTCAACATTGTGACCTTTGACACACTTCATGCTGTGCTGTGATAGTCCTTCTTGTTACATTTCATTGGGTCAGGAGTTCACAGTCCATCCATCAATGTCCAGAGAGGCTTGATGCCTATTTTTAGAAATACTGGAAGAGAAGAGAAGAGAAGAGAAGAGAAGAGAAGAGAAGAGAAGAGAAGAGAAGAGAAGAGAAGGTTTGTTGTCAGCAGCTGGAGGATTTAATATTGGATCGCTCCCTAGTCACCTAGATCTGGTTTCTATAAACCTAATTGTGGCTTTTTCTTCTACTTGACCCACTGTCTTCTAAGTGTTGGTGTCCCACCTCAAGGGGTTACAAACCACTGTTCCCCAGTTCCAACACAGCTGTTAATGATCTAACACATGAACTTTAAACCACAGCAGCCACTCAGTGTACAACCCACCTACTGTTGATTGCTTTTGTTTCCACATTATGCCAAAAATCTTAGTCTTAGTGCCCAGGTGAGGTATGTATGACTTCTACAAAATAAATTTTGGCAGCTTTTACCCGACTTTCCACACAAATGTTGGGAAAAGAATAAATGCTGCCTGGTATGAATACATGCACGACAGAGGAACGCAGTATTTTAAAGGGATTAAAAATACATATTTAAGCAGCAAATGTTCTTTAACAATCACATGGGGGAAAAAATGGTTAAGAAAAACTCTAATCCTCTCCAATACCACAGCACAGATTTGGAAACGTATATTTAGGAAAATTGCAGAGAACATTGTTTTCATGTGCAATCCCTTTTTATAAGATTTGCTTTGATCTACTTAAAATAATCCATCATAATTTAAGGAGTACAGGTTGGCCGTATTAATTTCCAAAATGAAATGAAATAAAGATGGGAAAATGGACTGAACTGGTGGGAGCTTCGCAGAGAGCATTTTTTCCCCCTAAGAACTGACATGAGCTCAGTTTAAAAGACTCTTAGTTACTGCTGAAGTTCTTTCGCAAAACGGCTCCGTAACATGATATCCTGGCAAGTTGTTAATGCATAAAATATCACAATATGTTTCATATAAACTACTGTAAAGCACTTCGATTTTGTGCATGGTATCTTCCTGTTTTTGTACACATATCAATTCACTTTAAGGTAGTATATTTTCACTACTGTTTTGCCAATAGTGGAGTCAATATATGCACTAACCGAGGGGAATAAAGTGTCTAATGCAGCAAATGGAAGGAGGCCTGTGCAGTTACTATCGACAATAGTGCAGCTGGGAATCTGACATCGGCTCTTTGACCAAAACACCAGGCCTCTAGAGATGGAAACCTCCGTGATATGCATATGATTATACAATTAACCAGTGCAAGAGTCCCATGTATGCAGCCTCACGTTTTCACACACAAGCACATGCATTTGCCCAAACATAAATACATAAAGTAAGACAGTGCATGTGCATTTACATGCACACACAGACACTCACCGAGAGGGAGGCTAAGGAGAGGAAGGCACACCATCACAGTATTAATTTTTCATAACATCATGCTCAATACAAAATGCAATAAGTGTTTCTTGTAAGACGACTCCCGGGCACTTATAGCACTTGAGCATGCGGCAAGGTTCTCCTCAGAGGTCCGGCCTGCGTGTTTGTCTGACTTACTTTGTCTCTGGCAGGATGACATCTGATGCTGAAGACGCCCAGGGGCTGGAGGCGAGGAGAGATCCTGTGTATAAACACATGAGAGGGAGGAAAGAAGAAGGGCGCAGTAAAATAGAGTCACTGTGATCATCCAAATCTTTTTTACTTAGCAGATTGCTAGCACTGAGGGGAAACAGATTTAACCTTTTTGTCTGATACACAAAAATATAATTCCCAGTCTTTTAGGCCTCCTGTTCTGATCACCTGGGCCTGGTCAGCTTGCTCTAACCTGACCAGCCTCCAGAGTGGATAAACACAGTTTTAAAGAAGACCTATATGCTTTTGCGTTTTTTCCCTTTCCTTCTGTGTTTTATATTTTTTTTGTGCATGTAAAAGATCACGAAAGTTAAAAAGGTCAAAGTCCTAAACTAAAGTCTGAACCTGAAAATGAGCATCATATGTCTACTTTAAGATTCTTCCACTTGGTGAATTTAGACAACAATAATCCCCCCTAGAGTGCTCTTTTTCATACCCATATTTGTATGAACACAATAACTGATGATGTAACAAGGCCCAGCAGTGATATGACTGTCAGGACCAAAAGTGGAACAGTTCCTGATCAGGATGGCAGATGGATGGCAGGAGATGGGATGTAGCTATAAAGAGATTTTGGAAAAGGGTGATGGAGCACCAAAAGGAGGGTGTGCAGTATCAGACATATATCAGAAACTTGGGGTAAAGCACTGATCGGTGCAAGGACACTGACAATGAATGCTTTGACCCTGACATCACCCATTTGTAACTTTATGTAGTCAGTTGTCAGGCAGTTGATACCAAAAGTTTGATGGTATATTTGCAAAAAAAACGTAAAGCAACCAGATACGCTTGAATTTGTCCACAATCCTGCTAAAAGCTAAAAGGTTCCTGTTGATTTCTTTTTTTAAAACAGTGGAGTGCAACATTTCTCTCCCAACCAACCAATTAGCTTTCTGGCTAATTGTTATTAGTGCAATGGAATCCCAGCAATCTCAGTATTTGCATGAGTCAGCTGTAGGCCTTGAGAGAAAAAGGACATTGACATGCAAATGATTGTCTTGAACTTTATTGAGCGGGCACATTTAAGTTAATTTGCCGTTGGGAGTGGCTAATGGAAGTAGGCTCCTCCAGTAACTCTTAAGGAGTCAATCCACCTGATTTAGAGGAAGCCAGCACATAGATCTCTTGATTGACAGAGCTGTTACTCTGCATGTGACATAACTGACGGACAGAGAGGTGGAGGGGGGGGCGAGGGAGGGTCCAGAGCTGCTCTTCCAGTTCCTGCATCATATCAAGACGCCCCTTATGTACAGTGTGTTCCAGATGTTCGGGTTAGCCTGGAGGGAGATGCAGTCAAGTATTGTTTTAAAGCCTTCAGGGTGAATCATAAATGTTGCACGGGGGACCTCATGAAAAATGCAAGAAGTACGCCCCCTCAGCTAGAACAGAGCACTGATGGACCTCTGGGAATGAGGCATGTTGGTGTAGCATCATGCTACGATTACAGTCATAACAAGAAAGGGGCTTTATGGGGATGACATTAGAAGGACAGGAAGTTAGTTAACTGTGGTAATCAGAGTTCATTAAAGCAACATTATGTAACTTTTAAAGTTATTCTGGCGAAAAAATAGTTGATTGTTGAGTCCCATTCCCATGGTGGCATACCGTGCCACTCGCCCAATGGTTATAGATGATGGATGGATGGATGGATGGGAAGGGATTCAACAGTCACCTTTCTTTCTGCAGAAAGGTACATATTGTTGCTTTAAAGTAAAGCCCTAATTTAAAGGCCTCAGCTCTATAATATACGGTATTATGGATCTTAACAGCAGATTAACTATGTTTAGTGGGGCATTTTATATTATTATGTTGCTGTGTGAGACAGCTTTTGACAATAGAACAATCTCATCTGAGCTAACCTGACTCTGCAAGTATCCATGCTGGGTATCTCCGTATGAGTGTGTGTGCGCACAAATATCTCCGTCAAGCCTTTTTTTTTTTGTAAAATGTGCTTGTCTGACGACGCTCAAACACTCTTGTCTAAGTGTGTGTGTGTGCATGTTTGCCCTTTTATAGATGTGTGTGAAGGACCCAGTAGAGGAGCTAAAAGTAAAGCGTCAGGCCATAATTGGGTTATAGGGACCGGTGATGGATTAAAGCACGGCTAGGGAGACGCTGCAGCAACATTAGGGTGTCTGAGATGTCAGGGGCAGAGCGCTCTCATTAATCGCCTTGGCCCTTACATTACTGCATTAGTTGTATTAGCAGCTAGGAGTCGGCAAGCACTTTGGGATTTCTCGCTGAGGCAGGCCACATTCCTCTTTCCGTTCTGGTTACTTCGCAGAAGTGGGCACGGTCGCTCACTTTTTTCTGTCTTAAGAATGAGGGACCAATCGAACAGGAGAGGAAGGATCATCTATTTTATTTAAAATGTCTCATTTTATGGTTAAAACTGTGAGTCTTGGATTTGGTGATTTGAATACAAAACTCCAAAGTCTTAAACTTGTTAGGTAATTTACAGTAAGTATACGTGCACTCACACACACACACACACACACACACACACACACACACACACACACACACACACACACAACACAGCCCTCAATCAGTCATCCCACTTCTCAATAACCTAATAGTCCTCCTGTGAACATTGATTTTTAGGAGCACGTTCCATGACCCCGACCCCCCACCCCCACCACCTACAATCACAATCTCAGTCCTCTTTTTCTTCTTTCAATTCCATCCATCTCTCTCGCAGTACAGATATTTACACTGTAGCTGCTAATAATAAGCATAAATTGATTTCGCTGTGCGGTAAAAACATTACGTGAGCAGTCAGGGTGGTGTTGGCTGCTTATAGGTCGGGAGAGTGGGTGTTTTTTTTTTTTGCAACTGTGTGATGGAGAGGAATGGGCGGGGCAGAGGTCATGAGGGAAACCTAGATGAGGATGTATAGACTAACATTAGTGATCCTGAACGTTCAACCCTTGTCCACTCCCTCTTTGTGATGCGAGAGCTTCATCCTTCATCCTCTCCTTCCTTTCTCTCCCCCACCCCTCCTGCCATCCTCCAGAGGCTGAAGTATGTGACTTAATCACAGCTGAAGTGTCCCTGATTGCCTCAGAGCTGCTGATGGCCCCAGCAAAACCCACACTGTCCATGCAAGCAGACTGTCCGATCATATTATTAATCAGCAACACCTTGACACAGACACCTATAGGTGAAAAGTGATGAGAATGATCAGAATTTCAATTAAAAATGTTGGACACAAATGTGTAAACATTTTGGGGGGTGGCTCATTAACTGTATTTGATTGAGAGGTTTGTTGATATGACAACAGAATATGCTCAATTTGAAACACAGATGAAACGTAAACTTTTAGCTCCCACTGAATCATAGTTTTGTAACATTAATACAAAGAGCAGCGTGAATGATTCATCGCATCCACTGTCTTGGACAGCTCAGTATGGCTACACCGCTTGGACAAACCGCACACAAAACAAACAGTAAAACCTGCAATTTGCTTAGTTACAGTAGTTCATTATAATGATTACATATGCTTATGATTATTTCAGACAGCGGTGCATGGTTGCCCGTCATAGAACACTTAGTTTTTTTTTAGTTTTAGTTTTTAGTTTAGTTAAGAACTGCATATAGTAACTCAATCATCAAATACAATTTGTCCAATTTTTAGGACAGTACACAAAAGCAATATGAACACTGAAAAAAAATGCCCGGCTACGACAGGCAACCGTGCTCCTCTGTCATTAGCCTATGTAAACATAATCATAGCTAAACTTAACAAATTGTTGGTCTTACTAAAGTTCTGCATGTGGTTTGTCCACGTGGTGTTGCCGTACCTTGCTGTCCAACATAGCAGACAGGTATAATATCCTCAACTCAACACTACAGTGACCAGGAAGCTAGCTTCCGCATTTAGCCGAAAGTCACGAGTTAACAAGGTCACTCAGTAAACCAAAGCACCGGCAGTGCAGTAATGCCCTTGCCTTATGAAAGTCAGAACAAACTTTATATATATCATATAAATGGGGATTCATTAACAGGGTAGCTTTTCAAGTGAAAAGCTTACTTACCGCTGGCCATACTACTACTCATGATAAAGCCCCATTAGCTCAGAGAATGTTATATCAGTCCAGTTTATCATACCCAGCCCATATTAGATGAGCAGTTATGGTTCGCACATTGCAACCCAGGATGGGGGGGAGATGCGTAGGAATGGGAGGGGTACCAGACGCGTCTGCCAGAATAAATGAAACACGAGCTTTCAGATTTCTGGTTAGCTTGATGTAGGGCTGGAGGTAAGCGTTAGCCGGTAACTCAAAATGTGTCTATTATAACTGCTCACTTTCCTTGTTGATTACTTTAACTTTACTTTTTACTTCTAGAATGAGTAATAAGTAATACATTGCTGATTGCATTTTTTGAGTAACTTCTGAAATATTCAAGATTTATGCCTCCACGTCAATAGGAGGTTAAGTGAAGTGCTCACAGCATTGAATAATCACATTCAAAACATAAAAACAACATGACTCCGGATGATTCACAAACCTAACTGTGAGGAAGAAAACCTCTTTCTTCAGAGGAAAAGGTCCTTACGAACACTGTTGACTGTTGACCCACCATCTGCGCCCATCTGTGTAATCCGTGCCCTCTGAAAAGGAGCATGAAAGACCCATCATATGGGTTTACATAGATCACTTTCTCATGGCAGGATGAATGGTGAGGGGCTGAGGGCAGCGTGTGTGAGGAGGTGGGCAGAGGAAGGATTGTTATTGGCTCACAGTCGCATAGAGCACAATTTCCCATGAGTGTCCTTGGGTACCTGATCTGTGCAAAGAAATACTGGACCCCCTTCCTATTGTTCCTCACACTTACATGCGAATGCGCACACACACACACGAACCGCGACTACACACACACATACAGGTATCTGTTTGTCTTGTGAGCGCCACTGTTCGCATGGAAGGGGTTGTCCTCCTGCTCCAGGACGAGGTATTAGCTTTCCCCTGAGGGAGAGTTCTAATTAGGTAATTGACTGATGTATAAAGCAGGTGTATGTATCCGTTACAGCCGGCTCGACCTGTTCATTATTAAACAGTGACCCTCTCCGCCACTCGTGCCAAAGCCTTCGGTGCAGGGGAGAAAGTGGCCGGGAAGAGCTTTCACAGGGATCAGGCGTACTCGTAATTACACTTGCTGGTTACCTGAGTCTTACCCCCTTTACTGTCGCAGGTTGAAGGAGAACCCTGGTGCTCCGTTTCCCACTGATTGCTGCATCACTGTCTCTAAAAAGGCTTTATAAAGAGTCGAACAAAAGGTGATTTGCACGGAACAAATTTCGTCTTTCCGGGAAATCGATGAGATTTTGTTTTGTGGAAAATGCATGATCACTGACTCACTGAAAATAGCATCCTGTCTGACAGGTTACAAAACTTTTCATCCTCACACATTTGTACATTGACAGGCAGATGAAACCTGAGCTAGACTTGGCCAGAAGGGACAGGAGAAATTCAGCAAGTGCCAGCAAGCAGCACTTCATTCTGACACTTTGACATCGGTGAAATATATAAAGTATTGGGTTGCTGTTAGGCCTATAGCCCAGTTTATTCACATCAGGAGGCCCAACGATCGAGATATGGATTGATAGCGGAGACAAGAATTGATTCAAAGCGTGTGTGTGTGTGTGTGTGTGTGTTCACGTTTTGAGGCTGCTCTAAACGTGAGCCTGGCCGGTCCATTTTAATTCGCCAAGTTACACATTTCATTTCCGAGTGTGTAAGTTACAGAAGCCGACGAGACGGGTTGCAACAGCTTTCGAGCCAACACTTTTTTGATTGAGCCAGACTTGGACACTGGCCAGCTTATAAAATGTTTCCATAAAAGACTATAAATGACATCACGTTTTCAAATTGACTTGTCAATCTTTTTCACTTTTTAGATTGTGTTGACAAAAAGGAAACACACAAAAAACAAGTGAGGACATATCATTGGAACTGTGCATGGAGTTGAGGACAATGCAGGACGAGAACCGCCACTGCAAAGATTTTAATGCCATCTTATAAAATAAAAAGGTTTTTCGTCCTTAGACCAAGTCTTGACTTTGTCTTTTGCTCTCTCTAAATAATAATAAGAAGAAACATACTGCAGTGTGCAGTGTGAGCTTGTCATCTCTGTTCATCAAAATTATTACACTTTCCTCTAAGCCCCTTACCATTCCTGAAAATGTATGTAAGGTTATCCTAAAATGCCTATCCCAGTCTAGCCCAAAGTACATTCAAAGCACAGGTATGATTTTGGGTTGCAGACTGAATGTTTTTTCCCAAGCTCTGAAAGTGCTGGCTGACAACTTTCTCCAGCTCAATGACACCAACTCTGAGGTCATCCTTTTTCATTGTTTGATATGTTTGTATGTATAAACAGTATTTTGTAGATCTGTTTTGATAGATGCTAAATCACATATGGCCAAATCATTATTATAAGAAGGTGACAAGGGATAACACCCCACCAAAGACATTTGTCTGGAACCATCCAAAATAGTTTGGTCAGATTAAAGTGGAGAACCGAGCAGCTACACAGTGAGGCCAGTACCATGACTCCACATACTTAAGCCCAATTGGACATCGAGGAACCTCTACTAGCATTGTAAATATCACAGCTGCTTGTGACATCCTACTGTATCTGTAAGATATAAAGATTTAGGATGGATGAAATCTGAATTTGGAATCCTCTCCTCTCTTCTTCTCTCCTCTCCTCCCTGCCAACAGATTACAAGGCCAGAGGCTCTTGTGCACGGATTAGTTTCGGAGTCATATTGAATGTTTATTCCCAAACAATCCCTAATCTCATCTAGCCTAATCTAATCCCATACACAGTGATCACTGACAGGAGGATCACCTCCTCACACACACACCCACACTATCGCTACCATCCCTCCACACCGCCTCAGAGAGGTGAGGGGGTTCGGTTTTGACATTTTTCTGTGATTACTGTTTAGCTCGTCTTCAGTCAAAACAAAATAAGAATTCTCATAACAATATTGTACCATTTTGAAATAAAAAATGGGTTTTGTTGCTGGACTTGTGTTGAAATTTAAAACACAGAATAAAAATGTGAGCTTTGGGATGAGATTTTAGGCTGCAAACACTGTTGCCATGAAAAACAATCTCTAAGCTATAGAGTCAATGTCATACCGCATTAGAAAATGATCATTTTCAGTCCTCTTTGTGCACTAATCCACTTTTTTTTCATTTTACATGAATCCCCAATTGGTCTTAGTAGAGTACAGTATGTGCTGTTGCAGACTGGTGAAGTGCTCATAGTTCTTGATTCCCGGATCTAATCATAAAGGCTTAGAGGTTATGAGATGCTTTTCATCACACAGATGTAACCACTCTTGACCACAGGGATGATCAACCTGTCTTCCAAAATCTGAGACAATCAACCCCCAAAAAACAAAATTAAAGCAGCGGTATGGCTTGTGGCTTTGATTGGATTGGTCCTGATTACAATTCCCAAAACAGTAAATAAAACCTTTTACTGGGATAGCACCACTAAGAGATTTTTGCTTGACAGGCAAGGTATACCTATAATCCATTCAAGCCTGTCTGGAGATTTGTCCGAACAAAATTAAAATGCTAGCTTTTTACTCTTTTGGTCTTTTTTGAAATCGCCTTGTATTTGACAGTGTTTCATTTCAGTCATGCTATTGACCTGGTTTAAAGGATGGCAATGTCTGTCAACCACTCACTCATTCCATCATTTTGTCCAGCCTCAACTATCTCAACAACTTCTGCATGTATTGCCATGAAATTCTGTACAGACATTCATGGTCCCCAGAGTATGAAGCCTGCTGACTTTGGTGATCACGTGACCTTTCTAGTGCTACTTTGTGGTTGACACATTGGTTTTAATGGAACATCTCAGCAACTAGATGGATTGCCTTGAAATACAGTACAGACTTTGATGTTTCCCACAGGATGAATTGAAATAACACTGGGGGTCCTCTGACTTTTCTTCTAGGTCAACGTTTTCACTTGTACAGCTCCATAACTCAACATCTACTTCTCAGCAACAATTGGTTGGATTGCTATTGAATTTGGAGTAGTATCAGCGCCACTGCAAAGCAAGAATTGAGCCAGGCAGAAAGTCAGACACGGGAACGGCATAGAGCATCCAGTCAATTTTCAAAATAAAACACCCAGTGCATACTTGGGATCTACAGCACATCAAAGACGGAAATACTAATAATAAACCCAATGAAAACATACAAAAAAAGAAACCATTTAACTACGTAGCCGACTCACCCATGGTAGAAGCACCAAAACCAAGGAAAAATTATGAAATGACTATCTGAGCTAATCAACATCAGGCAGGCATGACGCTCTGCTTCTGAAATGCTCCCAGTGGAGCATGAAGCCACATGGAAAACGGAACAAAACGGCGTCAGTAACACGAGGTCATAGAGACGTGCCAGGTGGAATCAAGGCCTAGGTCTTGTTAATAGATTAGCATATAAAGAGAGCCAGAACAAAATCTGTTTTTTATGTTTCTCAACATGAAACATCCACTTCCAGTTCTAATTGAGACCAACCCTCTGCCGTGATTTGGACTTGAAGTTAACAAGTCAAGAAAAATACTTTTACTCACCGCATTATAAATGTGCTAACTTCCAGAGCCAGGTGCAGATTAAAGCCTCAGTCCTCTCCTCGTTAATTTCGGCAGACTTCCCAACATCCTGACTCTAGCAATCCTCCACATGAATACTGATTAGCTCGTCTTCTCTGCTCTCGGATTCTGTTCTCTGTCCAACTTCATTCTCTTGTGAGACCTCTTCATTTAAAATGACTGCAACACCTCCTAACACTTCCCCAGTATCTCTGTTTCAGACACTAAATAAAAAGAAGTCCTTAAAACCCCAAGCAGCTCACCTCTATCCCCTCTGAACCTGACCTTTGGCCTTTGGGAAGTTCTGAACTCCCTTGAACTCACTCACAGCCTCCACCACTTGGAACCACTGTGTCCTCTCCCCTGAAGGGAGAAAGATAGAGCTTCTTTTACTCCTTCCTCCTGCTTTCAAATGCCTGCCTGCACACACAGAGAGGACTGTAAAAGTGGAAAAAGTGCAAATAAAAATCATTTTTACGAGATGGTAGAAGGAGGAAAGAGCCCCCTCTCTGTGAGGCTTGCCACGTTTGGATTTGACCTTATTGTACCCCCTTTTTTCTGAACCATGTTTAAAGTGTCTGGAAGGATGCACAACCATCGTTCACCCATAGAGACTCATTTAGAAATCTGATTTGATGAGGTGACTTAGAAACCTATCAAAAAGTTGAATTCGAGATCCTTCTCTCCGCGATCTATACTACAGACTCTCTTTTTCTTTGGGCGTTGATCATCATAAGGCAATGAGAAATGGTAGTTCAGTCTGAGAATTAAATAGCGAAGAGCAGCTACTGAGATGAACCAGGACATCTAAGGATTTAATCTATGTCCCTCAGCTACAAGCAAAATACTCCAGCCAGGATACTCCAGAGGTCATAAAGTCATCAGCACAGAGAGAAAGAGACACCTCCCTCTCTGATTAAAACAATAAATCTGATAATCCGTCTCCTTCTTCTTCTTCTCCTTTTTTTTATTTATTTTTTTTTTTTTACAAGGAGTCTACGATGTGTGGGAGCTTTCTAACCCGGCTTATTTCGTTCCTCTCCCCAGGTGTGCCCATGCAGCATGTGAAACCTGAGAGTAGATTAAAGTGCCAACCCCAGAGAGGAAAAATGCTTTTAGGAACTTTTAAAACTGTGTTTAACAGTGTGTTTTTAGTGCCCACTAAAACCAACACGCCGCACCACATGGCCAAGATGGAGAGACGCGGCGTCCTGAAGAGTGGGAGAGTGATAGAGAGAAGGAGGAGGGACTTGAGACTCATGCTCTGATGCACTTTGCCCGACACAACGAATGGATTGGCTTGACTTTATTCAACGAGCACACAAGCCCAAGGAGGGCGATGTTGGTTGGTCCGTCACTGGTAAATCTGCGTATCTATTCATTCAGCACTCTTGTACAGAGCTTGATATCTTTCAACAACTTACCTGTGAGATTTCTCTAAAATTTGGTACAGATATCCGTGGTCTGCAGACAATGATTTGTAATGCATGGCTTTGGTGACCTTTCTAGCACCAGTCATACTTTTCTCTTTGCCAGCACGATCAATTAGAGTGTATAAAATAGGTTATCGTTATAAAACTTAAACTGTGGATGTTCATGGTTACATGAGGATGTTTCACACAGTGCCATCATTGAACCTTTGATCGATTTACAGACAAATCTGTGCTCCAATGTAAGACAGTACGTGAAACAGGCAGTGTAACGCTGTACTCTCAGCTGTAAGGCTTGTGTTTAGACATTTTAGATAACATGTAACGCTTATAAAAATAACACGTGAATTTTTTTTTGTTTTACATATTAAAATCACAATTTCACATGTGAGTTCAAAGTCTTTACATGTGAACCAAAATGTTAACATATCAAAGAAAACTAATGTCACATGAAATGTCAAATGGACATTTTCACTAGTGAATAGTGAAATGTATATGTTCACATACACTCAGATGCTATTTAGGCTTTTTCACATCTTGGCAGGTCTGGACAAAAAACAGAAAATAAATTTCAGTTCTGCAACACGGGGTGACGTTGTTGGTGTAATGATGCCAACGGACTTCACATTCCTGGAAAACAATAAAAGAGGCACTTAACAGTGTGACTGTTGTCTACACAATGGCATCATGAAGGATGTCATTGATAAGCAAATAAAAGTCGTAAATGAGTGTTATCCAGATGCAAATATTTATGACTTTGATACACTGGTAACATCTCCACTGAGGATGGACTGTGGACTTTTTAACTGTCACTTTTGCTGTAGTTTGGCTGCAGCAGGTCTGCGTGAGCCACAGTAAAGTCGACAGAGGACAGCGTTCATTGTTTTTTATCGCAGTGTGCTAAACTTCTAAACTCTTTTTATCTCATTTCCTGACAACCCAGCTTTCTTATGTGTTATGTTACAAAAGAAACAGAACACAAATTAAAAGAACTCTTAAAACATGTGTTCAAATGTGCACAATTGATATTTTCTCTGTTTTCTTGCCTTTCTGGAATTAATGATCATTTCTAGAGAACTCACAATGACAGCATGCAATGCCTTGTTGATAAAAGTGAAACCATTTCCTTGGTTTGGTACAGCATCAGAAGAAGAGGTTGCTGTTTCCCCTTTTGAGTATAAAGCCACAAAGAACATAAAATTATACGATTATGAACTACATGGCGTTTTTTTGGCTTAGACTTTAAAACACATAATTTCAGTCAGTTTCTTGGAGCTCGAAAAAAAAAAAAAACATTTTCCGCACCACCCGAAAACAAAGAGATATCGTGGCTACCACATTGCAGTTGGACAAACTTCAGCTAATTGTGGACTAATGTGGAGGTTAGAAAATTGATATCTAATTTCCATTTGTTTACAAACTGCTTCTTTAAAACTAACTAAAACTGCATTTTCTCCACAAAATGAAAGATACAGAAGTATATCTCCCTCTGACCAGGCCACTGACAAGGGTGCTCTTGACCTCTTCATCTGTGCTTGTAAAAGCAACCACAGGGGGTCCCAACAAGTGAAGAAATGGAAGCCATGTGACACAAGACAGTGCCTATAAATATGGCCGAGATCACAGAGGCACTTAATGCAGGGGTGGGCAGACTGCTTTTTTACCAGCGCGTCTACAACATCTTAAAAAGGTTCTGTCGTGTCATATGAAACCAATAAAACCCAAACACTTCCTCCCCGGCAGGGAAAGGCCTCCTAACCTACCACAACTCACGGTCTGCCGTCCTGCCAGACCGCCCTTTTGCTTTTAAGGCATGTTCTTTCTTCCGTATTTCTTTTTGTTTTCAAATGCTTCTCTTTGGTGCCATTTTTCACCACGGCCTTGATTTATTCCTCCCTCTACCTCTTCTCCTGCCCTTTGAATTCCATCCTGCACTCTCTCTATGTCTGAGGAACTCGTGTGAATGCGAGTGGAGGAGAATACTGTACATTTGCTGCAGGAAATGGGTGCTGATTAATGGCTTGAGAGGATTAAGGTGAAAAGGAGTGGCCAGCAGCTTCGAGGAATTACAGGCAAGCAGAAACAGAAAAGAGATTTTTTCTTTTAATTAACTAATAACATTAGACAAATATACAGTGGTATACCACTTTAGCAGAGCCCAGAGAATACTATATGCATATGCGTATTATCCTCCAGATGTATAAATGTATACACAAAAGCCTCTGCAGAAGAATGTCAGTCTCTTCTCGCCGGTCATGTGGAAGTTACTGTAGCTCTCATTCCCTATTTCCACAAATTGTTTTTTCTTGATGATGACACTGATCAGCCCCCCCGTCCATTACCAGAGAATTATGAGCTCACAGGAAGAATCAGAGGGCCTGCAAGTCTGGTTCCCATAATGAGACATGTGCACGGATCCTGTTCAGTCACCTATCACAACTTCCCAGTGGATAAAACACACACAAACAAGTATTATTCCAAACACATGTGTGCGTCTGCATATGAGCGTGTGTGTACTTAGAAAACATTGTCGCTCAGTGTCAGTCCAGAAACTAATACCCCGTTTACGTCGAACAAAAAGCCACCAACACCCATTAATATCTGGCTTTTGTTTTTAATGTGAGTGGGTGTAATCAGGATTCACTTCCACATCAAATGACTCAGTCACAGGTGTTTTTCAGCTCCAGCTCAGATCAGTAGTGACGAAAACAGAACATCCGGACAAATATGCAGACTTTGGCCCAAATTAATGACGCTGGCTTGTTCATACTTTTCCACTGTCCGGTTTATTGCTGAGTTTGATAGAGAGACTGATGCCAAAGATATTAAAAAAGTAACCACCATTAGTGGCTTCTGTGTCACAGCCTTGTCAGCTTCCTGGTTGATACTGAGCATGTGCACCTCTAAACAGAGATGAAAGAGAGGTGAGATGTCTCACTTCTTAGCAACTTTTGTTATTCGCTCTGGAAAAAACAATTTGCAGAGATCAGAATGTTAATGATCAAGACTTTTTAAAACAAGTCTACTGCCTTCCAGGCGTATTTTATGGACTGCTGCTTTCTACTGTTCCCTGTTTATCTTGTGATGATGAACGTGACACACGAGGAAAAAACAGATAGGAAAACTTGTCTCCTGGCAACGTGAAAGGAGTTAATCATCTATTTTAGTGGGTTTACCCATGTTTAAAAAATCTGCATATACATGCTTATTTAGAGTAAAAATGGTAGATTTTATAAGAATTTCAGATTTGTCAGAGGTTCTACACGAAACCTTTTATAATAATTATATAAAAGATACCTGAGTAATGTGTAATGCATGAATATCGATGTTAATGCAGGATGTATCAAAAAGTCCTCCTGCTCATCATTAAAAAATAATGAACTAACTTTGACTATATGTGATTAGTTCGCACTTAAAAGAGAATGATGAATTTCAGTGTTGTTTCATGTGTTCATGTCAGCTGGTTTTTAAGTTTAGTTATGTCACTGTACTTACGTTTTTATGTTTATAATGTAAATGTCTGAAATCTAATGCTTGATATTAAAAACGGCTTCACGTCTCTATGAGAACAGAAACCGCTCTGCTTTGCTGCAAATGTATGAGCCTGAAATAAAATTTTATGTAACTGTAATCTAGCTTTTAGCTCACATATCAATTAATATATGAAGCAACAGTGAATCAACATTCCTTAATCATAAAGTCACAGTAACTTGATCATTGGTTAAGCCGTACTTTAGTGTATGATTTATATCTTTAACATAAAATGTTACTCCGTGGCTGCAGATCATTGCTTCAAAAGCACTGGACAGAGAGAGGCAGGAGAGGATATGATGGCTCATTAATGGATTACAGTTCAGACTTCTGTCAGATGAGCTCAGTGTTTCCACAGTGGCCTGTCAGGTCACGCTTAAATTGAATAAATGTTCCACAATCAGATGAGATTGAGGCTATTTCAGTATCTCTATTAATGTGTCACCGTTTAGTCGAAGCGAACAATTGCACATGCTGCGTGTTGTCGTGTTGTTGATATTTTGTTTTTGCCATTTGCGGGAATTATAATCATATTATTATATTCTGAAGAACCATTGTGCGTGTGGTGATGGAATCTGATTGGTTGGGTGACACATGCTGTTCACGCTTGTCACACGAAGTGAAAATAAATCATCCAGGTCTAAAAGCACAAACCATACCTGTTGTATCAGTCACGCTGACAGCAGTGTATTGAAGATCCTCTCTGTGTGTGTCTCTTTGGGACAATGAAAGTCTTTAATCAGGCCGTGGCCCGCTAATGAACGGAGGTGGGTAGACGGCCCGGGAGAGGAGAGGCGAAGAGGAAGGCAATTTCTGGAAATGATTACAGACTCATTTCCTTGTTTATCCTGCCTTTGAAAAGAGAAAGAGAGACCCCCCCCTCTGCCCTCCACCCCCCTTAGGTCCTCCACTTATTGTGTCACAACCGCTGCCCCCCCCCTTGCCCTCACCGACAACACCCGTCTAAGGCCCTCATTGGTCCATCCTTAATCACTCTTGCTCCGTGCTCCTTTACTTTTACTCCCGTGCTTTCGCAGATTTGTTTCACTCTTTCAATAAACAATGTCCTTCGTTCCTCCGTCCTTTCTCTCCATTTCTCTTTCTGTGCCTCTTTCCTGCGCTCTGCTCTATTGTGGAATCGAGGGTCCCACTTGTAAACAATTTCCCCCACAAGATCAAGCTGGGTCCCGGCCCTTTTCATACTGAGGCTCTGGCCTGCCCAGGCCCTTGTCTGCTTCAAGTGGGCGAGCTGGCTAGGACTGAAGTTAATGGGTGGAAATCTCTAACTAACCTCTCCAACAGCTGTCTCCAGAGTCCCCTCTTTTCGTCCTCTCCTTAACCATGTTTCCCCTTGCTTTTTTTTTTGCTTTTTTACATCCCTCGCTCCTTTGCCCTCTCTTTCTCTGCCATAAAATAGGGGATGAGGGCACTGGTTGATTGGAGAAAAAAAACCTCTAGGAATTTTTTCCAGAAATTTGCCTTTTCCTCCAACAAGTGGCTCAAGGCCGGAAGAAAACGAAGGAGGTCGAGCAGGAGGGAAAATTAGGCTCTAAAGCTCCTTTTTTTTCCCTTCCCTGCTCTCCTCTTTTCAGTAAAAAGAAGAATAAGAAAAGACCCTCCATTGGACATGTCTTTCATTTTCAAACACAGGTTCAAAGGCACTGGGAGATTTGGGCCCTTTGTGAGGGTTTGAGGGTAATGATGAGAGGGGAGGAACAACATCCAATTCCAAACAGCTTCCTGGCCTATTCTGCACAAAATCTCTCCAAGCCCTCTGCTGTAGAGCCGAGCCCTAATCCACACAAATCTACACTAGCTGGAGAAAAGCTGTTTCCAGTCTTCAAGTGGGCGAAAGTACTATTGGAGTGGAGGCTGCTGGCTGACTGCTGAGTCGTGGTGGCTGCCTGTTTAGCTTTCGAGCAAACACATAAATGGAAGGTCAACAGCTCCTCCGGATTTATAAATTAATGGGTATAATCATTAACACAACAATGAGTTATCAGAGAAGTAATTTCTCTGGGGAGGCATAAACACAGATTTTTAAATAAAAGATGTCAAAAAGAAGTCTGAGTAATAATTTTATACGAGCACATAATGTGTTAGCAAAATGGATTCTTCAACAATTGTACACAGAATAGGAGAGGAATACATTTTCAAAGAAGGTGAAGGGAATGAATTGAACTCTGGTTGAATTCAGAGCTAAAATCTGCCTTTTAACATTACAGGGTTTATATAAGGGGTTTTAACACTAATGGGGTAATTATACATACTCAGAAATATTTTTTTTTTTCCATAACTGAATAAACAAGCTGTTCTCAGATGAAAATAAGGTCCCCAGAACACTGTTTGAAGCTAGAAAGGTGGCAGGGTCCGCCAAATATAAACAAAGTAAAATAGAATGAAACTGAGTTTGTTTATTTAGTTTGTGTAGGCATAAACAAAAAAAAAATCAGTCAATAAAGATCTTTCTCTTCTGAATAAAATGTCTTGCTCAAAACTAAGAAAGTTTGAACTAAATAAATAAGATAGTTATTTATTAGTCCCACAACATGGAAACTGACATTGTTACTGCAGCAAGGGGGATAGCGAAATAGAGATGAACATCAATAAAAAAAAAAACAATGAAAAAAATAAGTAAGTGAAAAAGTAAGATGAACAAGAGGAAAAGAAAACAGTAAGAACAATGTAAACAATACAAAGAAGAAACAAAACTCAACAGTTGAAATTTCACCATTGCTCATAAAAGTTGACAAACAGCAACATTGTATTAACATATAATAATAGTAATAATAACAAACGATATTAGAGTGTAATGTTTACATTATAACAAATACATTATTCTATGTTTCAGGACGAGTATGTTTGTTTTTTTAAAAAAACGTTATGAGACTATTTGTTCGGCGACTGACTGTGCGATGCGAGTGGACTCTGCCATCCTTAGACACCCAGATGCCCTGAAGAGACAGGTGACAACCTCCCATCATGCCACATCACGCCCTTCCTGCTCTGGTGACACACTTAATTTGGCCTGGCAAGTAGGCATTTAACCTAATATTACATTCAGAGACATTCAAAGCAGGCCAACTGGCATGCAGAGACGCAGGACGCACTCGCATGCTGTCACGTCAACACACACTCAGAATATGTATAGAACATTTTTTTGTCCTTGTCCGTCACTGATGCCTCTTTACGATCTATATTTTTATATGCCCTTTTGAAATTGTCGAACTAATCCAAGTGTTGATTCAAACAGGCTCTGACACACACCCACACACTAAAATGCAAATCATATACTTGCTTATGCACGGAGAGTACACACACGCAAAACCATATGTACATGTGCACTGTAACATGTGACACTATCACACAAATAACAAAAACAGCTTGCACAGAAATGTATTAATACACACAGATACACACACACACACATACACGCACACGCTGGCCCCTGTGTTGTCATGCTGATGGTGGTCACAGGCCATGAGGACTGATGAGCAAGATCTTGGCCGACATGCCCTGAAAGAAAGGATTTGTTGTCCTCCTTCATCACACCTACCTGTTTTTTCACACTTGGCTTCCTCTTCTCTCTCCCTCCCTCCTTCCATCTTTCCTTCTCCTTGCTGAGCAGATATTTCAGTGCCGCAGGACCCTTTAACCTCCTCCTCCTCCTCCTCCTCTTCCTCCCCCTCCCTCTTCTCCTCATCCGGTCATCAAACATGGGCACCAGCTCACAATGCCACCCACTTCCCACCTGCGAAACGCAAACAAAACCTCCCTCCTTCATCTGTCCTCAAACAAAGAGCCCTCCCCCTGTTTTTTTTTCTTTTTCCTGCACTGTCAGTCCTGTCCAGCTTTTCACTTACAATTAGCTGTGGCGGGCTTCGCACTCATCAACTGTCGTGAGTTTAGCACCCAGTCATGAGGGGCCTTGACAGATCAAGCTAAGGCACCCTGACACCACTGGTGTGAAAGAAGATTCTAATTCTGGATAATTAGCTGACGAGAGCATGTAAGAGGGGAGGGGGAGGAGGGCGGTGGGGAGGGACGGGGGGGAGCTGAGGCAAAGTGGCAGTGCGTCGTAAGCACTTTCTGTCAACTTACTGTTGATCTCTATTCTCTCTCTCGCGCTGTCTCTCTCTTATCCATCCATCTATTTCTCTGTCTCTTGCTTCCTCCTTCACCTGACCTCATTTACACATCTCTCCACAGGGACCAGTGATGAAACACTTAGTCCTCATGTAATACCAAAAGGCCTCCCCATAACTTGGATCTGGAAAATCATAATTGATCAAAATGTTAAACTCATCTTTGTTTCAACACACTTCATAACCATGACTTGTACCTTAATGTTTGCTCTGCTTTATGTACCGATCTGTGCAAACCATCATTTAGAATATCTTTCAAAACAGAAAGATATTAAGAGTTGACAATGATGATTTTTTTTTAAAAAAGCCTTGGAGATAAGTTTATAAAACTACTTGGAAGTAAATTCTCAATAACTAACTTTTGAATTTCAAAGTGCTTGAAAATCCAGGCAGAAACCGAGGACTGCTCTCGTTTCATAGTTGCGAACTGTGCTAAACAAACTCAGATATGAACTGAACAACCCTATTTATGACTGGAAAACACGGAAAAGCAGGTAAAAAAGGTCAGATTAATTATCAAATGGAACAGCACATTGTATTATGTTGTGTAATGAACATCACATGTCATGCGTGTGTATGTGAAAACAATCTGACACATATTCTGGTGGTAATCTGACCAGCAGCTGCATCAACACACATATGTACAGTAGATCAACCACATATTTGCATCTTACTGGACCTGCTGAACATTAAAATTACCCTGTCTCAGAATCAGGGTCAGTTTTATTGGCAAATAATGTGTACACATACAATTTGACTCTGGTTTACAAGAAAAACTTAACAAATAATGAAAAGATTGTTAAATAATAATAATAATAATAATAATAATAATAATAATAATAAAGACGGTAAGTGATTAGGACTGTACTGTACAATATTATGTGAAAAGTAAGTTGGGCAGTCCGTCCCCTTGAAAGACCCCTGCGAGCAGAGGATATTTTATTATAATAACCCTACCTTCTAATAATGAACCTTGTAGGCAGCTTTAAAGTTACATAGGAAGTGGAGCTGAAAGGACACACATAAACCCCTAACAAATTAGAGGGGCTGTTTTCACCCAAAATGGTGTGTATGTACCCAGATGGGCTGCTTTCATCTATGGAGATGGTGTAAAGAAATGAAGAATAAATACTGGATAAATATGCCTACATGGTGTAGACAGATTATGTTGATTATATAAATGTATTCTGGTATATCATCCTAGAAATGTTAAATACTAATTTGCAAAAGCAAACATGTTTTGATAAAAACACAATGCCACCCAGATTATGTTTTTTGATCAACACAATGATGAAGCCAACGTGATCCAGACAGCAAATATGCTTCTTTCAAACTGTATTTAGCAATGTAATTCAGTGGTATAAGAATGGGACTTCAAGGAGACAGTTTGTATACGAACTAGCACGATGTGACACTGGCTGCTTTGTGCATTACCCGATGTTTATCAAAATATAAGCGCCCCGCTAATGAATGACCTCATTATCCGTGGCATATTGTCACTTCTGCGAGCAGACGGTCGTGTGCTGTTTGGATGTGCTAGTTTTAGTGGTACTCAGGATTCATTGTAGATGCATTTAGCAAACGGTACAGATGCTGCTGACGATGTTGATGCTTCACTTTTATAAAACAGTGGTCGACCAAGGCCGGTAACACAAACTGCCACAACGGGCTCGTCAAAGGCTTGTATGGAATATGTAGTGTGTATGTATGACAGGTGAATGAACTGTCCATGACAGAACAATGCAGCGAATGAGGAAGACTGAGGGAGCAGGCACGCAGGTATGGTGACATATGACACACAAACACACACGTGAACACACTCGCATACATGGTTGCAAAATGTGCAGGTACGACAGATGCACTGTATCATTGGCCGCTTGCAAACATATACATCCTCAATGCCACAGAGAAGCACATGACCTCACATGCACGCGTCAAAAATGTAGATGCACAGAAGCTCACGTGCACGCACACACACAAACACATACACACGGTGCCAGGGAGGCTAGCTTTCTTGGAGGAAGTCTTGACGTAATGTGGGACTAATGCAGAGTGACATTTGTGATGTCAGATTCTTTGCACCACCGGCTGGGTAGTTAATGGCCATTAGTGGCTGTACGGAGGCTCTGATTGGTGTAGAAGGACAGTGTGACCCTGTGTGTGTTCATGTGCGTGTGTGTGCATCACTGACACCTCCATGTGATGGCGAGTTGAAACAGTGACCCAACCAAATCAGACATGGACCAAATCAGACGTCAGTGCATTTATGCCAAAAATTCCTAAATCTTTCTTCCACTTGTAAACCCGCCTCACATGACAGTACTTATGCCTGAACATATTCTCAACCATGCACTCTCTGGCCATATCAACACATTTACTGAGTTAACCATCCATGAATGTCTACATATCAGACCGTGACCCAACAGTTAAGCCCGGCGCCGGGGCCCCTGTGTGCCGCACGCGGAGCAGGCCCATCCAACCGTGGCCAAGGTGGGCCCCAGCCACTGGCTTGAGCCAGACACAATGGGCAGGACCGATGGTTTTGAAATGATATCTATTACTGTTAGTGACAGCAGTCCCAGACAGCATGCTTTGATGCTCCTGCAGACTGACAAGCCAAGCAGAGTGACGCTGATGGCTGTGGGCACAAATCAGAATCGCTTTACTGCATCGCCGCTGCGCTCTCCCTAACCCCAGCCCCAAACCTCTGCCCTGCTCTGCCCTGCTATTCCCCCAAAGTGAGGGTGAGAAGTAGGAAAATTAGGAAGGCAAGAGGAAGAAACAGAGTTTGAGGTACAGAGAGAAAACGAGAGGAAAGAGTTGAAGATTAGTAGTAAGTGAGAAAGAGGAGTGAGAATATGAAGAAGGAGAAATAAGGGGGAAAGGCAAAGAATATGCATTTTTGAGTTATCATTGTGTTCTGTCTCCTCCTTCAGCTAAATGACACTCCTCTTCTTCGCTCAACACTCATCTTGCACTTCCCTTTTTTTCCCTCGTTTAACTTTTTTTAAGGTTTGGCTGAGGCTATTTTTGGCGACACTATGAGCAGACACAGATAGATATTGAGGATGAATGAGGAACGAGTTAAAGAGCAAGGGCAAAGTAAACAAAAGAGAGAAAAGAGACAGAGAATTGTCATAGCCTGAACTTCTTAATACATCCAGAATGAGCCACGCTACTGGAATGGATTCCCCAGTGGGGAAAAGAAACGAGTTAATCCAGGACGTGTTGACGTTTCTTTGGCCTGGGGCGCTTCCATTTCCACCTATAATTGAAAACATCTTACAATGCCACAAACGAAGGCCGATCTCCTCTAACAGATTGTCTTAACTTTGGACATTTATCCTGCAGTCCATTTGTTAAAGTTTGAAATAATTAGACAAAAAACATCCTCCATATTCAAGCATTTACAAGATGTATTCTAAACAAACTGATGATATGTTTGATATGTTGTCTTTCTCTGTGCTACTGTATTTAGTTTGTGTGCCTGCTTACAGTCCGTCTCCAGCTTTATCAATACACACACATACACACACACACACACACACACATCTGTATCATGTCTGCCATGTATCGTGCACAGTTCACCCGCCGGCGCTGTAAGAAATCTCATCAGTTAAGTGATGCTGTGGTCTGAGAACTGACCTGAGGTAAAATAATAAACAATGAAAACACACACAAGCAAGCGCGCCACTAAAAACATAAATGCTTGTCTGTGTTTTAAAGAGCACAAACACACGCAGACAGTGGCACACACACACACACACACACACACACACACACAGCCCGAATAAACACGGCGGCGGGTGAACGCAGGCGGCGAGGCCACAGTGGTGTCTGACTGTGTGTATGTGTGTGTCAAACACACTTCCAAGCATCTGAGCACCAGCGTGCAGCTCCTCAGAGGGAGAAAGGAGAGGTAGTGGTGCCCACTCAGCTGAAAGGCCTCTGGCCACCATGCCAGCACAATCTCTTCAGCACTTCGGGACCCCCGTCGCTCGCTGCATCTCCCTTTCCCTCTCTGCCTCTCGCCTCTCCCCCAACCCGCGTTTATTTCTGTCAGCTTCCATATTCTCGTCTTCACAGCGTGTTTGCCCGTACTCACAAGACATTTCTAGTTCGTGCAGACGACTGTGGGGACCCCTGGTAAGATGGTAAACAGGCACACCAGCTTCGCAGGCAGGCTCCCCAGTTGCACTCAGGGCCTGGGGACACGTCGGAGTCAGACCTTCCCCTTATCCTTATTCTCTACAGGGACGATCAGTAGGCCTGTTAAGGCCCTGGTGTGACACCGCCTGTCCCATATGATACACCAACACAGGCACCCGGCTCTCCCCCTGCGGTCGTACGGCCTCCATATGCACACATCACTACAATGAGGGTCCTTCGGTGAAGAGCCCAGCTTTCCTGATATCAGGGATATTATCTGGAAAGTTTGTTGCCAGTGGACAACAACAAAAGGTCAGAGGAGCATTGTTGATCCTGACCATGATAAACACAATAGTGTACCATAAGAGAGTTGCATTTGTTGGTTAAGAGCTGCATTGTCATACAGTGAGACAAACACTGAAGAGTATTCCATATGTTATAGTAATGAAATGGAAAACATACAACCAATGACTGTTTTTTTGTGTTTCCTCTTTACGAGGCTCTTAAGAGCACTGAGTGAAAATATTATTTTTCAGTATGGGATGTAACTACATTAGCATCCTTAGTTGTACCATTACAAATGATTTGTGGAGATATTTAGTTGTTTTTTTTTTACAAGCCTTAGATGTATTCTGACTACAATACCAAACCAACATCATTAACAAACGGGAGAAGTCTGGAAAATAATTACATTTTGTGAAATTGCTGTATGTCGTGAATAAATGACACAAAATGATTTGTTCCATCTTCTACAGAAAAAATGATCATGAAGCCTAAATTACTGAAATGATAATTACTAACTGTTATGCTCAACTTTGTTTAATTTGAGTCATCCTCAACTGATAAGCACAGTCTTAATCAGAATCTCTTATTGTAAATACCTGTTCTTCAATGTGTGAGCAGCATCCTACTGTTGCAGCTTAACCCAACCGCCAGAATAAATGTTCCTGCAAAACCACTGATAGTTTAAAATGCATGTTTTTTTTATGTTGCAACTTTATGCTAATCCACTTTATGCTATTTATGTTAAATTTTCAATTTCTGTCTCATCACAATGCTGTTCCTATAATTTGGTCACAACCCAATCCAATCTTGAACAATGTATTGAATTTTTAAAACATATTATGTGTTTTTATCTGGTAAAAAATGAAATGAAATAGATGTTGAATAAAAGAAGAGCCGTGAAAAATATAATATTTGCCTTTAAAACGTTGTGGAGTAGAAATATAAAGGAGCAAAAATAAGGTACAAGTACTTGAGTAAATGTACTTAGTTAATTTCCACTCCGGGAAACTCAGCTTGAGGTTTTCAGAACCTATCAAGACTGCTGTTAATTAGAGGAGACCGGAGTTCAATCCTACAACGAGGTCCAGGCACTAAGAGGCAGTCGGCATAATGAACATAAGAACCATATGGGAGTGTAACGGAGGAAACAGTGAGGAGGGGGGACAGAGAGGAGGATGATAGAAGAATAGAGGTGGCCAATGTAAGCAGGCTGGACTGCATTAAAAAAGGACTTAAAAAATATGATGGCCCCGAAAAATCTAAATCTTTTCCATCTTATCTTGCCTTTGGGTTGTTCAGCCAACCCAGCTTCCTGTAGTCTGTGTAGTTTCCTGATGCTCTTTTTGTGACGGACGCACTGGAGCCGGCAGGTCCGTCTATCTGCCATTTAATGAGATGAGCAGGAGGGATTGCTTCTTGGATTGATAGCTGACATTCTTGTAGGTTCCCTCCTGCTCCGGCCTCTGTACACCAGTTAAGGGAGGTTAAAGCCCATATATAATGACCGACCCCAGTGTACTGATTTACAGTGCTGACCCTCGGTACGCCCTTACAGCACAGACAATAGTCTTTACACAGGAACGTACAACAGATCCCAGGGAATGGCTGTCACCATCCGTCATTTGGTTTACTGTAGTCGCCTTTTTTTTTTTTTTTGATAGCTGATGGACAAGAAGGGATGCAGACATCGAGAACTGTGAGTGACACAGACCAACACCAATTACAGTAAATTAGCATGAAAAATCGGAATGGAAAGTCTCAAATAAAAATAAATAAAAAACAAAAATTTTACATTTTAAAGGGGCTATTGACAACATTCAGCAATGTTCAATTTTGAATTCCTTCTCCTCACCTATTATTACATTCACGTAACAACACGGTTGTTCAAATCACCTGCCCCCTCAAATGGTTGCCAGTTTGTTCTACCTAACGTTGCAATGCTAGCTAGCTAACTGAGTCAAATTCCCAACTCCCGACACCTACAATCCCAATGGATGAGACTCAAAAATCTACTTTTCTTATAAATCGGACCTTAATATATAAATAGTACATTGCTAACGTTTAGCTAACATGGATACCATGTGATACCAACCAGAATTCTTACACAGACATAAAGAAAACAATCATTTTGGACCTGGCAAACAGTTTAAAATTATTCATTCACAATCATGATTTTTTATGTTTTGTCTTTATTAAAAGGTTGTCGATATGACCTGTGAAATCAAATTTGAGAGTACAGAAAGAGAGGACACAAATGCTGAAAAAGGGGACACAGAAAGTTGAAAAACTAGAAAAAAAAACAATGGTGTCAAAAAAACAAGGTAGTTGTTGTTTTGGACCTCACTTTAAATATGTCGACCCTGTTCCAGCAGGACAGAGGGACTGCAGTGACAACTCATGTCCCTCCTCTGAGTGTGGACCTCCGCGGCCTCCCCACAGCCAGTGTTTTCTGGCAGGTCATAAAAGATAATTGTGTTGCTTGGGCTTTTTAAGAGTTAGCCAACGAGTGCTCCAGGGTGGTCAAGGGGACTTAGTGTGTGTTTACCACGACACAGAGACAGTGAGGCTATACCTAACCACCCACTAGACGGCAGATAAGACATCAATCTACCCCACCCCTCCAATTTAGGGAAGAAGGGAAGGAGGGATGGGAGGGGAGGAGCGGCAGTTTGAAGAATGAGTGGCACTCGCACCATCCACTCTGAAGTAGTTTGGGGCTGCACGCACCATAACTTTCCACTGAACATGTGTGTGTGCGTGTGTGTGTGTGTATGTGTGCATACTTATGTACGTGCATGTGTTTCTGTGTGTGTGGGCCACGGCAGACCCAGACCCAGCAATCTACAGGGAGTCGTTGCCCTATAGCCCCAGCCCTGCTATAACTTCATTAGGTGTGTGTGGAGGTAATGGCACCGTGGTCCAGGAGCTCGTAACATGGAGCCAGAGGCCCATCGGCCGCCCGCCAGCCCAGCCCACACAGATGCACTGCACTGGTATGCCTCTATATAAGCTCCAGTTATACGGGCAGAATTAGCGTTTAGTGAGGAGCCACTGTAACTTAATATGAGACGGTGCTTATAACTTGAAGAGATTGGAATTTTCAAGCAACACAGGGATGAAATAAGTGGATTAATTCTCACTAGACGTATGTTATTCTGCTGGGCAATGTGAATAAAGACTTACGGCAAATGTAGACAGAAGAAAGAAATTGATTGTAAACTCCAAGACGATCCATACCTTTCACACCACTGATGTAATAAAGCTGGTCCAAACGCAGTCCAAATTCTGCTGACGGCCAGATTGTGCTTGCTGCTTTGTTGGAGTCAATGAGAGAATGAGCAACAAATTTTGCTGTTTCTTCAAAAATAAAATATTAAACTCCTGGATAAAGCAACATAATCTTAAAAATGTTGCACCCCAAGGTGTAACAATCGATTCCAAGTGGAAAGCATTAAATTGCATTATGTCATTGTCTGTAGCCTATTGTTTTGTTAGTTGTCACTCACCCTTGGCAGTCGGCCAGCTGAACACAAAGTCAGAAGAGAGGAAAGTGTTTCTATACACCAGGAATGTATTTATAGAAGTCGGAGGGCACAGAGATACACCATAGACAACACGTACTAGATCAGATATAAATATGAATATGCTTTATGAAGATGCTGCATAGAAATGTCTCTACAGCATTCACATCAGCGTATAAACCTGTATTAAATGGGTTGTTTTGTATAACTTTGTATGTTGCTTTCACTCTGTACTGTTTGTTATTGTGCTGTTTCTTTGCTCTGACCTGCCAAGTGACTACAGATGTTAATTAGCTTGAAGCTATAATCTGGTATGTTGTAGCAAATGGTGACATTTTTGTTTAAGCTATAAACTGTCCCCTTTAAATACATTAAATTAAATGCTTAAAGGTGCAGTATGTAAGAATTTGAGTTTGAAATATTCGAAAACTAAAATTATCAACAGAGTGTGAAAAACTAGCAACGTATGTCAAAGACATCTACATTTTTTGGTGCAGAGATATCTACGGAAGCTAGCATGCTAACCAGCTAGCCTCGAGCCACTTTGCACCTCAAAAGGTGAAAGTCAGATAGTAAACCACTCCAACACTCAGCGATAATTGTAGGTAACTAAGCTAACTACTGTAGCTAACAGCAGCTTCAGCTAGCAGAAGTTAGTGATTGCTCTGTTGATATGCTGCCCCCTATTTGTTTGACTATGCATTCGACATGCACCCAGTTCTTACATATTGCACCTTTAAACATGACGAATAAGAGGAGTTAAAGTAAAGATGTTCAGTTTTCACTCTCACTTTTTTATATTTTGCTCCCCTTAAAAATCTGTAACTGTTGCTGTTCACAAATCTCTCAGCAGCAGCAGCTGAAACTAAAAGACAGTTTGAAAATGCATCATAATATCATGTGAAACGTCTTAACAGGCCCCTTGCTACTAATGAAAGAGAACACTGAGTGTAGACTGAGGACTGACGAGGTTCATACACCATGAACTACTTGTCGTTTCTGGTTTCTTCCATAGACTAAAAGGTACAGCTCATTTGAATAATCAGCCTGGTCATAGAGGGACACACACACACACATACACACACATACACACACAGACTGATTGAGTTGCACATCCCATTTCCGAAGGAAGCCTCTGTTTATTTATTTGCTATATGTCTGAACTTGCCCGTCTTGATGTTGTTGTGTTGTAAGTGAGTCAGAAAGGGGCCCTTTATTAAATCACTGGGCTCTCCTACTGGAGTGAGACTATCCCACAGATCTATGGTAATACACAGCCTCGGGTGGAGGACAATTCCATTAGTGGAGGACAGGGGCTGGGGCTGATAGCACAGCAGATAGGGCCCCCTCCTTACTACAATACCTCCTGGCTGACTCGCCGTCAGCCTGTTTAGCCTGAAGTTTTATAGAGCTAATCACCACTGTTTGCACAAGTCAGAATAAATCTGTCCCCAGCACCTGACCGGTAGACATACAACAAGGTATTGTCATCGTGATCCAAGTACCTGGCTCCAGAGAAGATTTTTATCATGGAGAGACTGCAGCAAGAGAGCTGATTAAAGGGAATATATTGGTAATAATAAGATTGTACTTACCAAGCTGATTTGCTGAGATCTGGGAATATGGCAAAGTCATTAAAAACAAGTTTGATAAAGCGCTGTTGTAGCCTAGCTTAAGATAAACCTATACATAATGTTCAACACATCCATTTACCTAAACGACTTAATAGATCAAGTTACTACAGCCACAAGAGGTTGCTGCCTAATAATGCTGCTTGATAAGGCAAAAACATAATCTAAATAAAAAGTATTACCCAAACTGTTGTACACTTTTTTGGTTGTTCTCATTTTTAATCTTTCCTCTTTCATGTCCACTTGGACATGATATCGTCGTATTTTTCAGATCTCTGCAATCACAGTGGTAAAGATAATAAACATAAGTTTATGTGGTATGAAATACAGTGTCCACTGTATATTCTATTTGGAGCCACTGCCAGCACACAGCCAGATTTAGTTTACATATTTGAGTTGACCTTTATAAAGTTAGGCCAAATGAGTGAGCAAGAACAGGCCAGACTTTGCTAAAGCCTGTGATGAAAGCCCACCACTCTTGTTTTTATTGTCCACTCTCCACCAGGCGGAGTGTTGTGGGAACTCTAGAGAGTTGTGGCTGCTGTTTGATCACACCATGGGAGTCTGACCTGTCACTAAGTGGTGGCAAACATGGCCCACACACAGAGCTAGTGAGCGCCTATGCATGTATATGTGTGTGTACGTGTTTCCCACACACAGCGCCACATACCTCACCAGAGGAGGCAGGTCACAACGTGTCAGAGTGTTGAGGATCCATAATGGCCATTTAGCCTTCAACAGCTAATATCAGCACTGCTGATTTACAAGGAATTGGGCTGATTGGTCGCTGGACTCGCACGCTGCTTTCATCAAACCTGTTTGACATTAGCTGATATGAACGTACAGCCAAAGATATAAATATAAACACATTTACTCTACTAAATGATAATAATAAAATGAAAGAGAGCTATTAAACGTTATTATGCTTAAGCTGTTCCCGGTACTGGACCTCATACCAGCATGTACCATACATCCCTCCATGGTAACCAGCTGTTTCCAGCCAGGCGGAGTGACAAGGGACCGGAGGGAGCCATCGAAACTCCGGGGACTATGACAGAAGCGTGGTGACAAGTGACGACGACGCCCTCCCTCATGCATGTGTCCCCGCGCTGCACAGGACAGCACCCTCAGCAACAAGACAAGACGGAGATCACGCACCATGCTAGGCTAATAGCCACGATATGCTCTGCTGAAGTCAACTCTGATCGAGGGCTGGCGCTGTGATCACTGCTGATAGGGGAACAACGTGACTCGTAGATGTCGGGTTGGATATATGGAAATGGCAACTTCACTTGTCTCCTGAATAGCTTCTGTACCCGGTGATGAAAACTTGAAAAATAATATTAAAAAACTCCAGAGATGTAAACGCGGATCTGTGATTGTTTAAGATGACTGGTGACCTGCAGGACTTGACCACACGCTCACCTTCACCGCAAAGTGTCGGGAAGTATCACACTGGTGATAATGGAGACTGTTTGTGTTTAGTGTTTGTTGGATCTATTTGTTGGAGAGGCACGGTGTAAACAACATGTGCATGAAGGTTTCACTAGACACACACACATGTACAAAATTCAATTTTGTAAAGCTTAGATTCTTTACACACAAACATACACTCTACTTGCCCCTGTGACCAACTGGAGACCAGAGAGACATTGACATGACCCAGATAATAGGCCTAAAGTCTTGCCTCCACAATTTGATCAATTTGCAGTTTCCTCACAATCGCAGCCACTGCGCTGTCCCCCGCAGCTACTGTGTGGCCCCCCACGCCCGGCCACGTAGACGCATCACTGCCCGCCACAGCAAGATGCTCTGCCTTTCACCCCTTTTCCCCCCAAATCACCGCTAAGCCTGCCTGATGCCTGCTGCCGGGACACAAACGTGCTCTTGCTCCTGTCATCTCTAAGCAAACACAGACAGGAGGGAAAAAGGCTGACAGTTTGTCTTGTACCATATGCCACGTGGCAGCAAAGCCTAACTGATATGGCCGGAGTTTGGGCCACAGCCAAGGGCTCTTTTTTTGATCTATTTTATTCTCCTCTTCCTTGCATGTGCCTGAGTCTTGGGCGGAAATGTGAAACAAAATCACTGTCTGGCCCTCACCAGGCTGGATTTACTGTCTGGGCCCGGCCAGAGCAGGGAGCTGCTTTGATCGTTATTTGTGCAATATTTCAGACAGTACTCACGATAGGTCTGTGGAAGCCACTGATAGCTGGAATAGCCTCCCCCCTGCTCTTGTGAGAACTCTTTTTCCAAAGGGAAGAAAAAATATGTTTGGCAGAAACTCCTTCTTTTTGCCTTAAGACATGTTTGTCTTCAGCAAAGCCTCTCAATCACGGACTCACCTGTGGGGTCTTTCCATACGCAGTGCAGGAGTGGAATTTGAGTAAGGTTGTCAATAGATTAGAATTAACCTGTGCGGTAGGATTAGTGAAGACAAATGTGTTGCTGGTGATGTGTTTAACCCTTGAGGAGCTGCATCGCTTTGATCATTTTCCTCAGAGCACAGAGACAGAGACCCTCAGGTCGGCAACAAATTTCAGAAAATGACAGTGTTTGCTTCCAGGGGTATGAGAAATAAATGTGCGTGAGTGCTTCTGTGTGTTTCTCAGTCTCTTGAAATTATGGGAAATTACCAAGAGGAACATGATATCCCGCTTTGTGTTCAGGAGAATGTTTTCTCACTGTGAAAGGATTATGTGGAAGAGACATGACTGGAAACAGTAGAGCGATGAATGACACACCATCATCCTCGACACTGATGGCCCGGGTTCTGTTTCCATCCGACTGATTCTGATCGCAGCTAGTGCCCTTTGAATTTTGTCGCCCCTGCTCCTAAAACATCCCCAGCCCACCACTGATTCTTGAGCATTTTTAACCTGTATTTCATTTCAGCATATTAGCTACTGTGTACCACGTATAGAATTAGTTTGACATGTAAAAATAAATGTATCGTAACAGCTTCGCTATATTCAGGACAGTCAAGACGACGTCATTGTAGACTTACTATCATATCTTTAAACTAGGTGTAATCATGCAAAACAAATCTATGAATTTCTGTTACAGATGAAAACTGTCATGTTCTTCAAGTGTGTTAAATGTTTAACTAGTAAAACTTTGGTGCCTCCGTATAGAAACCTGCTTTCGTGCGACGCTCCTGTCAGTCAACACCTCCCCGATGTGTCATCCTCCGCAGCAGCTAAACCTGGAACTGGGGCAAAGTGGTCACCATTTTCACTTCGATGGTTCCCTTCCCGCCTTCGCTGGGGCCGGTGCGGTAGGCAGGAGTTGATGAAAGAAATGACAGGTGAGTGACAGATGCCTTGAGGGGCAGGAGGTGGGAGGGATGGGGGAGGGTGGAAGCGCGCTCGCCAGCGAGGTGCAGCGTAGTGCCACAGGTAAAGAGATGCCAGGGTGGAAGATTGACGCACCTTGATGGCACTGGCAGGCAGATGTGACACAGGTGAGGGGCAGAGTTTGGGGACCTTCGAGGCTCCTCACAGCTGCTTCTTTGCTCCTGTCAGACAGATGCACACAGCGGCAGCCTCGCAACGACGCAATCATGTGTGTTCATTTGCACAAACATGCTCACACTAACCAGTTTTATAAAGTCAGGACAAGACTGAGAGAAAGAACAAATCCAATTCTAGCTTTCCTGATTGTCCTTCAATAACTGGATTCTCAATATCTTAATACAATAAACTTACATGATTCCTGTCTTTGTCTTATTGATTGCATTAAGACATTACTCCAAACAGGTGCCTGATGTCACCGTTGACCGTGTCACTGTCTCCTCCCTTCTAAATGTCGATTCTCTACCCATTCTACGCCCCATTTTATTTGATTTTATGTTCATTTAACTCCAGACAACCCTGACATTAGAAGTGGATTCTAGCCATCTTCCTTCTCCTGAATTAACTAATGTGGAACCGTTACGACCATCCGTGGGTGACCATGATGTGAGTAGGCAATATATGAAAAATACCACAATTTCCCGTATCTCACATAGCCAGACTCGTCTCCGCAGCGGCGTGCTAGCGCTGGAGAGAGGTGCACCATTATCATTCTGCTAGATGGGTTTTGCTGCTGTTACTGCTAGCTTGTTTTCATACGTACTGTGAGCAACCCGGTAAGGGTTAGGTCACTGCTGTTGTTTTTGGCAGAGACAGGTTCTGAAAACGCTATTAGCGAAACGGAGGAGAATGCTGACTTAAATAGCCACCCAATGGCAGTCTTATACCCGCAGTCCTAATCTGGTGAGTCAGACTACAATTTCCTTTACATATATAGACTGCAATAAGTGGGGGAGACCCAGGTTATCTGTTAATTTATGGCAGAAACACAAATCAGGTGGACTGTACAATAGCAATACTGATGAATAAGATGGTGGTAGAAAATAAGGTGAAAGCAGATTATGGCAGTTGAGCAATACATTTTGGGAAAAACACTTATCCTCTTTCTTATCAAGGGTTGGATGAGAAGATTGATATCACTCTATTGTCTGTACACTGAATATGAAGCAACAGCCAGTAATTGATTAGCTTAGCTTAGCATCAAGACTGTAAACATGGAGACATAGGTAGTTTAGCTGGGTCAGAGGTAACAAAATCAACCTACCAGCGCCTCTGAGCTCAGTAATTATCATGTTACATCATGCTTGTTTTAAAAATGACTATTTCTTGGCTTCATGACTTCTCCCGATCATCCTCACAGTGACAAAACTCCAGTGAGTCACCGTGCCTGGCCAAGGAATAGTAGCTGAAGTGTCATATTAAGGGAATGGTATCAATGCTGTCTTGTAACTCTCACCAAGAAAGCGAATAAAAGTAAGTATCACCAATAGGCCATTACAGAATATCATTGTACTTTGGTGTACAGTGTATTGCTATTGTAAAAAAAACATATTATTTTTTTATTTCTGCACTTGCTTACCATTTATTTTATATCAAAAATATCAACTAAGTGACTGTAATTCATTAAGTTCAGTGTACCAGCCAATTATTAAATCAATTAAATTGATTAATTCAATAATTTGCTATACAAAGTGTAAAGGGACAATTGAATGAACCCTTGATCAACAATAGATGCCATTTGAACAGCATCTAAAAACAATAATGCTTTTCTCTTTGCAGATGAAATATGAATTAATCAGAAGTGTGATATTTTATTCAGGGGGCCTCAGTAGCGAGCAGGGCACCCATCTGTCTCTCATCTCTCTAGTCAGCCATGTCATGTGGGACTGAAGTGAAAGAGAAAGAGAGCCTCTCTGATTGCTTGCCACCCAGCTCTTTGCTGCTGCTCAGTGTCACTGCCACTCACCAGCCATTCTGATGTGTTCGTTCCTCTCCAGCTCCATTAACGTCACTCTTGGTCGACACGCTCGCAAATGGATAGGCGTACAGGCCTCCAAAATAGGGAAAAGGGAAACGCTTCATTTATGTTTTAGGTGAACATGGACACTTGAAAGGCAGAACAAGAGTGATATATTTTTTCATCTCCTTAAGTAGGCTTGCATTAACGCGAATGTCTCTGAATTTCAGCCTTAAAATGTTATTCTCGTGCCCCGAGGAGCTGGTCTACAACTAGAATCCTCCAGTTGTTATCCTAGCACGCCTAGCTTAGGCCCCACTGTCAGTGAATGGAGATGTTTCGGGCAGACTGAGTGATGAGGTGCATAAGAGGTCAGCATTCTAAAGGGGCTACCAATTGGATCATGACCCATGAGGGACAGATATGGGCAGGGGATTTAGCCTCAAAGGTCGCCATGGGGTCAAGGAGTGTCTTGCATTCCAGACTCCTAATCCTCTCCCGGCAGTCTGGAACGCCGTCCTTCGCTGCTCCACACACGCATGCCCATACACACATAAACATGTACACCTCTCACGTACTCTGTGCTGAGTCTCAGTGCCCCTCGCGCCAACGAGCACAGGTTGTGGTGATAGATTGGATAAAGAGACTTAAAATAAATGCATGCCTCCTGGCCCCAAGTACTCCTCCTCCTCCTCTATGCCTTGCGGAGAGAAAGTCTGGACTTCGGGCGCCCTCTCCACTCAATACCCTGACCTTCCACTTATCCACCCACCTCCTACCAGGCCATCGAGTTTCCCCCATGCTGAGACACCGGAGTGCCGGGGATGCGGGTAATTTGTTAGGGCAACCCAACCCCCACTTTTTATGCTTGTGTGTGTGTGTGTGTGTCAGCATGCAAGCATGTGTATGCACCAGGGGCTTTCTCCAGGAATCTTTCAGTCCATGTCGCCAGTCCAGGCGGTCCCAGACAAGTCAGTGTCAGTGGCTGCGTAAGCAGTGCTGATGCTAGCCGCAGTGCATTGGAAGCTAGGGCATCCTGGTCATGGCAATCGGAGCCATCCATCAGCCTGATGTGACGTGCATGCCACCCAACACCGTGCAGCATTTGTGCCCCCCTCCCCTAAACACTTATACATTACATGCACAGACACAGTATACAATGGAGACTATACATCCCAGATGATTTTTGGAAGCTGAACCTGTTGACATTTACACTGCAAATCCCACCACACACTCAAAACACACAAACATAGTGACAAAATCGCTCCATCTGTGGCTTGGACGGCACGTAACACAGCAGTTTGTGTGCAGCAAGGCACACCAGGCATCTGCCTCCTACTGTTTGTGTTGGAGTGGCCCTCCTGCTGGTCCTTCGGTCGTACCCCCCCCTCACTTCCTATCCCACTACACTATACCAAACAGAGCCAAATAAAACACAGGCTAACATAATGTAGCAGCATGTCAGTGGTGGGCCCTGGAGCAAGGCTGAAACATGAACCGCTCTGTACCAGCCATTAGGACAAGAGTAAACGCAGCTACGATTTCTTCCTAGCCGTCCAGCCCCTTATGTTGTCCAGTGCAGAGTCTGTGTGTGTGTGTGCCAGCAGCAGATTGAGTGATGTATCCTGTGTGGCTGTGGTGTGCTCAGTGGGCCAGAGAGAAGTCCCAGCAGGGGACTACTTCTCCCTTGGCCCCTGGGCCACTGCACTTCATCAATCTCTCCACTGGGAAAGGCCTGCCACTGGATCGCAAGAGTTTCACACACACAGACGACTGCGCTCACTCAGAGAGAGGAAGCAAAAGCAGACAACCCGAAGAATACAGAATCAGAGGAATATGGTGCAATGCTTAGGAAATGTAGCCATGTGTATTCATTCAGACGTTATTTTTAAGATGTTATCGTATAAACAGCTCTTTATTGATTACCTGAGTGGCTTACAACTAATTTTAAAAAATTTCTTTTGAAAACTGTCTTAAAATGCTTTACAACAAGTTAACTTTTGCATTTCTAGTCAGATTTAAAGTATGTTTGCACTCAAATGCCATGATTTGTTCAAATAAGTAATAATTTGTTAAACACAAATCTTCCTTAATAAGGCAGTCGAGCCAGTAATCCCATCATAAATGACAGCTGACAAGCCCCAGGGTTCATTTTCTAATTCCTGTCTCCATTACTAAAAAACTAAAAATGAAGGAGGAGATGTGCGCGTTACAATATAGGTAATCTTAAATGTATTTAGAACTGCTGTCCACACACATGAAGGGGATAATTCATTTGCCTGTTTCAGTTTTTTATAGACTGATGTGGTGTTAATACTCCCTCAGTCAGTCCGAGGGCCTGTGCTATGTAAAAGGGAGTGGTGGTGAAGAATTCTGGCACTGGATCCAATAATTGGCTGGAATGACATTGATGAGGTGAGAGCTGATAGCTGCTGTGTTCGGGCCTAACTCTTCTCACGGTAGCGCAGGCTTTTGTCTGCTCGCGGCACCGACAAAATCTCAGTCCTGTTTTTTGCGGTTACGTCCGACGTGATGCGAGCACAATAAATTAAAAAGAATTAAGAGACATTTAAAACGTGGTCTGATCTACTTGTCACTTGGGACCTCACCGCCTTTGCCTTGGAGACAGAGTCAAAAGGAACACACAGGCACATGTAAACACACATGCTCTGGCACAGTTCCTGACCTCAGATGAGGGCCGGGTGTGCAGATTAAGCTGAGGTGAGAAATAGCGAGCCTCCTCTACAGTTAATGATGACTCCAAAACTTGAGAAACATGTAGGGAATTTCTCATGCCTCAGCAGGAAGCAGGGATCCCCTCTCACTCGTCCGCTGAGCCTTCTGCATTCTGCACAGATAGATTTAGAAGTCATGTTATGGCAGTAACAATCCTCTGGATCTGAATCTGATTTAGAGATATTTTTATTTCTGTATTTTTTTTTTTTTTTTAAAAGGTTACGTTTATAGCCTAGCTGAGCATGACATGATATATGCTCTGAGTTATAGGTAGAAATCTTTAAAAAAGAAAAAAAAAACTAGAAACAGAATCTATTTCAGTCATTCCAGCTAAGCAGCTTTCAGGAGTTGAATCATTGCTTTGTCGAGTCGAGAGGAAGCCGTGGAAGGAAAGAGAGAAAGAATGAACGAGCAAAACGGAACAAGAGCCAGAGCGGGTGAGGAGAGTTGGTTTACAGTGCAATCAGCATTAAGGAAATTGGTTTGCACTAGCGCTGCAAGTGGAGAGAGGTGATTGATGCTAAGCTAGGCTAGCAGGAAGGAAATGGAGAAATTAGCGGCAGGCCAGGGCACCGAGAGCTGTCAACTACTTCCTGGTCAATCTGGGGTGTGAAGTATGCGCCCACTGCCAGCCCTCGTGTACCACTTGTGCTAGCGCAGTTGAAAATACTCGGCATGCATATGCACGCACGCACTGGGCAGGCATTTCTGCATTAAGCATGAACTGTGCATTGGCAGCATTACATGACCACGAAACCTGAGCACAACCTGACTCTTCCTATTTGAAACTCGAGGAGAACATCTTGATTTAGGGCCAGGTCAACGCCAAGGAGCTATATCTTAGTGTGACAACTGTGTGCACAAGCATGCTGAGATGTGCACGTACTTTGACATACAAACCCACGCATACACACTCCCATAAAACAAATTTTTAACAATTTCCAATCACAAAGAGCACACATGACCCCTGTCTCGATCTCTGCCCGCTCGCCTCGGCACACAAGCCTTCAACAGCACATCAAAACAACACAGCGCAGTCTCCAGGGCACTGTGTCAAAACTTGGCTCCGTGCATGCCAACAGTGCAGCCACGTCAAGCCCCTGACAATAGCAGTAGTAGCGTACATGCAGTGTAATTAAGCAAGGCAACAGAGGACAGGCACAGGGGAGGAGAAGACACAAAGATGCCCTTGATACTTGGGTGTCGGCGCTGACAGCATTCCCTCTGACAGCTTCATCTCGTCGGCCACCACAGAAGCCCTTACGTCTCCTGACATGTGCTTTACTCATCCCTGCCTCGCGTCTTTGTTCCACTCGACATGACGGGGAAGAAGGGATGGAAGGAAGGAGAGTTGGAGATGGATGGAGGGATATTATGATGGCCAGTGCTTGTTGGTATCAGTGGTCAAAAAAGGAGTTCATGGACTCACTTGTCATTGGCCTTCAGTGAAGCGGAGGAAGGACATTTCTAATGCTATTAAATGTTTATAACAATGAACTAGCTACCTACTGTATATAATTTAAATTGCCAAATATATTTTTTTTAAGTGTTTACAAAGTTGCTTGAATGTTTCAGTACAAAATACCTTAATGAACTGAAGAGGGTTCAAATTGAAAATCAAAAGAAATCTACATCAATATAATAACTGAAAGAAAATAGCTCGAGGTCCATACTTGTGGCCACTCCAGACCAATCCTCTTGAGAGCTGTTTGATGAAGAGTGGGAATTATCATTTGAATTCATATAGAATTTCTTCAACATAAGTAGTGTGAAATGAAAATAAACTAAAATACATTTCCACTGCATTTTGATGTTAATGTAACATTTATCGATATTCACTGGAAGACCTCCACTGTTAGATCATGTATTTTTTTAGTATAACCTATACCATGATATTAATTCTGATTGTCAACATGTATTACTATAGATATATGATAATATATATATATATATATATATGTGGTTTTATGTTAACCATTAGACAGGATATTTTTACAAAAATGTTTGATGTGATCAGAAAAACGTCAATACTAAGCTAAATTACTTATTTTTAATTACCATGGTGGTCTCTTTTTTGCTCGGTTTAAGTTAATGGAAGCCTTGGAAGAAAATAATTTCCTTTTTCAAGAAAATAAAAGAAGATATTTGTCTGGAGAGAGGATTGAGATCTGGAGAGATAGAACAGGAAGATATACATGAAGATGAGGAAAGCAGCCTGGAGAGTGAGGCGGACGGCGAGCCGGATGAAGGAGAAGAGACGGATAAAGATGGAGCCATATGCGTCCACTGCTATTTGGTCACGGGGGTTGTCGGTGTAAACAGATGCTTGTAGATATTTTCAGCCAGTTCACAGGATTTAGTTAGAAATATGTAAGTCTACTATAATTTGCATATCTGTCATTATAATGTTGATGGACCCCTGGAATAATTGGAAAAGTGAATTGCATTAAAGATAAAACTGGGTGTTGTCATTGTTCCACTGTAATTGAAATACTAAATAACATTACATTACATTTATTGACATGATCACCGGTATAGTTCTCTACAAATATATTTCCAAATACAGAGATGATACACCGGTAAGGCTACTACTAGAGCTATGCCCAAAGATTCTCGTGGGGGACAGGAAGAAAAGTCAGTGTGATACAACATTAGCTTGAGTATTCAAAGTCTCAAAATGCTGCATACTGTTTTGCTGATGGGCTTTTCTGACCTGCAAAGAGCCATGAGAGTGTGTTTGGTTCACTCAATGGATATAGTAATAGGAAGAAGGTAACGTACTGTTGAGAACCGAGGTGAAGTTGATGCGACATTGGAGTCGGACAAAAATCATGAAACAAGCAAATCGATTCAGTGTGAAGTTCTCAGCAAGGCCTGAGCTCTCACCTTCGGAGGCATTGTGCACTTTAAACAGCAGGTGAGAGAAAGGTCGCAGCCAGATAAGTGCATGTTTCAAACAGATGTTTTCTACCCGGTCTCAGATAAATGTTAGATGAGCTTTGCCGACAGTTCTCCAAAGACATCTGTAAAATCATGACTGCCATCCTGAGCTTGAATCCCACAAGTTCCTAATGCTACAGGGTAGGCTCTGTTTTTGTTTGCCAACATCTATTACTCTTAAACTGATGACTTGGGACATGAATTACATCAGTCCCAAAGAATCTGAGTAAGTAGAGTAAAGAAAGGAATGCGGAGGCCCTCTGATGTGGCAGAGCCAAACATTGCTCATCGAACCACACACACAAAAAAAAATCCTTCGAGCTTTCCAAACTGAGCAAATTGCAGCTGTAAGACCAGTAAGCAAATATTTATGTGAGCATGGTGTTTGTAGACAAAATTAGTCAAAACTCATCTCCAGTCTGAAATGGCAAATGAGAGATTGAGTCATTTTGGGCATCCCAAGTATCGCGTGTTGTTGGGTAAAATCCTGGAATGTGAATGATTTTGTTTATATCTTTGAGAGGAACCACAAGAACTGCAGCATTGACCGTGAGGCTGGTTCTGCTGTTGTTGGTGTTGTTTGTTTTTTGTTTTGTTTTTTACCCTACATTTATCCCCAATCAAGAAAGATTCTAACAATTCATGGGCAGTGATGAATTTGCTGTTTTAAGGCCATAAGCAATAATACATTGTTTCTAGAAGTGGGTAGTGTCTCTGATGTGTCAGTGTCGGGTCTGAGTGAGCAACAGCACCAACCACTTTGGATAAAATTTGTTGGAAAGAAACGTTTGTAAGATATGCATCTCAATTTCTGCCTCCACTTCAATACAGGGAGGGTCTGTGGCATTCAAAAAACATTAAACAATTACACTGAAACAATAAATAATTTCCATTTTAACAGTTTCCATGTCTTGTGGACTATTTCTTCAGTAGAAAGTAGTTGTAAAGTTGACTGTGACGTCAACATGGGACACTAATTCTGGACACATTGGTGACTTTTTGAATGCTGTTTTTCAATGCGATAAGGACCTGACCAAGTAAAACTGAAAGAAAGAAGGAAAATATGTTTTTGCTAATTTGGGTGAACTTATCCTTTAAGGAAAGAGCGTAAGAAGAGAGGGACAGAGATACTACCACACTAAAGAGAGATGGCCATTCTGAAGAGGCCCATCTTTTACAAAGCACTCCATTCCTCTCAGGCAGGATTGAGTTAACGGTCCCTTCCCTCCCTCTCGCCCTCTCAACCCTCCCCTGCCCCTCCCGTTTCGCAGTGACTCGCTGGCTTGATTTATCTGATGGAAGGAATTCTGCACAGGGCTCTGGCTCTGGTGGTATCCCTATACTGTAACCTTTTCCCCCCGCCAGATGTTCCTCTCTCAAAACACGGTAATGTTCATCCCCAAATCCCCCGTACAAACATATCAAGTGGTCGCAACATGTTTACGTGGAGCATGGCCGACAGAAGTGACAGGGACAGTGACATGAGTGTTGGGGGTTGGAGAGCAGACGAGGAAGAGAGACGCAGACAGCCAGAAAGACAGACAGACGGAGGTGTCAGACATATGCTCAGGCCAGCTGACGACACCAGGATGACCTGGAGGAGTAAGGGGAGATCGGGGGCAGAAAGGGGTTGATAACTCCCACAAATGTTGTAATGGGTGATACTTTGAGTTCAACAGTTTGCCTGGATCTGCACGCCTGGACTGATTTATTGTATCCTACCTTTTTACACACAATTTTCCTCTTACATGCTCTTTTGATTCAGTGCTGAGCTTTCCGACAAGGGGTGAAGATGACTTTTAGTGTAGCCGCCATAAAACAACATCTTTTTTTAAGTGATGAGCTTGGCATGCTGGATCCTAAATATGTAAATTAGAGGTCCGAAATGTTTAAGGATACCTCATTTCAGCAAATCCTATGTTTTAAATGTGTCAGTCCTGAAATTACGACTCAGAAGTCCTACATGGAATATCACATCAAACTGAAACAGATCGAATTTTGTCTCATAAAACTACATTAATCAAGACGACTACCTGACTCAAACCTGACAGGTCCAACCCATTCGCCAGAATAAATGTTGGCGTGTAACAATGTTGCAACTTTATGTCTCTTCAGGCTCAATTTCTATTTTATATTGTGACAACCTTGTGCTTATGGTCTGGTTAGGTTTTAGGCAAAAAAAACCCCACTTGGTCAGGGTAAGGGTTAGGCTCCTTGTCCACAAACAGAGCTGGAAATTGTCCCTATGTCTTGTCAAAAATGTTGTCACGCTTACAAATGTTGAAACCAGGCTCGAACCGTGGTCTCCAGCTTGGTAGCCTTTCCGCCCAGCTGTCATGGCAACACCATTCCATCCACCTGTCGACATGAAAGTCAGGTCATAAACATGCCATGTGAACATGATTCATGTATTGTAGAAAGGCTGATATGGTTCATATGACATGTACAAATTTGAACATAAAACTTAACATTTTATTCTGGCGACTGGGCTGGATGGGTCCAATATTAGTGAGAAATTTCCCTTTTCCCCCTTAGTTCTCTGCATCATTGTCTGTAAGTGAATGTGTAATTCCCCATTACATCAGAGTTAGCATGGTAAGCTAATCACCAGTAATGGATGAATTAACACAAAGACATAGCTTCATGTCCTGGGTCAGGTTCAGATTTCAAATATGGCTGCACCAGTTGTATAAAGAAACCTTAAGTTTTATCTTATCTGTGGTCTTGCAAAAAACGTACTTAGCTAACATTTATTCTGGTGATTGGGTTGGTACAAGCCGGGTTCAGGTCTCAGTTTTTGTGCAGACCTGTACTCATGTATTTGTTTATATATCTGTGTTTCCTTTATTAGGAAAGCAACATACACATCACCAGCAAGACAGATAGGATGAAAGAGAGAGAGATGATTATGATGACAATCCTGATGATGATGATGATGATGGGGGGGTAAGCTATGTCAAGGCCCTGACAGCTTTGACCGCCTCAGCCAATATTTGTCACTTTCAGCGTGCATGAATTCTTGATTTGATGTGCCTTAATTGATTCAGCTCTGCCTGGCACTGTCTGTCTGTCTGCCTCCCTCCACTCACTCACTCACTCACTCACTCCCCCTTTTTCTCTCCCCAGCTATCTACCTTTCTATTTCTTTACCTCTTTATCCTGCTAATATCACAGGGAAGTCTACAGAGTCTAGGCAGACTAAGATGAATGGATTGGAGGAGGAAGAGCAGCCAGCGATACTGCCCTCTCTGTGACCTCCTCCATGACACAATGAGCCCCAAATGGCAGACATGACGGAGGATCAAGTGCTTCAAAGTAAGCCATGCAGAGATAAAAACCCAACAGGCCCCCCTTGGATGATGAACGGGTTTTGTAGCAGGAAAAAGCCGTCATGTAGCTACCATGACACCTGGGCTTTGGTGCACAGACCCAACACATGTCACATCGTGTAGCTGAAGGAGGAAAAAAAGGGAAAGAGTCGTCCATGATGGGAGCGCTGGTTTATATTGTGCAGCTTGAGTGTGCCGGAGGTTCAAAATTGTCGATATTTGGAGCACTGTACTTGCACTTTACAGCACAATTGTGCAAAAATGATGAAACCTTACATTGATTTTTTCTCATTTCATTACCAATTTTTGAAATACTCACATTGGATTTAAAAAATATCACCATCAGCTCTATGTGCCCTGTTACCATGGTGTTTTGACCAAGGTTAAGCCATTCTATGTTTCTCACAATGTGTGCCTTTTTTCGGGCCTGCATTGTTGCCGGGCACATTGAACCTTGGTTGTTCTCAAATAATCCATGCCCACTACAGAGAGAAACACGGCCAAAATTGATTTCCTCTTCCTTTATTGTAATGGCAGAAGCATGGTTTGAGTGTTTCCCACTCAAAGTACGCCCTCCTCCTCTTCTTAGCCTTGGACCGACTGAATGGCGAGAGAGGAAGGGGGGGGGCAACAAAAACTTGTTTCGTAAACACCACTGTCTGTCTGTGTGAGTGTGTGTGCGGGTGAGTCAGAAGAGGTGGTGGTGGTGCTCATAGACTGTTTCAATGACAAACTTGAATGACAAATCTTGGAAAAACCTCATCATGTTGAAGTATTGCAATAAATGCCTCTGAACGCTGGTGAGGATTACGTGGGGCACCCAGCGCAACACCCACCTATTGTTAGTGTGTTGAAAGCTGGTAAATTTCCCATAAGTCCCTTTTGAACAGAGCGAAAAAAAGAATCAACCAGCCCAGATGAGAGCTTCGCCATACATACAGAGACGCCACTAATAAATGTGAAGATGCTCCAATGCTTTTTACAGAAAGCGTAATTCTGCTTTGTCTCCCGTTTCATGTCAGGTCCATTCAAGTAATGTGAGATACCTTTAATCTCAAGCCAGGGTCCCCTGTTTTATGATGAGCTGTGGGTAACACTCAAGTGGAGAAACAGAAGGAGCAGCACTTTCTTCACAATAAAGCACAGAGGGCCTGTACCGAACCTGTCAGCTTGAAATTTAAATGCATGCTTGATTGCTTTTAAAGTGGGTGCCACTGATATCCTGCCATGATCTTAAGGCTTCTTTGACGGGTGGTAAAAGCAGGAGAAAAAAAACTTCTTTCAGGCAAAGATCACAAGGGAACAAGTTGTAGTTTTATTAAAAAAGAGCATCTTGTGCTCCACCACTCCACTCCAACCCCCGCGCATTATGTCGCTGTGCTGATGTCACATTGATTATGCTGATCGTAAACTGCCTTTGTTTGTCCCTCGCTCCCTCCCGTCAGTCATCCATCTGCGGGGATGAGCAGAAGTCACACTAAAAGCCATCTTTTCCATGTTTTTCCGCATTTTCAGGTCATGCTGCGGATAACGCCAGTCCCACTGGAGGCCCGGGCGTCTCGTCTTTCCCTTCGCACTCCAGTATATTAATTGCTTTTTAATGTTCCCCTTCTCTCCTGAAAGTTGTTGCATACCAACAAATCAACAACAATAAGGTTCTTTTTACTGTTGCGGGCCACAGCCAAGACTAAAAGGGTACGGTCACTGAATAATCCATGCAGGGGTGCGTTGGAATGAAGGCTTCAAGCTGGTAACGGAGGAGTTGTAACAGGAGGCCATTTGGCTTTCTTTCTGCTTCGTCCCAAGTGTCCTCTGCTCCCAGCTGTGCGCATGTCGCAGAATGGGACTTTGGTGCGAGCGATGATGGCGAGATGTAATACTGATCCAACTAATCCAGCTAACCCGATGAAGCATTGTGACATGCCCCCTCCCTCTTGAGCCACAACTTCAGGCAAAATTAGAGTTTTTAGCATTCATTATTAATCTACGCAGTTATGAGGAATAGGGGCCCTGTTCCGCAGAGCCATTTAGATGTCTATTATGCCTGAATCTGAGGGAAATAGAGTGGAGCATATGCTGTTAAACATTACATTTTAAAGAAGAAAAGGGGAAAATGTTTCCTGTTTTGCAATTAACAGTCACTTTACACTGCAACATATGTCGGTTGTGTGCTAAAAAGCAGGGCTGAAAAAAGTACCCAAAGGTCATACGTCAAAGTCAATTTAAAGATATCGTGTGTCGAAATATTACTTTGGTAAAAGTGACATCCATACAAGTAGTACTTGAGTCTTAAAGCATCTGATATGACATGTACTTAAGTATTAAAAGTCATTTTCTAGCAATAAATGTACTTGAGTATCAAAAGTACAAGTAAAGGTAAATTAAACATACATCTACATGCACAGTATATTTAAACTTTATACTTAGTGTTGACTTGTCATTGGCGTTATCGCCGTTGGTCAGTTATCGGATCTGATATTCAGCATTTTTCAGATCATCAGAATCAGTGTTTTATTTTTATCCGATTGCAGATAAAATACATTTATTAAAAATGTGCTGCTTTGACTCTGATGCAGCATGTAACGAGTAACTTAAGTTATCAAATCCATGTAGTGGAGTAAAAGTACAACATTTGCCTCTAAATGTAGTGAAGTGGAAATGTAAAGTAGCATAAAATCAAAATACTCAAGTAAAGAACAAGTACGTCAAAGTTGCACTTAAGTAAATGCACGTTACATTCCATGTCCGCTAACAAGTTGCAGCAAAAAAATCAAGTTTCAGCTCTAAACAAGTACAGCAGCCATGTGCATGTTTTGATGTGGTTTTATTGTTGAATTTTGTCATGGACACATTGTATGTATATTTGGGAAACTCTGCCCTAAAACTGTAGGCTTGTGATGAAAAGTCTTGCAACAAATTACGCGACAAATTAATTTGTTGCAGGCTTAAGCCGTCCTTTGAAATGTCTGCTCGGTAGCCTGCAGCAGAAACGAGAGCTCACTGCTTAAGCTGCTAACTTACAACGTGCCTCCGCCTGTAACATGACTCTTGCTCGTAAGTGAAGCAAAGGCGGAGGTAATCAGACGTACTTACAATTTTGTAATATGAAGGAGGTCATAACCTAACTACATGATTAGCAGACTTACTGTAACTAATGACATTACACATTCAACCATGGCTCTGATTTCTTTAGGATGTTTGGCTCCTGCTTTATGTACTGTATTGTGCTTATTAATCTTTATTTTTCCAAAAATAGTGACAAAAAATTTTCTGAAAGCATAGGGTCAGAACATCCAGATAAGCTTTAATACACTGTTTTCTTTCTCTTTATTAGGTGTATGGTAGTTTTTATCTTCCAGAGAGGAATGCATAATCATGTAACATTAAACAATTAGTGTATTTATAAAGCTCTTTGGTCCTAGAAAATAAAAGTACAGTTTGTTTTGAAAGTACAAGTTTACATATGCACACCCGAGCAGCAACACTGCATTGAGTGAGGAACGCACGGGGTGCAAGGGGGGTCATCAGCGAGTGTTTGGAGCTTGAGTTACAGGGCCAGCATCTGCCATCCGGCCATCAGGCCCTCATATCCATCACTGGCCGATGGCGTGGTGCAGCCCGGCGTTTGTAAAAACACCCAGAGGAAATGGAGTCTCTGGGCCAGACAAGAATAAAATTAGCTTGATGACTAAGTTCCTCCTCAGGTCCCAGCGGGAATAGAACTCTGCCATTTGTTTTCATTACTTCCCTTGGCTGTAGATGGGAGGACGACGTGCGTGTGTGACTGTGTTTGTGTGCATGTATGTTTAGAGTGGAGGCTGCATGTGTACGTTTGTGACTTTCTGCCTCCATCCCGGCATTAAAAAAAAAAAAAAGCAGCGCACAAAAACAGGCATTTCCAGCACTGTATGGGTTTAATCAAGCATATTCACTCGTAAACACAGCACTTCGATTCCAAACCTCCTGCCATGTATAATATTTGTGCCTGGTCTGTTGAGGTGACATTACTGTTTGGACTTGTTCCACCACCCCTTCACAGCATAAGGTATTGGCTTTGGCCACTTTATTGCATTAGCTCGAGAATATCTAATAAACACGCAAAGGTTATAAAAATTGATTTGCTCGCAAATGTGTTTTCATTCATTTCCAGTGCGATGACCTAAGCCAACTTTAGTTGAAGTAAATCTGCAACCGGCTTGTTTTTTGTGGTTGATGTTAATTCTTTGTCACTTCAGGCCAAGGAGGAAATTGTGGACTTGACAGCAAGGAAACTCCTTTTCATATATTTCTATACATTCTTGATCGTATGCAATTCAAATAATCAATTAGGTTTTAAAAGATTGCTTCCCATGCATAAAAACAATACTGCTCACAAAAGTAATAAAGATCACTGCAGCAGAGGGGAGAACATAGTGTGATACAAAGTGTGTTAAATAAACCGATACAGTAAACACTAGGTTAACACTTAAAGGGGCAATATGTAAGATTTTTAGTTGAAAATGTTTAAAAATTAACTAAAATTATCAATAGAATTTGAATTAATGTCAGTTTTGACATTGTGATGTCTATGTTTTGTGTGGCAGAGATATCTACTGAAGTTAGCATGCTAGCCAGCTAGCCTTGGCCCATCCCAGTCAAAAGGTCCTTTGCTACTGGTGTAAACACTACTACTCCCCTAGTCCCCAGGCTCCCACTCAGAACCGCTAGCTGCACAGCTAACTGAGCTAACTAGCTAAGGGTGGCTATAGCTAGCAGCAGTTACTCTTACAGTACTGGTGATATGCTGACAGGGGGCCATTTCTTACATACTGCACCTTTAAACATCCAGTTTTGGTTATGTATATTTTACATGTGAGATCTGCCGAGAAACAGTGTCATTAAAACATAAATTGTCAAATAAACAGCAACCTGTGCTATTTTCAGTGTCCCTGAATGGTCACGCTGCAGAGTAATCGGCCTTGTGTGTACTAAAGCGGCACAAAATAGAATGGAAGAGAAAGCACGGAAGTGGAAGCCCCTCTCTTTTGTAAACAGACTGAGAGACCTCAACACCACAGAAATAATTATTTACTATTGTCCAGCTGTGAGAGCACCTCTGAACTTCACCTACTTACAAATTCATTCCTCTGCTTTGAATCCTCTACGTCTTGTTGTACACACACACACACACACACACACACACACACACACCCACAGAGAAACTCGCACACTCACACTCACACACACACCTCTCAGATTAGTTCCAGCTTTTACCCAGGGTGCCTGTTAGAGTTGAAGTGAAGACATCTTGTACTTCTTTAAAGCATGTAGCATTAACACCTTTGCCCCCTGTGTAAACCCTGACTACTGACCCACAGCGGAGGGTGAGAAGCACACAGCTCTTTGGGATGCAGCAGTGTGTAACCCGCAGACCTGTGTGCAAATGTTACAGAGCAGCACTTTTCAGTCAGAGCTCCATAGGAAGGAAGGGATCAGGAAAAGGGAATATTGGAGGTGATGGAGAAAATGGAGAAAGTGTGTGGATGTGTGCCTGCATATATATATACGCCTGTGTGTGTGTGTGTGTGTGTGTGTGTGTGTGTGTGTGTGTGTGTGTGTGTGTGTGTGTGTGTGTGTGTGTGAGGGAGACAGGCTGACTAAACAGATCAGGAGGCTGGTGAGGCCTTGAACCAGAGGTGTGAACAGAGAGATCCGCTCACACATTTGGCACATAACTTCTCTTTTTCAGTTTTGTCTCTTTCTATCTCTGTCTTCTTCCCACACATGCAGAATTTGTTTTTTCTAGTGAGATCATTTAAGGGAAAATTCACCCAATTAAAAAGAAACCTTTTCTCTCCCTCCAGCTCTGCGCACAGTTTCGGTTTTATTTGAACATTTTTTAGACATTCGTCACTCTGCCGCAAACCCAGTTAAGATGAGATAAATCGAATTGTGTTTGTGTTGCTCACAGTAAGTATTTGACTGTAGCTTGTCCTTCCAAACCAAAGTAAATACTTGTGAATGGAACTACTTTCTACTGAGGAAATAGTCGTTTCGGTCCCGTGAAATCTATTTACTTCCAAAATGTCCACTTTTTGTGGAAAAAATCAACCTTGTTTCCAGCTTTGGGATGTTTTTTATTAAAGAGTAACTACTGTGTGTTTTGTTTTTTTCTTTTCCTTCGTTTTTTTATATATGTTCTTGTGAACGTTAAAAGTCAAAAAGGTAAAAGTCCAAACCAACAGAAGCACCTCAACGCCTCATCAGTAGTCCCGCCTTTAATTCCATGACTTTGTGACATCACACTACATCACCATGTCACACATTTGCATAATTTATGACTTATGACCTTGTATTTGTTAATGGTGCAGACATTACTGTTGAATTTTTCAATCTGTAAGCACCATTGAAATTAAATTCACTTCCATGTATTAGCGTGGATAAGATAAGATAAGATAAGATAAGACAAAATAGAACTTTATTAATCACGAAGGATATCCTTGTGCCTGAGAATGCTCATAAATACAGAAACATCAGCATAAAAGAATACAATACAATACCCTCAAATAGAATACAAAAGTATAAAAGGAGTTTAAAAAATATGTAAACTGCAATAAAACTAAATACAAAAAGGAGTATATACAAAGATATTGAGGAGCAATTAAAGCTAATTTTACATATGACATTTCAAGTAATATTGCACATCATATTTATATGAATGTTTTCAGTGAGCAAATAAAGCCAAACTCTCCACATCCACATTTTGTATGTTTGTTGTGTCCATGCTTAGCGTCCTAACTTAAAAAAAAAATTTAAAAAAATAAAACTGCTGCATTTGCAAACAAACCCTGAATGTTGTGGCAAAAATAGAGCTTGACACAGAAGTGGACATACACAGTACAAGCTACAGTGCACACATGTACACTGCACCATACCATAATGCATTTAAATATGCATTTAGAGGAAGACAGAGAGAACCCAGATCACGGAAGAATTACATGACTTCCCAGAACCATTGTTGGCTGAAAGGGGGAAGTGATTTTCTCTAATGTATCCCTGTGTTGTGTCCATGTCCTCCCACGGCTGGTCTGCACACCAACAGTTAGGGGTCCTGCAAAACGTGGGTCAAGGCAATTGTGTGTGTCTGTGTGTGTGTGTGTGTGTGTGTGTGTGTGTGTGTGTGTGTGTGTGTGTGTGTGTGTGTGTGTGTGTGTGTGTCAGACAACAAGAGAAAGAGAGTGAGGAGGGGGGGAGTTTGCCAGTGACAAGGAAGTCAAATAAAGGGAAGAAAAGCTCCATTTCCCCAGCTAAATGTACCCCTGGGAGGCGTAAGGGAGGGAGAGAGCGCGCAAGAAAGAGAGAAAGGTTATGAACCGACAATACTCCTGCAAGGCTCCAGATTTACAACTACCAAGCCCTGAGAGCTCTGCCATGCTTATTTCTACAGCCAGTTAAAACAAATTGCAGCCATGTTTCAATCACCCACATCCTCTTCTTGCTCATCCGCTCAGGCTGAGCTTTTGGCTGCTGTATTATTTCTCTCTCAACTGCTCCTGAATAAATACTTTCCTCTAGTGAGGCAATCTTCATCCACTGGAAAGTCCCCGCATGCTGTACGTACACCCACACTCGCCACAAGCCCGAGTGCTCTCTCCGCTCCCTTCTTTTCTTCTCATGTCAACCCGATCTGGGACCTGCAGTGACGTAGAAAAGGAAATGGAGGCTGTTTTGAGAAACTGTCCGCACGTTTGATTTTGTTTACTTGCATTTAGTCGTCAGTGTGCAGCTTTTACTCCACGTTGGCTTGATCTATACTGTGCAAAATGAGACTTGTGTGCTACTCTTTTGCTGTTTAATGGAAAACATGCAGCTACTTCAACACTGAGCGAAACTCCTGACGAGTGGAGGATGGATGAGATCGCAAGAAGTGAATAAATACTCCCCTCTTTTGTATGTTTGATTGCGAGTCGTGGCAGAAACCTTTCGTAACCTGATACGCCGTTTGATTCGGGTTCAAATGAGAGAGAGAGAGCAACGTCGGGCAGAAGGAGCGGGGTGGGGGTAGAGGATGGTTGGGGGCAGGTATGGGGTCAGAAGAGTGTCTTTTTCATGTTGCAGATTAGAAGCAGATGTCGGTGGGATTACACCGCCAGTGTCATCACTCACCCCACAGCCCCACCTCCATCCAGTCGTACACACACACACGCAGAGGGGGTTAGAAAAGTTTCACAGTGCTCTCAACTGTTCGTACAGCTACAGAGCTAGCGAGAAGCATCAGTGACTGATGCGATGCACCGCTGCGCCGTGGCTAAATTAGCCGATTTCAAGCTGAACCAGAGCGCACTGAATTGTATGAAAATATATTGCGCATGGAAGTCCTGAACAAATCTCTCAGTTGCACACGTCGTTTTAAAGAGTCAATCAAAAAACATGAAAAAAGAGACACACACACAGACGTGCGCTGACACACACAGTTCTTTGGGAGACTACTGGAATGCATTTGTTGTGAAGCAGCTGCTGGAATGTGATGTACATGGAAGCTTTAGCCACCGAATACTGACGTATTGCTTCGTGAAAGTTAATCTTAATCTAGATTTGTATGTTTTTTTGTTGCTCTTTTGCTTGCGGAACAGTTTGAAATATTGCCAGGGAGGGATGGATTTCATTACAGCTCTGACAAAGCATGAAAATGTTCAAGGTTTTTTTGTACTCCTTTGGGAGTCTGGGATGAAGGAGGGGAATCTAGTACATGAATGAAAGAACCAAAGACTGGATCTGTTTTTGAATGAAAGGATCCAGCTGAAGCATACGCTGTGGCATCGATTTAGTTTGTGGATAAAGGACCCAAGACACTGCTTTAAAGACTTTTAAGATAAAAAGAACAGACCTTTAATCGACTGCCTTGTAACTCGCTTACTGACTTCTGGTCTTGAGTCTGTGAGAACTACAAACTCAATCCAAGAGTGGGGAGCAGCAGTCAGTTAAGGCCCAGCTTACACTGTCTCGAAGTTGCCTGTATGATAGTGTTACTTCAGTTATTTTTTTGCTGCATCCTTCTATATATATCATCTAAATCTTCCATAGATAGATAAATGTTCATCGCCAACAACAAACACATTGAACCATCTCTCCCATATTCATATGACCACACATCTGATACGAACCCCTACAGTCGTAGTTGATCCACAGTTACCTCTGACATCTGGTCAAGACCTCTGACCCCCACCAGAAACAGGCTGCCAGGCTTCAATAGCTGGTTGCTGTGGTCGAAATAACAAAACCACATCGTGATGTGCCGATGTTCTCAGCAGCTGTGACCATACTCACAGCCCCAGTGTGGTTGCTGTCAGGAACAATAAGCACTGTGTGTTGTCGTGTTTACTCCTCATAGCTATGTCTTATGGAGCCTCTAGGCCCCTGTCTTCTGTACCAACACCACCCAACACCCAACTGCTGACATCAAACAGCTAAGACGGAGCAGACTTGTCCTGATGATGCCACAGTCAGAGGCTCGGTTCAAATATAGGCACACATATTTCTTTACATTTCTACGTACTATGCTGACATGCACATTTGAACATTGGGGGTTCCAAAAGATCTCAGGATTAGACCCCATCAGCTCCAATAAGCTCTCTGCAGACAGCGGTTCCTCAGTCACATCATTTATCTTCCAGGCCAGGACCACTTCAAGGGCCTGAGAGGTTCATGGTGCTGAGGTCAGTGGTGGGGGTGGGTCTGGTGACATGAGTGGAACCATGTAGAGACATTAGAGAGGGATAAAGCATTACTGTTAAAATTAGTGTAATATGTAATGCCATCAGAGGTCACCAAAGGTCATATTCGATAGTATTTTATTTCTTTTTTAGGGCAGCACAATGAGAAACTTTTGTAGGCCACACTCTTCTTTAAATGCTAATCATTTGCTGGAGACACTGTGAAAGGCCTTATGTCACCAATGTGACATGGTTATAACGTATGACCACGGGCATCTCTGATCACTTCATATTTAATGTACAGTGACCCAACATTCTCCCATGAACAAGCACTAGTCCCAACTAAAAATCAGAATCGTCCTTACCTCCTCGCATGATGTTACAGTTGCAATCCTGATCCATTTGTTACCTCGTTCAGCAATAAGTAGTGACCTAAAGTGACAGTTCGGGTCAGTGGCGATGTGAGGTTGTACGAGGTACTTATCCCTAGTCAGTGTATTATCTGCAGTAGATGACCGTCAGCTCTCATCCTATGTGGGGGAGCAACACGTAGCACCGACAGGGAAGCAGAGTAATTACCGTATGTAAGCCACCTAAAAGAATGCCCACCTAAAAAATATATATACCCATTTAAGTGTACGATATGTTTTATATTACTGACCATAAGTACCTCATACAACCACACATCAAAAGACCTGAACTATCCCTTTAACATACATTTATTTAGATGAAAATCTTCAAGATTGTTATTTTGATAGGCCCAATAATCTCTGGTTCAGGGATGATAGACTGCAATTTTTGAGGACCGGATGCAGTATGAATCATTATACTGAAAAAATACAAAACATAAACCCTAAGATGCAAATTCTTGAAATTAACCTTCATTTAAATGCCAGAGAGAAGAAATCAAGGAGAAAGAAAGGTTCTTCATGAGACCATTTGAGAAGTTTTATCAGGACATGAAAGCTCACTAAGTGGACGTGGTGTGTGTGCATGTGTGTGTGTGTGTGTGTGTGCGCGCTCTGAGATCACACAGTGTGGACAGTTGAGGTTCCAGTCAGTGTCCAAAGCTGGGGGAGATTTGGAGGTGCTGCTGCTCTAGCAGACAGGCTGCTGGAGATTAAAGAACTTAAGATAGACAGACATTCGGAGAAGTTCAAAGACTGCAATATAGCAGAGGTTTTTTTTATTTTTTATGAGAGGATGTCTGAAGATTGCCGCCCACAGCAGCACTCAACAGGCACATAATTGCAAATAAAATCCTTATCTCAACATGCTGTTCGCTCACTTTTACAGTGTTGAAAAAGTAAGCAGTTGAGTTAGTTGAGGTAACCACATGTCCTTCCAAAAAGAATCAAATCATTGTTGAGCTTTTAAGACCTTGTATTTTTTTATTTGTTTTTTTGTTTTTTGACAACTTCATTAATCAGTTTTATGCTATCTGAGTATTAGTTTACTTAAAAAACACAAATACTCTCACCTCATCATTCGACTTCATCCGGTCTGTTTAGGAAATGTGATATCTCAATAATAGACTAAAAGAGCAAGATGTAGATTTCTGCAGCGCAAATATAGATGCTATCTATTCCCAGCGAGGTGTATTTGGTGCTATAGGATCAAATATAGCCTGCGTTGTTGTCTTTATCTTTGTGTTTTTAGTGGCAGATGTTCAAACCCTCCAACCAACATCCTTTACCAAGTAACTCACAAGACACCAGAAGAAAAATAGGAACAAAACAGGGATGTTATGGGCATGAAACACAACCTAAATGCTGCTTGTCATGACCTATATTTAGTTTCAAAGGGTAACTCTGTCCCCTCTTATCTCCCCCACTACATGGTGACTGCATGCGAGCCCTGAGTGCTTTCTGAGAACAGCCCTAGACCCCCGAGAGCCTACTCTTGAGTGACTATCTCCACGCTCTTGACCCTGCCGTACAGCATGCAGATAAAACTATGGTAACCGATGCACGGTGGCAAGGTTTATCTTTTAAAAACTCCTGAAACTCTTCACAAAGTAGAGCGGAAGGTTTTCAAGTGGTTTGTTGTGGTTTCTGCTGAAATTTGGATGATGGTTAAATTTAATCAGGGGATGAGGCCAAGGGAACGCTGAAACAAACAGCAAAGTGCATTATAACTGCTGGACATTATCAAACACCCACAGTTTGACCACTGGCATCAGCACCTCTGATGGGTGTTTATGCTTCCATTATGTCATTTCAGGGGTGCTCGACCAGCCCAGGATATAAGTGTTAGCAATTAACATTTCTGCAAATGTTTTGGCATTTGAAACTGTCAAACCACCGGATATTTTTGAGGAGACCTTGTGACAATTTCCAGCCATGTTTGTGGTGGCAAAAAAAACCCGAAGTCGGGCCTTTTATTGTTTGTGGAGATAAAAGCAAGTATTCTAAACCAACCCATGATGTTTTCCTGACCCTAACCAAGTGTCTTTTGTGCCTAAAACTAACCAGAGCTCCAGCACACTGTGTGTATTTATCTGAATGTTTTCCTGTATGTTCTACTTTTTCACACCGTTCCTTTTTGCATTATTTGAGGTATTAACTTAATTCACAACTGCTCAGGCTGCACCATATTCTCTTGTGTCTCATACTGTGTGTAACAAAAATCAAAAACAAATATACAAGGTATTAAAAGATCCCTGATGTTATGTCTTTCTATGAGATATGAGCCTCATTGAACTCTATAATACTATGTGAAGTGGGAGCTAGATGTCTTATGATGTCTTAATATTCATACCAGAGTTAAAACCAAAATTAGTGTAGTTTGACACTGAGAAATGAACAAGGGGCAAACCTGCAACCTGCCCTAACAGCACTTATAATGCAGCAGAATGCCACTAAAAGACATATATTCATGTTTAATTTCTCCTTATTGCCTTGACCTGCACCCAAATTATAGATTTATATCCCAAATCTGCTCCCTCTGACCTACAATTAACCTTAATGAAATCAGGAAGACACAGTCTTTTGTGTCTTTATATGTCTCTTAAGTGTGCGTGCACATGCACATGCATGCATGTATGTTTTTCCACATCCTCTCCTTCCCCTCTCTTTTCTTTTTAGCTCCTCCATGTTACTTTTCAGCAATTGAAATCAAGGTAATGACTGGGCAAGGAAAAAGAATGTTCTTTCAATAGATAATTAGGGAGATTGGTTTACCAGGGCCACTCAAAGCCTATTCAAATGCAGGGCTGAGGCCAGGCCTTGTTGTCTGCGGAGCCCAAAAGGCTCCCAAGAGAGGCATTCGCCTTGGCTTCATTTCTCAGAGCAGGTGCCTGGCAGGTAGTCAATGGAGACGGCCAGTTGAGATATATAAGAGACCCATCCCCCTGGACAAGGGGTCAACATCACAGGTCAGGGGTCATGAGCAGAGGTCACAAGGTCAATGTTTAGCAAGCAGGACTGGCCAGATGACTGGAAATGCACCCTGGGCAGCCAGCTATCAGCTCTATGACTGAACGTGTGCAGGAAGTGGAGGAACTGTTGTTGATTTTCTCTCCTCTCTCTCCATATATTTAAATTCAGCTGACAGCACACTAAAATAAAAGAGAACACGCTTCACCCCAAATTCTTCAAAATGACCTCACTGTATGTGTCAAACAGGAGGGGAAAAAAGTACTCAGTAATTTCACCTTTCACGTTTTAACTGTTGCACATTGTTCAAAATACAATTTATAAAAAAAATGCGAGATTTAAAAAATTGTAAGGTCTTTCCCAAATGTATTGTCTTGTGACCTTCCTGTACTCTTACTGTATAACTAATAAAAGTTATGTGATTTATACACTTCTTATGATATTTTAAATTAAAATGAAATGCACCTCAAATGTATTGATTCTTACCATCCTTGGCATTCCTATGGATTTTTCTTCATTGGAGGATTATTATTTTACATTACATGAGGACCTCGAATTCCTCCCCACGACAAGAACGCTGCAGGATTAGAGGTCAGAGGTGGTGTGCACTCTAATTTCTAATTAAATCTCAGTGTGGAAAAGTGATCTCTCATTGGCTTCAATAGACAAGGGCTCAGCTACCCTGGCTTCACACGGAAAGGAATCAACCCCCACCACTTCACTACCCCTACCAACCACTGCCCCCTGGACTGCAGCCACCTTGGGCTCCCTGGCTGCACCCCAAGGGAAACACTATATAAATGTCAATGTACTGAGAAACTGCTACTGAAGGAGTCACAGCCATCATACAAGGGAGAAGCACATGGAGCTTTATTTCTCTCTGTCACTCTAGTGGTGATTCCTGGAAATGCAGCAGTGATTTAGAGTCAGATCTTCTTACATAGCAATGGACCTGAGCTTCTGTGTAATGTAACTGAAACTCTGTTGGGTTGGCAAAATGTGCACACCCAATCTCTGCTCAGTGCATGTACCCATACATATGTAGGGGAATGATTACAGAAGGCTCTGTAGCATACAAAGAAATTTTAACTCGACTTTGCTGTATACACTGTTCAGGTACCTACGACCCGTTCTCCATTAGCATTTGTGCCAATAAGCACAGCAACATATCCAATATGCATGTCAATTTTTCGCTCTCTAATCAAATAGAAAGCCTGTGAAGTAAATATCTATTTTCTTACAGCCTGGCTGTTTACAACACGGGGGAGCAGCTATATAAACAGCGTGTGGCAAATGAGGAATTTCTTTTAACGTATCGGCCTGGCCAGCATATGCTAGATATAGGAAACCCATAGCGTCAGTGGCTCCATATTGGCTGCAGAGGTCAAAGGCTAGAGAAGGTCAAAGGTGTCATCCTCCTTTCTCATCATGAAGTGCATTAACATCTTCTCCCTGTCCCGTCTAATCCAGATGGCTGACCAGGCCACGGGACAGATGCCCCTTTTTAAAATATCTCAGGGATCCAAAACGCACCATCGAGAATAAATATGGCTCCATCTTTAGGACATCATATTTCAAAGGAATATGGATATGGATACGGATGGATATAGGGCACATAAGCCCAGGGTGTGTTAAGCATGACTTAATTGATTCTTGGTCCCATTGTGACAGCTTGCTCTCTCCAGTTTGTGCTCTAACTATTAAACTTTCATGTATTTGAAGGCAGAGTATGTAATGCCGCTAGGGGTCCTACATTCAAAACAAAAGACGCAAGTTGCATGGGATCATGGGAGCTGATGTCTTCATTCTGAACACCCAACTTCGGCAATTAAAATCTTTCAACGTGCAGTAGTGCCCCCAAGGGGAGGCCAAAGCGACCATGGTCCCCCTGATATAATTGTCAGCCCCTTCACTTAGTGAGTTGGATGTGCATAATATGCTTCTGTGTGATATTTAACATTGGGTACTATTTATTTACAGTTAGTAAATAAAGACGATAAGATGAAAATAAGAAATGTATAGCAAGCTAGCCAATTTTAACCACCCATCAATACCCCCCTTTTGGTGGCCACCAAAATTTTCTCCAAGAAAAAAACAAAAATAAACATCACAAAACAGACATCTAAAGAAGACCTATTATGCTTTTTCATTTTTTCTCCCCTTCAGTGTTTTTTTATGTTCTTGTGCATGTAAAAGGTCTTGAAAGTTGAAGGTCCACACCAACAGAAGCTGTGTTGTTGTTAGCAGTGCTGGCTCAAGCGTGTGTGAGGCGACCAATCAGAGGAGACTGGATATTCAGGAGGAGGGAGCTTAAAGAGACAGGAGCCAAAGCAGAGCAGGGGGAATACAATGCTGCAGCACTGGACTGTATGAGGAAATTGTGTTATGTTTATGCGCATTAAAGCATGTAAACCTATTCTAGTAGTAACCCAAAATAAAATGATGAACCTGAAAATGAGAATAAGATCTCTCCTTTCAAACAAATGTCTGAACTTTACCAAGGTCATCACACAGTGAGCAAAAGCTAGACATTTTCTGACTATGATCCTGCACCACTGTTGAAATCAGAAGACTAATTAGGCCAAGTTGTTGCTGTTGGCAGTCGACCATGATCCATGTTCAGTAAAAGGCAGGGTGGAGGAAGTGACCTCACTTGTGTGCCTAAGTAATTAAATCACAGGGTCTTGGAGTGCATGTATGGCATTCTTCCACTTTTTGCGCGAGTTTGTCACATGATAGCCAAACCAACATGATTGATGTTATAGAAAATTTTGCCAAGTGGTCGCTTTAAAAAGTGCAAGAAAAAATATCCAGATATCTAAAAGTTAGTGTCAGTGTCCCTTTTAAGCCAATCGGTACCGCTTATAAAGACATGTCTCCGCCTCTAGGGCCCTGTCATTATTTTTACAGCACGAAAACTCTTCCAGGCACGCTCTCAGTCAAACGAATGGAGCCTCTCCAAGCCAAATAGACCGAGGCACCCTGCCGGGAGCTTTGTTTTGGCCCTCATGCAGCGTCTCAGACATACACACACACACATTTGTGTTTGCAGAGAGCGACAGTGACTCATACACACTTTCTCATACACACACACACAAACACATAAGGCATGCTACCCTGCCCGGAGACCTCTGACTTGAACCTGCTGCTCTCACTCAGCAATACATAAATCACTGGGCTCTCAGCAGCACTGCTGGCCCTCAGTGCCATGCTGAACTTGACTCCACGGGAATAAAAGTCCGTAACTGGATACAAAAACTAATCCAGGCCAGAGACAATTGCTGGCATACGGAGGCCCCGGAGGTGCTGATACCCCCCTGTGACGATACGCCGTCTCTGTCACGTGACCTCTGACTTCTGCACTAAGGCGACAAAGGCCTGCTAGGTGCTACTGGTCAGAGATCAGAGAGACAGGGAGATTGAGTGAGGACATGAGGGAAAGGGGGAAGACATGATGAAGACATGACCTGTCAAGTTGTGCTCATTCTTGGAGTGGCCATCTGTTTCTTTAAATGCGCCTCCTCGGCCAACCCTCACTCTGACAGGTATAATGTAGAAGTTACACAGCTTTCTTTACTATATGTGGATACTCAAGTTAGTACAGATATGAGGTTATTGTCTCCTTGAGTATTTCTATAATATGCTGCTTTATACGTCCCCTTCACTACATTTGAGACCTTCTATTCCATTTAAAGACTATGGTTATTAGTTATTTTGACAATAAGAATATACCCACAAAACATATGATCAGCTAATAAAATATGCTGATTTGGTAAAACAATCTGACAATACAAAAAGTTGTTACACTTCACTCAACCAGTTACAACTAATGGATGCATGTGTTATAATATTACAAAAATCAACACTCTGAAAGGAGCTACTGTGCATATAATTTTACCTACACAGTATTTTTACACCTTGGTATTAATAGGTTTACTTAGCGCCCCTCCAGTCAAAAATGTGTTTTTCTTCTTGTTCAGTTCACAGAATGTTTGAGCTTCACCGTGTAGAATTTCACATTCATTGCTGAAAGTGTAAATTCATGTCCGTGCTCATCGAAAATCTGATTTTATTGCAAATAGTTTGGAGGCCAATCCTGGACTAATATTCAGCATACAAGTGTTATGTGGAAACTTGAAGCCTCCAGTGCACATACACTGAGAATGTTTTTTTTTTTTGTCATAAAAGAAATCAGTAAATGAAGATCTTTGTCTTCTGATTAAAATGTCCTCCCCAAAACTAAACAGTGCGCCTTTAAATGAGGGAGTAGGATGAAATATAATTTTAAGATTTTAACGTCAGACACACAACAGAGGATTTTTATGCATGTGTCGAGGGGATCTTTCAGTAAATAATCAGCCACCGCTACACACACTTATTTCATGTTTTGGTGAACATCATCGGAAACTAAAATCAGTTTATTTTCACAACATGTGATCACTGTAGCTGCTGCAACATGTCACAATTTAGCATTTAAAATTCAATCCAGCTGCATCTCTGAGATTAAAAATGACTGCAAACAACAATGTGTGCAGTGTCTGTTGTGTCCAGAGTTGGCAAAGCGCGCTGTGTTTCCCAAGACACTGGAATACACTGTTAAGCCTTCTGGAGGTGTTGCCTAACTTAAAAAAAACAAAATTAAAGAATAAACCTCTTTGATAAACCCTATTGCTCACAGTGATTGATGAAAGTTTTTCTAGGTAAGGAGTGGTGTGTTTGTTTCAGGCCTGGAGATTTATGAGGTGATATTGAAATACAAAACTTCATTTGGACTTCTCAGTTCCCTTTTGTTGCCCCGTTAGTCCAGTTAAGCTATTGACAAGCCAGCACAACAAAGCCCTAACAACACCCTGCTGTAAATAATCCTACGGCCTGTCCTGTAATATGGCAGCCTCCCACACCACTCCCTAACCGTCTGACTGCGCTCCTGCAGCACGCTTTGAGCCTCCAGACGCAGCTACAGGCCTGACACCAGCTCCACTGATACAGGAATGCCTCTGTACTCTTCTGTCCTGATAGAGTGGCCACTGTTTCACTCTGATAACATCAGGCACCAGGGCTCGCACAGCCACGGGGGCTCCGAGAAACACTTTTATGACTTGAGTATCTGGGACTGATATCTGCAGCCATCAGCTCAATACACCCTCATCACATACTTACACAGACACTCAGACACACTCTCTCCTCGTCTCACGGATGACACACAAACGCATGTACACGTATGCACACACTCCCGGGCAGGCCTGCCGACGTGCACGTGCGCACACAACCTTACTCTGGCTGCTCATTCCACCTCCCATCGTTTTTTTGTGCAGACACACAGGCGGGCGCGACTGCACGTCTGAATTTAATCTTCAGCCAACTTGTGTTTCATTAGCAGCAAACTGTGAAATTACCCCTAATTCTGACCACTTAAACTTAACCTTGTAACTTAAATTCACTCATCAACTTGACGCTAACTCTAAAGCCTAACGTTAATGCTGGACCAATGCTGAATTGTTGAATTTAAACCCTGTAACCCTGGAGATAACTTTGTTAATGTAAAGACCAAAAAAATACAACAAAGAAGGTCTTTCTCCACCTCCACCATATTATCAATTTCAAGATATTTGGCAAACCACACACAGCACGTCCGGTCTAAATTAAATAGACGTCAAACTGACCCGAACTGAGCGTAACTGAGCCATATCACTGGGAGACACAGAGGAAAACAGCAGGAATCCCTGATAAAATTGACTTCATGTCAGGTCCGGACTGACCAGCAGAAGCACTGGGAGAATGCCCAGTGGTCTGGCAAGGTGATTGGCCTGGAGTGTCGGGCCACTGTTAAAAATGCTAAGTGAAACAGGTAATGCTAAATAAAACAGGTTAATCGCTTTAACTTGATGGTAGGCCTCTGTCTAGCATTAAATGCATGCACATACTGATTAACAAAGTGTGAAAAATCAGAGCACAGAGTGTGCTAGGCTGAGCAGTGGGGCAAAAAAATGGTTGGAGACAGCAGGAGAAAGAGAGAAGAAGAGAAAGACAGAAAGTAAAGTGGAGAGGGAGCACTTTTAAAGGCAAAAAGTCTGAGAGAACTGCAGCTAAATGCTGTGAAATTACAGATATCACATGTAGGGGACATGGACAGTGTTTATAAAAGAAAAAAACATACCAGCAGGGCCGCCCCAGGACATCATATCACAACTTTTCTCAAGTTGATTCTAACGATTTATAGAAATTAATCATGCTGAGTAGGTAAGCAAAAGATCCATATGCATGGTAATAATGGTAAATTGAGGCCTGAATACCCTTCTTTTGTCAGATGTAGAAGTGGGAAGTAAGTACAAATACTTTCTTACTGAATTTAAGTAGATTTTTCAGGAAACTGTACTTCACTTGAGTATCTATTTTTCTGACAACTTTTTACTTTTACTTTTACCCCCTACATTTTAACTCAAATATCGGGACTTTCTTGTCCTTACATTTTCAAAACAGCCTAGTTACTTTAGTTTTAATGTATTTGAGGGGAATTATCGATTTTTTTTATTTTGCGTCATTTGCACGCCGCCTTACCAACACAGGAAGGAAATGTCCTTCAGATCAGAATACTTAACTCTTATACTTTGAGTACATTTCAGAGGCTGTACCTTCTTACTTTTACTTGAGTATAGAAGCTGAATCAGTACTTGTACTTTTACCAGAGTACTTTTTTTACACTGTACTTATACTGTATTGTAAATTGTGTACTTTTGCCACCTCTGGTCAGATGAAAGTAGCTCCAGTTACTCAGAGCCACCACAGCTTCATGGTGATGAATATACGACCAGTCAGCGCTCTGAGGAAACAGCAGCTGCAAAACAATCACTCCAAAAGTGCACAAAAATTATAGAAATTAATATTTATTCCTGTTTATTCCAACTCTTGAAAATGAAGACATTTGGCTGCTTTAAACTATTCTGGTTACATAAACAGTAAACTGAAAAGGATATGTCAACAGAGGAGTAAACTGACCTGTGCTGACACTTCCATCAGATTCCAGGAGTGAATTATTATCCCGGTCCACCCCGTGCTCTGAGCCACGCTCACCGACTACAGTCCAATAATGAAGTTCTTCATTCACTGTTACTAACTGAGAAAAAATTGGGGTGATTACTCTGTTAAAACATTCTAAACTCAAGGTCCAATGAACCTCAAGTGTTTTCAAGCGCTTCCATCAGTACCGACCATGGCCCTCTCCAGAAGCCTTACGTTTTGGGGGATCTTCTGAAAAAAATTCATTAAAAGTTTATTTTCCTTCAGAATATGTCTTTACGGTTATTTGGGACTGTCTGTGCCAGCCATCGTTATGTCTAAGACATTAAACAAGGTTTTTCCCGACGCTTTCAGCCGTGTGCTTGAGGAAACTACACAATAAGATCTGCTCGAGTGATCAGCGGATGATAAAAAACAAAACATTACCTGGATGCATGAGTCTGTTTTAGATACATCCTCTTTGTTGTCGCTGCGATCATGATGGGATTTGCAGATGCATCGTATGCTGGCAGTCATACATCTGTAACTGTATGTAAAAAAAGCATCAGCAAGGAGATTTAAGTCAGACTCTAGACATTATATGATGGCTGGATCTGGGGGGAAAAGCCATAAGAATGTCTATAAAGACAAGTCTGAATTTTGAATATTTTTATCTTGTAAACAATTCTGACAAGTTTATTGCATGAGCGTCATTTTTCCAACAAGCTTGTTTTTAAGAGGAGTAGATAAAAGAACGAATGATAAGTCAAAAAAAAAAGTTCTTTGTCACAAGCGAAGCATCCTTACAGCTGTAATATAACTTGTCTTGTAAAACCGATGCATCCAGTTAATGAAAAATGTAGCCCGAGCCACCGCTGTCACTGCTGTCAGAGTGTGGAGACACCGCAGATACCCTTTACTCCTCTTTGACCCGAGAAAAGGCAGCGTGTGCCTTTTGATGGACAGCGCCGCTTCACTCTTCCACATTGATGGTCAGTCACACAAACAAAAAGAGGGATGAGATGAGTTTCTCAGGGGAGTGAGGATAATAAAATCAGGGTGTCTGTGTGTCCTGAGCGGGGGCCATATTTGATGCTCTAACAGAATGAAGGTCTTTGGCGGCCCGGCCTGGCAGTCTTTTAGCTAAAGCAAGCAGATTTCATTGAAGCCTGGCCACCTTGGCTGAAGAGCCATTACTCCCGGGTTTTTCTTTACATTAACCATGCCACAGCAGCACAAGTGCATTACAGGCTGCCGCCCCAGCAGGGCCCAATTGTACTCCCGCTTGTTAAATATTACCCCAACAGAGCTTTTGATTTTATTGTCATTTTTTTCTCCCCATACCGTTTATCCTCCTCCCCTCCTCGATCAGATTAGGATCGATTGCTGCGTGGCAGAGCTGGCCCAGACATGAGGACCAGAACAACGCTACAGCGTGATTGTGCTCCTCAGGCCCCGCCTTGGAGACTATTCAGGCGACTAAATAGAATGATTTGCCCTTAGATGTCAAATTTCCTCCGAGACAAGGATGTCAATACCAATTAGATTGTCTGCAGTTGCCTTAGTTACGCCAGCCTGCCCCGCACCGCCACCGCCACCCCAACCTCTTTCCCTCTAAAGATACACTCGCTCTCTTTTAACATCTCACTCACATCTCTCTTTTTTGTAGGCAGAGTGGTGGTCTCGGCACCAAGCCTTTAGCCTCAAATCAGTTTTATGGCTGGCGCTGTGCAGACATTAGGCTAACTCCATTAGCCTCTCTGAAGGAGATGGCCTGAGGGGATACTGAGGGGCCAAGATGTGACTGGGTAGGGGGGTGTGTGCGTATTTGTGTAGATGCGTGTGTGTGCGTGTGTGCATGGTGAAAGGGTGAAGGGGTAACATTGTCTTACAGAGTCTTTTGGCATCTCCTTAAAGGTCACTGTCTGCTGGTCCGAGGAGGCAAAAGCCCACTGGAGCAAGAACATAAACAAGAAAGAGAAGTGGGCAGAAAATGGATTAATGAACAAATGTAATTAGGAGAAAGGGAGGATGGAGAGAGTGGGAGAGAGGACTCTGTCTCCACTTAGTATCGTGGCTCCTGCAGGCGCTTAAGTGCTAACATGACAAACAGATGTGGCCATGGCTGGCCAGACATAGGGCTGCTCGCTCACGCACACACACACAAGCGGACAAATACACCTACACCTACACATATACACTCACCGTTTTTCTTTCAATGTCGCTTTCTCGGCTTCCTAAAAATGGAGGCACAAAAGGTTGTTCCAAAAAAAATGCATAAAAAATGATTTGGTTTCGTGACAAAATGTAAACGGACCAGCTCAAACCGAGCAGAGCGACGATGCATAAGCAAGGAAGTTCAGCAGCAGAGCAAAAGTTGATGAAGTCACAGCTGCTCCAGCATGTACAGTAAAAAAAAAACACACACTCTTATGGACCATTAGGTGTAATTATGGATAGCTTTAGGAACTAAACAGCTTGTCCTTACTAACTTACTACACAGCATGCTTTCTGCTATGGGAAAATAACAACACACACAGTGTTATGAAGGTTGCTTTTGAAATATTATAGGTCACAGTCTACCCTGTTGAAAATGTAACAAGTAAACGATTTTAGTTACTTAATCAAAGCAATGTAACTTGTTGCATTTGATTACTTTTTGATTACTTTTCTGACAAATGTTTTAAACCTGGCAACAAAGCTTAATAAAATATGCAGATGAGCTAAATCATGTCTCGAACAAAAAAAAGTATCAATCAAATTAAGATGGGAAGCAAATTCAAACAAGATAACTAATCAAATCAGCACTCAAATTTTGAGCGTGTACTGCCCAATAAACAGAGCCGTTCTAGATGTTTAACACTCCTTGTAAGCCTTCCTGATCTTGATGGTGTTACACTCAAATGTGTCCCACGGCTTGGCTGACCCGTGTCGTCTGGAAATATAAAAATCATGTGTAAAAAACGTGTAAAAAACATAATGTAGGTGCTAACTACAAACAAAACTCATCACGTCATAACAATGTTGTGTGTTGAAAACTTGTATCTTGAAGTAAACGTGTATGTAACACTGTGATCCTACCCTCGCACTGAAGTTGCATGTGCAGAAACAAGTGGTGGGGGGCGGAGGGGCTGAGACAGAGACACTGTTCACCCTATTACAAGACACTGTACCATCAACATGATTATGAAGCTGTTATTTTAAGGTAAGAAAGTTACAGGATGTTGCTTTAATGTTAGATTTGCTATATAAGCTTTTTGTACTCACTCTCAGTAACTGTTATTTTGTAATTTATTTATATTTAACTAGTTACTCCCTAACACTGTATAGACATGTAAGATAAGGGCCTCAGCTTTTCAAGTTATAAGAAAACTTTTGTAAATTTCTGAAAGGATAATCATACACATGCTTTGCTATATACACCAGAACCTCTGACCTTTTATGCGTCCAGCCTTTGATGTGTCGCGTCTGTCCGATGATAAGAGCGCTGTGCTCTTTACTCGGCCGTCCATAGCTTAGGCGACTCTGTGGAGTCACCCTGTCTGGATCTCAACAGTAAACTGCCGTTGGTGTGTTGTTAAGAGTATCCTTAATGTGTTGATGAATTCCTGTTATTTTGCCTCGATCCCACAGAGACTGTTGCAAATAAATATTTGTGTTCAGGGCTGCCTCGATTGATTAATAAGTGTGTGACTTCCTTCTGTTTAGTTTACATCGTGATCGCTACAGGAATATGAAACCTTAGACTTTGTGTTCCAGGTTTCAATTAGCATCCGCAGTCACCATCAACTACTGCAGTTGACTAAATCAATAGCTTCCCAGAAAGCATCCAAATCAGCAGGAGATAAAGTCATCAGCTCTGTTTTCAGTTCAGTTACAGGAACCATAAAAACACGGGGACTTTTTTGAGAGTATGTGAAAGCAACGTAATCTGAATACTATTAATGGGTTTCAGGCTGTATACTTTAACCAGAATCACTGGATGAGGTGCATGTTAAAACTGACCTCATAATGTATAATGCAACCCTGTTTTCTCGGTGTCATGCTCTTTCTTTTCCAGTATTTCCAACCCAGTATCACGGTAGTTTGTGAAATAGTGACAAAATGCAATGTATGATTCATGAGAGATTATCAGTGTTTCATCACCACATACACAAATACTAAAGATTAAACCTCGTCAGTATTTCACAAACTGATTTTTTTTTAACTTATAACCAAAATCAAGATATTCACCTCATCTTAATCAAAGTGATTCCTATAGATTACATGACTGTTCAAAAACTTAATATATCTTTCACTAACCTTAACCACAGGGCTTTAGTTGCCAAACCTAACCACAGACTGGATGCACACGAATGTTGCTATTTCATGTCAAAGGCAAACTGAGCCATGACCGAGGCTGCAAATCTCCGTCTTTCAGTAACTTTTCCTCCTCCTCTTCTGCGAGGGCACGCAACCCTACACAATCAACTCGGCTGCGAGGAATGGGAACGGGACTTGCATTTTGAAGTTGGTTTAACCTTGCAGTGACACCTATTGCACATGCTTTGAAATGGTTAAGAAGAATAGTTTCCGCATGGGGGGATCTGCAATTAGCCGGCACATCTGCACCAGCAACAGCACCACCAAGATCTGGCTCATGCGCAGAGCTTGGCGCTGGTTGGCAGCCAACACAAACAGTTCCCGCCGCATAACTGTGAATAATTTTTATGAGATGAATTTCAACCGGGCAATTAGATGGATTTCGACTGCGAATATTTCAAGAGCGCCACTCGCGTTCAGAACGTGGACACTGAGGCAGCAAGAGAGGCTCAGATAGAAGTCACAGAGCCGGAGGAGCGAAGAGCTGAGAGAGAAGTGAAGAGACAAAGAAGGATAAACAGGGAGAACGATGAAAGAAGGGGAGGAGAGACAGTGACAGCCATGAGACAGAAATTTACAACCAGATCATCAATTAAGCACTCCAATCACAATGGATCAAGCCATTAAATGTGCATTTCTTCTAAACGACCTCCTGACTGACAGCGACTGCAGATCATGAGCTTGTATTGATGGCTGTTGGAACACTCCGCAGCCCCGAAGTCTGAGAAGTTCACTGTTTGTCAGTTAATTCGGCACATGCGGTCAGGAACAAAACAAATGTCTGGCCTCTCAACTTACATACGTCTCATTAAATGCAATCCAGTTATTTCAAGCTACAAGACTAATGCCTTGTGCTCTCCAGTTGGCATGTTTACCTTGCTCTCGTTTTTCTTGTGCTGAATAAGCACAGAATGTGACCATTAAATATATTGCTGATGGAGAGACAAGGGGAGGGAAACATCAATATTAAAGTGAACTGGAGTTACTGCCGGGCCATGTTACGTGATAGGCTGTCCCCGGGTGACGTCATCTACAGGTTGGATGAAGAATATGTGATGAATATACACCAGGTAAACATGTGCTCGAACGATATTTCTGCGACTTAACATTGTTTGCTTTACTATACATTAATGCTTAAATGTTGTGATAGTAATTTTAGAAAAACAAAAAACAAAATAGCTATTCCCTGTCCTGTTATTATTGCAATTAGCTGCTGTGTTATGAAACAAAACATGTGAATAAAAAGTACCGTAGGACATGGCATACTCCATAAAATCCTACTTTCAGCACCTCTGAAATTAGACCTAAAGTCCCCCCAGAGGGGCTATTAGACGATAAATCCCCGCCATTGACCAGGTTCTGCCCTCTGCCTGCTGACGTTGCACGCTCTTTGAAGTCGCTCGCCACAACAACACCAGCACCACTTCCTCTCCTCCTCCACAGACACAAAATGTGAGTTGCCCCTTTTAGGACACCAGAAAAGAGCAGGAGAGGGTATAAGGGAGGAAAAGGGGACCAATCAAAATAAGCCAGATGTTTGTGCTAACATGTGGAGACATGCGCCTGCCGTGGGCCTGCATTAATGAAGGTAGAGATCCATTTTGAGGGGGTGATAGGCAAAGGGAGGCTGTGTGATAGGCCGTGGCACATGCGCACACACACACACACACACACACACACACACACTCACATTCACCCGGTCACATGTGCTAGCAATAAGTTAGCCTCGCTGAGGCTCTTGTCGGACAAACAGATGGAACTGGGCTCAGGCTCTTTTGCTCAGACGGGGATATTTCCCATTTTCAGGAACAAAAAGAAAAAGACGTAAAGCAAGAAAACACTGTACTCTACAAAATGCTGCTTTTGTGTCACAAATAGGTACCTCTGCCAATTCTGTAGGCAACAGAGTACTTTTCTTTCTCACACTGAAAAGATATTAAACTTATTAAAATTGCAATAGGTTGCTCCAAAAATGCTATATGTGTGCTGTGGCTCTGAGGACATTTAAAGTGGGCATTTATATTTTCAGTAAAACAAAAAAGAAAATTTAAAAAAGAAAAAACATTACACTTTAAATCAGGATTACTGTAATTATCTTCTTAAAATATGTTATATTTACAGTAATTCATTGTATTGTATAATGCAAATTCAATTTGTCATTCCATTGAGTAAAATAGTAAATTAACTGTAAACCTCTTTTGGTAAAAAATAGAGTATAGAGTTTGTTTTTTCTTTAAGTTAATTTGACTTTATTCATCTTAATGTGATTCAGACATACATTTCATTGTTTGCGTGTGCCATCAAGTATCATCGTAACAGATCTCACTATTCAAAATCTACTTACATTTTTGTCAGGTGAAGTTCTGCTGTGACGGGTACGTCCAGGTTAATATTTAACTTACTTAGATATCTTTTAATAAAGGGCTGCCTATGAAATCATAATGCTATTTTTATGGACATTAATTATGCTCATCTAAAATCCATTATGCTATTGGACTAAAAAGTGCCATCTCAGCAAAGAAAGTGTCCCACGTCATCCTAAAGTTAGAGTTTGTATCAGGCCAGCCAAAAAAGTATAACATTAAAGGTGCACTTTGTAGTTTTGGGGAAGAAACTTTTAACAGAAGAGAAAGATCTTCATTGACGGATTTTTTTTATGATTAAACAAACTAAATAAAAAACACAATTTCATACTGTTTTACTTTGTTTATATTTGGCAGACCCTGCCACCTTTCTAGCTTCAACCAGTGTTCTGGGGACCGTATTTTCCTCTGAGAACAGCTGTTTACTCAGTTATGGAAAAAATTAACTGTTCTAAGTTTGTATTATTACCTCATTTACATTGTAAATATTACAATTTAAATTTCTACATAGTGCCCCTTTAAAATAAGTAAATTAGAAAGCAATAAGTGACAAATTAAGGAACAATTTCCATATTATTTATGTGCTACGAGCATTAATTGTTAGCTATTATTAACTCTTGACCTCTGGCTGGCATACTTAAAATAGCTGCCTGTCTGCTTGACTCTCTACATGTTCAAAAAAATATCAGAGAAACTTCTGCAAAGTACAACTCACAGAAGTGTGTAAAAGGGGGATTACTGAGCTGCAACGGTGTTACATTGGCTTCAACACTCTGTCTGCTTGGCTGTATGTTTTGATAAGCAGTGCATTTCAGAGACAGTAATTAGGGATCAGCACACAGAAGTTACAGTACGTACATTGTAGTGTGACTCACATCTCCGTCACGACAGTACCGCTCCCGGGCGTTCAGCAAAGCATGCAGAATATATGTCAAAAGCGAATTGTGTCAGCAGCGGAGAGGAAAAAAAACGTTGGTAGATGTTTCAAGGAGAGAGGAGAGGGAACTTTTACGATAAACGGAGGAGCAGGAGAGCAGGGGGGAGAGAGTGAGGGTGAATGGAAATGTAAAGATTGCGTGGAATGCTCGTGGGTGAACTGTAAATGAACCCCTAAACCCCGATCTCCACCTGACGAAATCTGTTCTTTGCCCTGACACACAACCACAACAGGAACGCCGTGTTATGATCACAGTTACCTCTCTGTGGGCTTTAAAAATACATGCTTCAATCCCAGTAGAGGCAGCGGAAATATTATACAATTGAGAATCCTTTTTCACTAAATATGTTATCCTGTTCTCTATGATTGTTTCTGGATATTCGCAACCACGATACCTGAAACACACACCAAGGTCTCAGAGAGGAAGTGTTGACAATTTTAGTATTTTTGGAAAACAAGAGAATAAAATATCACTCAACGACTCTTTTGGGACATCCCCTTACAATTCACTTTTTTTTTCACTCTAAGTTTGAACTTAATAACCCAGACACACACTGCTGAGAAACACCTACAGTTTTAACATTTGTTATGATCAAGTTTAACACCTCTGTGGTGTGCGACCACATTCTTGGCTTTCTGATCTCTCCTCCGCTGTCATCAGTGACACGCATCGCATTAAAACTGTGGCTGAAACGGAGGTAATGATAACCACAGTTGCATGGTTAGAATGGTATTTAAGCAGGCTAATGCCCTGTTTGTTTTCCTATGTGCTCTCCCAGCGGTGCTCTCAATCCAGTGAGAGTGTGTTGAGTGCTGTGATTGGTGTGTTTTTGTCTGTGTGTGTGTGTGTTCGGAGACACTCCCTCTGCTAAGCTGGGCAGGTCTTTCTCTCTCTCATGTGTGTGTGTGTGTGTGTCTGTCTCCCTCCTTCATCCAGTCACTCACTTTCTCCTCACTCGCTCTTTTCTTTCCCTTTTTACTTCCCCTCTTAATGTCTGCTTGTTTCCTCCTCCTCCTTTCTTCTCCCTCTCTCCTCCCACAGGGGCTGTGTGCATTCCTGCCAGGAGGGGCGGAGGTGTCTGTGATCCGGGCTCGATAAGGACCAGGCCTCCCCCTCCCCTCGTGGTGTTCACCCTCGCCCTCACCCCCTCCCTGGGAAAATGGGTGCACCCTCCTCCCTGGCAGGGCACCGGCTCCCCTTTGAGTGTGCTGCCAGCCGTGGCAGCAGAGACTTAACATGATTTGTTTGTCTGCCGCTGCGTGTTTGCACCAAACTCGAGCGCCAACCCCCCATTACCCCTGCCGGAGATCCAGAGGTCTGGTTAGCTAGCTGGTACAGATCTGGAGTGAGGCTCCTGTGTGGAGGGTGGGGGTGGAGGAGGGTTAAGGGGGTGTTAAAGAGGGTGAGGTAGGGGAGGTGGAGGATGTAGGGAGAGATCGGGGGTTAAAATGAGTTTGGAATATGATCCACGGGCTGGAAACATTCAACATTTCTTGAAGATAGAAAAGTCTGCCTGCAAAGGGCCGGACTCAGCATATATTAGAACAGGCAAGCACGCACACACACACACACAAAACTCTTTCACTAATCACTCAGTTTGCAAAGATTGAGGGTTTTCCCATTCTTCCTTTTTCTTTTTTTTTTTTTCTCCTGGTGTTTTGTAATTGGCTCGCTTCCTGGTGCAGTGGCGGACAGCAGGCACGGCAGCGGCTGCCCAGTCGGCCCATTGATCTTTCATCAGCCCATAGAGTTAAAGCTGAAGGCATGAGGGAGAGGCTGGAGAGGCAGCCCCTCTTTTTATGGCAGCCCGCTGGAGCCTGCCTAGGATTGTTCCCTGTTTCCTCAGATTGTTTTTCATTTAGTCAGGGTGCAGCGCCGTGCCGCTCTGAGGAGGTGAGGTGAAGTGTCGCAGACATTTAGAGGAGCACGTAACAGCAACAGTCTGGGTAGGTGGATACAATGGTACGGCGGGCCTTGTTTGCTGATAACGTGTTAGTTTCTGTGTGTGATAGTGTGTGTGTGTGTGTGTGTGTGTTTGTGTTTTGAGCGTATGGGGTCTTTATTTCTCCCTGTTCCAAAGATTGAATGACCTACAGGCCTATGATTGGGAAGGTGTTGGAGGCAGCCGATCTGCAAGATTTCAATAAACAAAAGTCAAGAATGGATGTCGTATAAATGTGTTTTTGTGGGCAGAGTGTGTTGAAGAAATCAGCTACTCCTTGCCTGAAAGACTGAGACAACAAACAGCAGCACCACTAATTCAGTGGAAGAGATACATCAGACTGTAACGCTTGATAATATTCCTCCACGGACTCCCCGACTATTAATCAAAACCATTTCGCATGAAGAAAAAGCAGCAAGAGCTCTTAACGCAAATCAAATTTCACTTAAGGGGCTAAAATTACCTTCATCAATTTGCATGAGAGCCATGGCAGTGGTCAAGACATCCACGTGACATCCAATCAGAGGGTCTGATCAGCCCGTGGGTGTGGTCCGTCGAATCCCCAACAGTATTCCATTGATCTGAGCTCCTCCAGCAGCAGCAGTGCAGGCCCTGAACTTGGTCATCTCACTGATATGTGATATTAGGATTCTTCTTCGATGCAGCTCCACGGGGATCTGGTCCGAGAGGAGGGAGAGAGAGACACAGACTTCAGATCAGAGGATCAATTTTCACCGGACTTTGAATATTTCATGTAAGGAGTCTTGCAGCAGACACACAGATGGGCTAAATAACTGGGTGACAACCATGTCCAGTCGCACACATACATCTGATACACTCACAGCCAACCACAACAAAAATAAATGTTTTTGAACATCCCAGAAGGAGTTGACCATGTTGGCTCAAAAATGACCCTAATCGTGGCTTTAATACTATTCATATGGGAATATAAATTCATTGTGATGCTGCAAAAGAGATAAAGGTGGTGACTGTAGTGCATGACAGGAACATTTCCGTGAGAAGATGTTGCACAGACGCACACACACACACTCACATGGCCATTTCACCCAAAGGGCCGGGGTAGCGGGTTAAGGGAATCGTGTCTGGATCATGTTTCCAGTCCATGCAAACATGTGGTCGATGTACGGCTGTGATACCAAGAAGTGGACACACAAACAAGCTGAAAAATCCCGTTTGAACACGCAGCAGGGATATACTCGTGTTCAAAAGTGTTTATTTGTATACTTTATGTTTTGAACTGATATGTCCTTTGTCATTTGATTCCCACTAAACGGCGCAAGATCATAAAATTTTAAGATGTAAATGTCAGATAATTCGAAAGAAAAACTTAAATTACGCCCTGTGTAAAATGGACAGTAAATCTATCAGTGCAACGGGGTGGCTCGCTTTCTCACAGCAATAACCCACACCTGACCCCTAAACCCTCACCCACGGAAAGGATGTTGTTTCACCGACTGTCTTCAAATACTTTCCTCTCTCGGAGAGACATCGGTGAAACCAGAGCTTGTCAGGCCCTGTATTTGTTTATTAAGTATGCTCTTCTTGGACTGGCTTACTCCCAAGATGGCTGTAACTGAGAGATTTGTTCATGTAGGCATTAGGGCTGGCTATCGGTGGTGAATTATTAATTGAAAAAAATCTGCCCTTCCTTGACGGATGAGGGAATATGTAGGGCTGCTCACTGCCACATATTAGAGGAATGATGAAAACATGGTTAAAGGGGCAGTGTGTAGTTTTGGAGAAGAAATTCAAGCTAAAGATTTTCATATTTACAATATAATGAGGTAATTATACAAACTCGGAAATGTGTATTTTTCCGTAACTGAATAAACAAGCTGTGCTCAGAGGAAAATAAGGTCCTCAGAACACTGTTTGAAGCTAGAAAGGTGGCAGGGTCCGCCAAATGTAAACAAAATAAAACAGTATGACTTGTGTTGTCCTTTAAGGTCAGTTTGTTATTCAGTTTATTCAGTCATGAAAACAAAGAGAGTTTGTTTATTTAGTTTGTTTAGGCATTAAAAAAATCAGTCAATGGAGATTTTTCTCTTCTGATTAAAATGTCTTCCCCAAAACTACATAGTGCACCTTTAAGCGCTGCACACTGACAATGAATTTAGGGTTGAGAAATGAGCAAAAATCTCAGTTTCTGGAAAATAATCGTAAAAATATTGGCAGTAGAATTGCATGCATGGAAATGCAATGACATGACAGTACTTCAGCTAGTTGTTTTATGCTTGAACATTTAAGACATTTTATGTATAAGCATTAAATATCCAAATTGACAAGTTATCAGGCTCTTTATATGCCATGCTGTCTTCTCGTTATTCTCTAAAAATCCCAGAATAAATATGATAAACTTCAGTGTACATATTCCCACTGCCAGGAGCAGCAGGGAGCCCACAGGCAAGAAGCAGCGGTTGCAAAACCTGTGCTGAGACGGTCAGACCTGTCCTGTTCTTGGCGACGATAAAGACAAAAAAAAGGACACAAGTCACACCAAAGCCTACTAGAAATTCAGTTGCCATGGATGTCTCCGCTGCCAGATTTAAATCACAAATGATTTGTTCAAATCACAATAATAAATCACATTTGGTAATTTTCTCTGCCCTGCTTTATTGTGTTAGTTTTTGTCGTCCGCCACAGTGAAAGAAAAGAGAGACAGGCAGAGGGGGCCTGGCTATTGTCATTCAATAGCCGAGCCATTTTGGAAATCACCGCTCTCGATTCTGCTCCCGCTGCCTCTCCCTCTCTACATGTATTCCCATATGGCTGCACTAGATGGAAGGCTTCCTTTTATAATTTCCATGTTGCACATACGCCACCGACCCCCCCTTCTCCACCTCCTTCCTCTCAGAATAACATACACATGTCAAAGGCTGAGCTGAATGATTGAATGAGTCAGTGATAGAAGGACTAACACAACATGATGCATCTAGATTGAAAAAAAACTATTTGACCCTTGTTTCAAATTTTACAGCAAAACACAAGTTGGGATCTCTGTGGGTAATTTACAACTAGAGACGCCTATATATTGGTGTTTAAGCTAAAAGCAGCTCCATTACCAGAAGGGACTAATAATTGTGATCTATGCCTGCTCACTCAGCAAATAATCAATCACGCTTGTTTAGTGCGTTTAAACAAGGATTTAGTGAAAAATCACAACAAAACACTGTCTTACACACTGAGGGGCACCTTTAAAGCCAATATTATGTTATATTCAGGTGAAATAAACTATTCTGTAGGATATAATGCTGATTATGGGGGCTTTTGTAAACTCCAGACCTAATTTGAATAAAATCACTCTGGCCCCATGACCTGGACACATCTAAACACTCCCACATTGTCGCACAGAGAGCCACTAAAAAGGGGGCCCGTGACCCATTTTGTGTCTTGGCCCATATTTCAAGAATAAAGTATCAAACCATCGGTGAGCAAAACAGCAGATTTTAGAGCAAGACGAGCGAAAACTCCAAAAAAATCCAAGATACTCATGGAGACGCTGAGCATGTGTTACGCTGACAGCCTGATGGCTTGAGTGAGTGCAGGTCTGTTTTAAGAGCAACCTGCATGTTAAGACTTTAATTTGCAGGCATCAGGCGGGATCTCCACACTGCCAGCGTCACACCGGAGGGGATTATTCTCATCAATAGGGCATGAAATTGTCTGGCTGACCACTGGACACCCTGAGGCAGACAAAGTGACCACTGAAGTAATGTGCCTTGTGTGTGTGTGTATCAATGTGTGTGTGTGTGAGAGAGAGAGCGAGGGGGAGAGAAGAAGAAGAAGAAGAAGAAGAGAAACATGTGTGTGTGCCTGGCAGAGGAAAACAGAGGTGGATATTTATGTGTATGTTGAACCACATTTGCTGAAATAGGGATTTTAATTTGTGTGGCCTGGCTCTCGTTGACATTTCTTCTCTGTGTTTTCACACTTGAATCAAAGCGGGGACTACTTTTTTACTCTAAAAGAGTAACCTGTTGAAACACAGCCTTTCGACAACTGTTGCTACCTGCACGTGAACAACCACCAGGTGATGAGTCTGATGTGGTGAAAGCACAGACATGTCAGCCTGGCAGGACGGTGCCTAAAAGAGCCGGAGCTCAGGTCTAAAAAATAAAATCCAGATCTCAGGGCTGATTACCATGAACTAATGCGCAAATAATGACACTGCTTGCTGCTCTAATGTGATGAATTGATTTCACTGTGCAGGTTTGGAAGCAGACTGCACATACACACACCTTACTTCAGGGAAATGAGCCAAGGGAGTATTTTAAGGACACTTGAACATGTTGTAACACCCATACAGTCATTAAAGGAGCAGACTGACTAATCTTATAGGTGGACAACACTCATCAGTGATGGGGAGGAACGCTGCAGCAGGTAAAACAGGGGTCAGGAGAAGCGGGTGCAAGATATTTGTGATAGGTTTTATAGATTTCGTATCTAATCAAGCTTTCTAAATTATTAAAGCTTAAGTTACATCCTTAAATTGATTAATATCCATGGCCAAATGTTGTTTAAACTGTTGCATGTGACTCCACAGCAGCCTCCCAAGAGTTTCCCAAAGCAGCAGCGGCAGCCATGACATCAAACGCTCGCCAGTATTTATATGAGCGGGAAGTGTCCAGAGAAGTGTGTGTGAATGTTTAAAAGAAGAAGAAAAAAAAAAAAGGATGACCAAGCAGAGCCACGCTCGCTGCTCGCTGCTGCTCCAACACATGGCTGCCGGACGCGTCCTGCCTTTGGTTAAGTTTGTGCGCCAGGCGCCGAGGAGAGTAATCTGTTTACAGTGCGCGCGTTGATGGTCATTTTTTATGATGTTGTTTAATCCACAGTGGATGAGCGAGGGGAGGAGGGGTGGAGGGGGTGGTGGAGAGTGGAGGGGAGGGGGGGGGGGCTGTCTAGCAGAGCTCCAGACAAGCTGGCTCCAGTTGGCCATCTCTGTAGGCTATGGGCTCCTCTGTTTGAGCAGAGAGACAGGTGTAAATCTCTCCCTGCGATCTTTACTCTGCACTCTCTGCGACACTCACCTGAAGGTAAATAAATGTTTTATGGGCCAAGTAAATGAACCACCTCTCTGGGCTTATGGGCCCGTGCACAGGGAGAGAGCAGCCGCCGGGTTAGTTGTCATTGTCATGCACGGGAGAAAACACGGCTAATGTGCAGAATCTGTGACGTTCAAAGTGGAGAAAATGAGATTTACTTGAAAAATCATTTGTGTAAATCTGAGACGAGGAATATAAATTGCATTGAAGCAATTCGTTGGTTATTCTTGTCAGCCATGTGCACTTAAAAAATAAGAAATAGAAACGCTTTTTCTCATAATGGAAAAAATATATATTGAAGTATATTTTAAGGACTTTGTGCACTCAAACGTACCAAAAGTCGAGACTTTAAAAAAAACTGCAAACGCGTTCAAATTATGGAGGAAAAAGATGAGTTCATGTGTCGTTTGAATATGTGTGAATACTCGTGCGCGCAGTTATTGTAAACGCTTTTTGAGAGCAAAAGGTGATCCCAGTATACCGGGATCACATTGCCAGATTGTCATGCGGCACCTCACATCACGCAAAGTGTGTGTGTGTCCGTGTGTGTGTGTGTAGTCAGAGAGAGAGGGAGAGAGAGAGAGAGAGAGAGAGAGGGAGGGAGAGGGAGGGGGGGCTATTATACCAAAGTTCTGCAAAGTAGGTCTGTGCCACTCTTGATTAGGGATTGTTCCCAAAAGATGGTTGCAGACATGAGATAATGAGGTCCTGTGATAACGCGGGTCTCCTTTAAGTTTTTCCCATGAATCGAGACTGTCGCCAGTCCACAAAACGACACTGTGCATCGGCACCACGCTACTCACTTCTCATTTGTCGAGCACAAAAGCTGATCCACCCCAAATCCGCACTAACAAACCAGGGGCCGGGAGCAAATCATATAATGTTCAATCGTATTCACTTCTCCACTAATTAACTGGAATCCCACCTTATTCTTTAAATACAGTGACCAATTAAACTGCCATGTATGCCAAAGGTCTCCGGGGCCACCGTCGGTCGCCAGGAACATTTGTGAAGGTCTGCGGCTTCACTATAGGCTATGGATCTTATTAGGTGGATGACCTCAGCGAGGAAAGGTTACAGACTTTTTCACTGCCCTCGGTTGGAAAACTAAGATGTTTCCTAATCGGATTTTAATTGGTTGGTTGGTGCTTGTGTCCTGTCGGTGTGTGCAGTGGGGTGAATGTTTGGATTCCGGCGCGGACCTGCAGAAAAAAAAAAAAAGGAAAGCGAGGAAACAGATAGATAGATGGAGCTAAATATATAATGTGTGCTATTTTGTGAAGTTTTATATTAAAGAGGTAAAATCAACAGGTGTTGTAACATCCACTGTAGGTTTTTTAAAGCAGTTTTCTCATTTTGCACGATGGATTTTGTTGGAAAAGCCTTAAAATACAGTTATGGAGGTGGCCCTAACCACAAATGACCATCATTTCAGCACTTAACCCACCAAACGCAGCACACTCACATTTCTTTTTTTTTCCCTCCCTTCACCAAAGCTCCTTGTTTGTTGCCCAGATTCAGCCTCTTCTTGCTGTTGAGTCCTATAAGTTAAGCCAACCAGGTTCAGCTGACGTTCAAATACTCCCCCTCATTACCCCAAAAACGTCTTTATGCAAAACATCTGTAGGGGCTTCAATAAATGAAAGCGCAGCTCCTAACCGCATCCTACTTCTTTTCTGATTTTCATGTGGTTTTCGTGTATTGTCTGACTTCGTAAATGCGGCCCGTCTCGTATTTCAAATGTCACTGACGACTCGCAATTTGGACATGAAAAAGGAGCAAAGGCAAACAGCTAGTAAAAAAAAAAAAAAGGTGGGTCAGAAACTGTCTAACTCGAGTCACATTAAACTCGTGGTAGATCTAAAGAGGGAATACAGACCTTAAGATGGCAAACTGCTAGTTTGATCTCAGATCTTAATAGACTTTAGGGCTTAATGTATGTACTGCAGGCTTTCTCAATTCACACAGTCCACACAAGCCACAACTGGAACTGTGCAAAAAGCCAGACAAACCTGTTGACGCACAACATCAGTGGCTACATTCACAGCACAAAACAAAGAGACGGGCTTAATCTGTCTGCAGTGTAAACACGCAGGTAACGTTCAAACATCGTTTAAATGAGCCTGCTCAAAGACTGGAAGAAGCTATTTATAGGGAAGAAAATGAAGGAAATTTCACTCAAGTGTTGAAAAATAAAGAAGAATAAAATACTCTCTGTTCTGCATTTGATAAAACGTTTGCAACATCTGTTGAAAATATAATTAATTTCTAAATGTTAGTACAAAGAATGATTTTTTTAAATTTCTTTTTAAAGAAGTGTCAGATAAAGAAAAGAAAGAAACAACAAAAAAAAAACACACGACTTCACATAACGCTCCGGACCCAGAGGAGCTTTACGCAAACATTTACGTGACATTATGGCTCCAGCAGTTAATAGACGGATCCATCCATCGCGCAGAGAAGCATGTGGGAGATTCAATTGACCGCACTCAACTTTGCCGCCGCTTCAGCTTGCCGCATACACTTCAAATTGTTGTTCTCGCTACTGACAAAACCGTTAATTCACCCAGAAACGGGAGGTCAAGTTTCAGCAGGAGCAGCAGAGGAGGGGGAGAAAAAAAAAAAAAGTAGCCGGGGAGACTTACAGGAAGGTTTGTGTCAGACCGCAAAGGTTCGTGCACACAAAGAGCCCAGAGCTCTCTCTCTCTCTCCCTCTCTCTCTCTCTCTCTTTCCTCTTTCTTCCTCCCTCTCTCTTTAAAATATTCAGCGAGCATCATAAACGTTTGACACCTGTTGCTTTGATTTATCAACGTGCTTGGAGAAAGAAATCAAAAGGGAGACGTGATATATTCCAAAAATTCCTGAATTCCCTTCAAAAGTGTCCGATAAAGTCTCCTTTTTTTTATCATTTCTAAGAGCCTGTTGCTGCCATGAATAAAAAATCTGCTCACACTCATATTCAAGAGTGCAAAACTAAACACTGCGTTTGGTGCGTTGAAAAGAAACTAGATTTTTAATTCAATATTTCAGAGTTTGGGAGTTTTCTCCTTGACAATTTTCTTAAAATGACTGAACGCATCATTTTCTCTCTAATAAACTGAAGTACATGTTTTACCACTTCATTAAAATTGGACAGAATATGTTAAAAAAAAATTAAAATTTAAAAAGTAAACGCTGGTAGTACAAGTATGCTGTCTTAATTCTTTAGCTGCTGCTAAACAGAGTACAACAAATCCCAGTGGGACGAGGCGCAGCGAAATCCGCACTGAAAAGGGTGGATTATGGGCTCAGGCCTGCACACAGCACCTGTGGGGAGTGGCTGGAGAATCCTTCCCAAAAATAACCCAGAAAAACTCATCCTAGCAGGCCTGCAACAAGGTTGAACAGGTAAAAATGACAGAACCCCTGAGGCACACATCCAGGAAGCCCTAGCTTACCTCGAAGGCAACTGACACCTCTCTGAGTTTTTACAAGGTCATTTTAGGATGGGGAATACTGCTGTAACTGCGCTGCAAAATTCCTTAAATGCATTTAAGGAGCTCCCTTGAAGCCGCAGTCGCAGCTATGATGTGGTCCATCTGTAAGCGCGGTGCCTGAAAACCCCCTTATTTCCTATTGAATGTCTATCACAGTGCTTACCGTGGATTTACTCTAAAGAACGGTATTGCACTTGATCCATTTACCTCAATCACAGTTCTCAGGAAACAAAATGTCTGATTGGGGCGCAGAAAGACATAAAAGACATGTATTCAACCGTCCTGCCAGCTGAAATCAGCGCTGGTTTCTTTTACCCAGCCTTTCAGACTGCATGGCACTTGCTTTTCCGCCTATGGTTTTCCATTTCAAAGCCCTATGTCTCCATGTAAATACCAAAACACAGTAATCCAATCTGACCCCATTGCAAATTTTCCAGAAACTATTGGGGGGTGGTTGGGTTGACATGAGCCACACACTTATCCCACTTAACCTCTAGAGAGAAGCCACCCTAACCCCTCAGCCCCAAGATTCCCCTCGGTGGAGGAATGCACTGCTTTATACCACTCTTCTCTTTAAAGCCCTCCGTCTTGAGGTTGGATTTGATGGCAAAAGCCTTATAACTTGGTGAAACTCAAAGCAGCTCGAAGCCGAAGCTAAATGGACAGCAGACATCCACGTGAGGGCACCTCCCCGCCCGCTGCAAACCCAAATACTTCTTGATTCAAACCCCAAACAGTCCCTAACTGATGCCTCTCAGGAACATAGAGGAAACATATTTACACTGTGCTAACTTGATGACAAATAACCTGAGGATTTCTCTGCTTCCCATTTGCTATTGTTTGCTTTGTAAGCATGCAAAACTGGTTTCGGTAAGATTCTCAGTGTGCAGGATATAAGGGGAACGATGCTTATCTCCCACGTTGGCGAGCGGTGGCACGTAAGGAAGGCATAGCTAAAGACTTTTGACACATGGTCCACATCTGAGGCATTTACCACCGAGCATCTTGATCACACAGCTTGTAGCTGCAGAGAAAGCCTGGCGGCTGTTTATGGGGTTGAGCAGACAAATCCCCTGCATTATGCTCTACAGGTGACGCATGCCACTGGACTGGTTTGTTCCAATAGTGCTGCGTATATGTACCTTGGAAAAGCAGCTGCGAGGCGCTTGCTCTATTCCAAAGCGACAGGTGATAATGAGCGTAGCTTGTTTTACATGAATAGGAACCATCAAGGAAGCGCTTGGCGAGTTGTGGCCAGACGATGCGACGCAAGCTTATTTTGAAACAAAACATAATCTCTTGGTTCAGGTCTAGTTTATCACAATCTGTGATCGGATACTGTTGCAAAATATGTTCTGCATTCATAACTGTGACTCTGATCTGATATCACTTGTTGCACGATGAACAAATCTGAGTTTCTGTTGTTTATGGAGATTAAAGGTGCACTATGTAGTTTTGGGGAAGAAATTTTAATCAGAAGAGAAATCCCTTCATTGGCTGACTTTTTATGCCTGAACAAACTAAACTACGAAATAACTAAACTACTAAACTCGACACACAAACCGACATTAAAGGACGACACAATTTCATACCGCTTTACTTTGTTTATATGTGGCGGACCCTGCCACCTTTCTAGCTTCAAACAGTATTCTGGGGACCTTATTTCCCTCTGAGAACAGCTTGTTTGTTCAGTTACGGAAAAAATAAATATTTCTGAGTTTGTATTATTACCTCATTAATATTGTAAACATTAAACATTTCAGTTTGAATTCTTCTCCAAAACTGCATAGTGCCCCTTTAAGATCACGGCCTTCCAGCAACAACATTGCTGTTTTTACAGGCTATTTTTTAAGCTTTCAATCGCCTCCCCCTAAACTACGTGGTCGAGACTTAAAAGTTATGAGCTTGAGTCACCGTTGATGAACAACCTCAACCGAGGGAGCAAATGTCTCCACAGCACACGACCATTTTCCCCGTCGATCTGTAGTCAATGCCATCAATAAGCACATCCCCTAATTAACTAAAATTGTTTTCCATCAATACCTACAGCTGGCCAGCGCAGGAATTGATGGGAGCAAGGGTTGACTTGACTAAAAATGCCTGACGGGGACGTTTCATCGACAGGTAGGGAGTTTATCATCCTTCCTGACGATTGACTAAAACATGTGTTTGCGTGCGCCTCTTTTTGGGGGCAATGGAAACCATGGAGGTAAAACGGTTTGCGTTTAGAAAAGTCATTACGCTGTCAATTGAACATCTCCCCCTCCACTTTGTGTCGGGACGTCCGTAACGAAGTTTGTAGTCATTATAGTAGTTGAATATACTAATCTTGTGATGTTTCCTTTTCCCTATCATGTCGCGTTAGGCTTGATGACTCTCAGCAGGCAATCTCCTCCATTCAGGAGCGGTGCCACCAAGTCTGTCCTTGCTTATCATTAACAATCTGCAAATAAACAGGACAGCATACATTACATCACTTGCAGCTCCGTGATCAATTCCAGGAATGTCTTTGAAGCTTTGCTTAATGAACCTACACAGTGTGGCTGTTGTGTGCGGTCAGGGCGCCGAGGCTGCAAAACTCATGACCCTGATGCAGTTTTTGCGCATTGATAATAATGGCAGGTTGGGATTAGTAATAAGAATGTTCAATAAAAACACAGTCGTAATTAATCGCACTCGCAGGACCGCGGGGAAGGAGCTGCTTTTCCACTTTAAACCTTCGCATCTCACGGCGAAAACTGTTCGAGGGGAACTCCTGCAACTGCATATCAGACAAGTTGAAAAACACAAGCTGTCAGGAAATCACCCACCCACGTTGGAGTGAGAGATTTTAGAGCCTGTCCAGTCGGATATACTGCCCCTTTTGATTTTGATATGCATGATCTCTGTTGATGTATAAAAGGGAAGCGCTGACAAAGTTGGCTTCATCAATCAGTAGTGTCAGCTCGGACCTTTTTATAGCCTTTCCTGGAGTCCCTGAGAGCCCTAACCCTGTAAAAGTTTATATAGTGTATTGACCATTCTCTACTTGCTTAGCTAATGAAGCCAGCCTGGCCACAGAGACTGAAAGGCCCCGCCGCTGCCGTGTCAACACTGCTTCCTATTTGATGACACCTTCCACTAAATTGAAATGTGCTGCTAATGGGGGTGAGTGTTTAAAGAAGAGTAAGCCACAGTAATTGACACAGAGCTGACCTCAGTCGAGCAAAGAGAAGGAGGGAAGGCCCCACGCACCATCATTTCGGGGCTTATAGCGCGTAAAGGTTTTTCCTCCCCGGCTCCAGCTGGAGCCTTGTTAGATTTTCATTCAGTTTATCAACAGCTAGGGCATCTGTTTTCTCTGGCAAATCAATAACATGCAACACATAAGCCGAATATCCTTGTGTATCGCCCCTGGGGAGCACACTGCATATGGATGCAGACCACTCCACTTTACGCACATGCTGCATCCACAAATAGGGACGCGCACACACACACGCACACAGGTATTAAATGGGCAGTTTTCAAAGACAACACCAATAATGATGATGATGATGATGATAATGATGATGAAGAGGGCACTGTGACATGCACAACTCGCGTCTCGACTCAACAAAACATGCGCAATATGACAGCAGAGGCTTCTCACTGAAACTCACACGCATGAGCAGTGCTGAGTGGAAATTCAGTTAAAGTAAAACTTGTTCTCAGAATCAGACTCAGGTTCACTGCCGAGCAGCTTCTCACATACAGTCAAAGGCTAGGAAGCTCCCAATATGAGCCCCGAGGCATTCATCTCCATGCTTTCAAAACAAACGCAGATACAGCCTTCCGTGTGGCTCTATAGCATCCTGTGTGCAACAAGTAGGCCGGGCTCCATCCATCACGCCTTTTATGCCGTGCAGATGCATTAATATTGGACGACCGGCGCAAAATATTAAACGCAGCACGCTGACATGATTCAGTTCGGGCCTGCTGCATCTGTTGTGAGACTTCGCTCTGCGTGGTTTTCCCCTCAAGGACTTTGAGATGCACCGGCGCGTCGGTCCCCGCCTGGGATCCACGCAGACAGACAATTGACTGAGAATTGATGGTCAATGTTTGTCCAAGGTGGCTGACCGGCCACGGCTCTCTAGTTTACTTGTGAATTTGTGGTTAAATAGCATTTTGGAGGCGCACTGTTGTCTCGGCTGGACACCTCTTTAGACGCTTTGCAGTTACAAGCATTAGAGCCACTGCTTCTAACCGGAGCAGAAGTCTCTGAGCTTTTATTTATATCATAAAACTATAAAATTACACACTGGACAGTAGCCCCGATCTACATACTAATTTGTGTTGGAAAAATAAATGATGACAGTTTCACACAACCGAAAACATTTGTTCGAATGGAATTAAAATAGTGTCTTTTATGAATGACATCTGGTGCAGCCCGTGCAAGTGTCACTAAAATTGAATTGCTTCTCGGACATTTCGTGCTATGAAAGCGTGCTGTTTAGCAATGACAAACATATTTATTTTTGATGCAGAAATTGATCACACACGAGCACCGGTGGGCACGTCGGCTCCAACTCGGCTCTGCTGATAAAAAAATGCAATTTCAAGTTGAAATGAAAAAATATGCGTCCGAGGGGCTCCGTGTCCCGTCA